>NC_134707.1:44417077-44737910 GCF_043290135.1 Rhipicephalus microplus
AAGCATCAACCGTGTGTAAGACGCATATGCTTGGGCGTGTCGGTAGTTAATTTACTTTCTTTCTTTTTTCTTATTGCACAAAAAGACCGAGAACGGAAAACAAGGGCGTGGTGTCCGTGTCGTTCTTATCGGTTCTTTTTCGTTTTGTGCGGTAACACTACCGTGATAACTCGGGTTGATGCATCGAGTGACGACACAGCATATTGTTTCGCATTAGGTGCGCCTCGCGAAGTTTGCCTACTTGCTAATACATTCAATTTCGTTATTCGTCTTCACCGGTATTTTTTTGTTCACCCGCAACGTAGCGTGACACTGCCGACAGCCATGCCTATGTAGCGGATCGAGCACTGAACCTGGACTTTTGTTTGAACAGACCTTTAGTCTGTGTGTGTGGTCAAATTGCCTACTTGAACAGCGCAAACGCTTGTTTGAACATAACTGCTAACGTTCGAGCACATTTTATTTAGATTGTTTCCATCATGTGTAACTTTCAAAATATTCTTGTTATTCAGAGTTTTATTGCCATCGCTTCGCTTTGGAGTTTATCTTCGCTAAGTACTTCAGATGTTAAAGTTTTTTTCGCTATGTGAAGCGTAATATTACTTTTTTGTTGCACAAAAACACTTTGATTTTATGCATACTGCTCGGTATCTAAGCATGTGTTGTAGCCAAAATGTAAGACTTGGCAGGATATCTATCTGGGAACACAACACGCACAGCCACTGAACAGCCTACGCTGCATCGGGAAGGAGTTATGCTTTCTCACCCTGAGAGCATGATTGAAACAAATGGCCCTAATTTGAGTGAAAGTAACAGGGTCACTTTATTCAGCATTTCACAACCAATTTTGCGGCTATGGTAAATGTGTTTGAAAAAAAATTGTGCTGATTTATGCACTGAAAACAGTGAAGTGCTTGAATATTTCGGAGTGAAAAAAGTTTTTGGTCACTTGGTTACCTTTCAAACTTTCCAGACTGTTGTTTGAGTGTTGCTTGTGAAAAAAATATTTTGCAAGTACCGCACCTTTTTTTATACCAATTTTGGTACATGTTGAGTAAAGGGGCTTATGTTGGTGTTTGAAATTCAGCAATATTAATACAAATTTTCGGCCACATACGTCTGCAAGAATTTAACCAAAGTGTGTAATGTTTGCAGTTTCTCATTGCTATACTGCACTTTGTATGAATATCTGAGCTCTGACTACTTACTTCACAGAAAAGATATTTTGATGAAAATTTATTTCTAGACATCTAAAGCTGTTAACCTCTACGAGAAAAGATCACTCATTTCACAGAATTGTCATTTTTGTCCGTATTGAGACGCAATTTGCACCATGTGGTGGTCCAATTGAAAATCACTTTTTACATAAATTGAAAGCAAATAAACAGTTCTTTGTATGTGACAAGTTTCATCATTACAATTTCTATTTCAAGAAATAAAATAGTTTTTAAATTTCCCCATCAACGGCAATGAAAAACTTCGAGGCGTCGGCTGCTGTATGACCAAATGGCGAAAGGGGAACTTGGAACTTCAAAAATCATTTAGGGGCAAAGCTTTTGAGGCCGTGGGTCATTCCCTCCTCTGTAGTCGTACCAGTATTATGCAGCCACTTGATGAGTTGCACAATAGATAGCGTTAGTGATTTTCACAGCATATACACGGACAAAATGATGATTCGTGGGGCGAATCTTTCGTCCGTACATTTGTGCTTTCGTCTGTTCGTCTGTGCATTCATCTGTCCGGGCTTCCGTGTGTTGGTCTGTCCTTAAGTCCGTCCGTCTTTCTGTTCGTTCATACTGGCGTCAGACTGTCTGTCTATAAGTTTGTGCGTCCGGACGGACGAACCCTACGCCCCACTCATCATTATTCACTCCTTGGATATGCTCTGATCTCTTTCTCAAAACATAAATTGCTATGACAATGTTTGGCACATGAAAAGAACCGTTTATTTGCTTCGGTTTAGGTACAAAGTGTATTTTAATTCAACCACCTCATGGTGCAAGTTGCGTCTCATTATAGACAAAACAATTATTTTTGTGAAATTAGCAATTTTTTCTCGTAGAGTTTGACAGTTTGAGAGGTCTAAAATATTTTTTCCTACAAATATACCTTATATGGATTAAGCAATCACTCTTCAGATATTCATTCAAAGTGCAGTATTGATATAGAACAATGCAGATATAACACACTTCGGCTAAATTATTTGAGGCGTATGTGGGCGAAAATAGGTAATATTTAAACTGAGCTTCAAACACTTTACGCAAGCCCTTCACTTAACTTGTAGACCAAATTTGGCACGGAAGAAGAGATACTTATGAAAATATTTTTTTCACAAACATACACACGAGATTCCGGGAAGTTCAGGAGGCAGCCACGTGACCAATAAATTATTTGTCTGTGAAATATTCTAGCAGTTACCTTTTTTATTGCGGTAAAATCAGTGCGATTTTTTTTCAAATACATTTGCGGTGGTTACCAGAATGGCTGGGACATCTGATGTGGAATGACCCAATAGCCGATTCTTCCATCATATAATCGTGTCAATGTGAGCCAGTTCAAGAACACTAGTGTCATTCACATTTTAATACGTAACTGTACAGTGCTTAATTTTACAAGTTACCTGCACTGAATACCTTCTCAATGCGTATACCTTCATGTATGCTCAGTGGCATTGTGCTTTTATGCAATACAGATAAAATATGTATATGTTGTTGCGCGTCGTACTGTATACCTTTTAATAAACTAATCGTATAAATACCATGGTAGATCTGGAGGAATACACATGCAGCTGTGTTGATGCATACTTAAGCATAGAACTTGACATTTACATAGATTGGTCGTTGCATGCAGCTAATGGAACATTATCAACTTGGAGCAGAACATTTTTATTTGCCAGCGCGAGCGAGCTGAAAGGGTAAAGTAAAGTTCATATCTACGGCACGAAAGCTATAATGATTTTGCCACAGTGCGCTTTTTATGGCGTTTATTGCTCAGCATACCTTTTCTAGCATTTCTCACTGCAGTGGAGCCTGATGCCACTGAATATGCTTGCTATGCACTCAATTTATACTTACACATAGAAAAGCAGTTAGTTATGCATTGTGCACACTGTATGTTGCACTCTTTGTGAAATTTCATTCATTTTTCTTTGTGTATTTATTCTAGGTTTCCGGGATTAAATTTTCTGTACAGAAAGAACAGCTTCGCCCCACTTCTTTCAAAGGCATCTCAGCAGCTGAAGATGATTGTGCAAGCAGCAGTGACGAGTCGTTTTGCAGTTAGAAGTATATCAACACTGACATTACATTAATACAACCCCAATTACACAACCTTGTTGAATTTTCTCTTTTTTAATGCCGAAATTTATACTGCGAGCTGTAATAGGTTGTAAATGTGACTCCAGAACCTCACTTACTCTTTCTACGTGTTTCTTCTTTTCTTCTATTGTATAGGTGTCAATCAAACGCCATGCGTCTCAGTCGTTTGTCCGACTAGCGCAAATCTTTTGAAAGTTGTTGAGATTTGTTGTATTGAAAACAATGAATTTTTAGTATAGAGAAAAAAAACTTGGTCCTGTGACATATTTAAAAATTTTGCAGAATGCCATCAGAGTATTGTTTGTCAGATTTGCAGTTTTTCTATAATAAAGGCAGATGTTATCATATGGGCTTAATTGTTTTTTGCTTCAGCGTTATGTTCGGTTGGACCTTACGCTACAGGTTACTGCTTGCATTACTGTGGTGTGGTGTGGTGGGGTGTGGTGAGGTGTAGTGTAGTGTGGTGCGGTGCGGTGCAGTGTGGTGTGGTGTGGTGTGGTGCGGTGTGGTGTGGTGTGGTGTGTGTGTGTGCGTGCGTGTATGTGTGCGTGCGTGCGTGCGTGCGTGCGTGCGTGTGTGTGTGTGTGTGTGTGTGTGTGTGTGTGTGTGTGTGTGTGTGTGTGTGTGTGTGTGTGTGTGTGTGTGTGTGTGTGTGTGTGTGTGTGTGTGTGTGTGTGTGTGCGCGCGTAAGTGCCTTCCTCGTCTCTGTCGTTTACGGCCCAGTCTGCGTACACATATATACACTGGTGGTCTCATGCAGCTTATTCAAGACCATAACACCTTATTTTATCAGCTGCATGCATGCAGGTATAAGTGCAGTGGGTGACACCAGTATCTTTCTTCTTCCCTGTCAGCCGCAGAGAAGGTTCATATATGCTTCTTCCTGAGAACAATTGAGGCTTGGGCCAGTTGGTGATGCACATTCAATGAAATGAAGTGCTGTGAACGGCTCTCCTCAACACGCAAGTCTAAGCGTCACCTCCTGTGTCTCTGCTTTTGTTGCCCGTTAATTGCGCTTTATTTAATCAAGTATGCTCATCCATATGACATCCAACGTTTGAAGTAAGCTCTCAGTGTACACCCCACTCGCATGGGTGTAGCTTCATCCAACACCCATAGTTTAGGAGTGTTCATAAACACCTATTAAAGTAGGGTGTAACGTTTCTTTACACCCTACGGTTTCAAGGTGTTTCTAAACACCTTATTGTTCAGGGTGTTCCTAGACATCTGGAAGGGTGTTGCCCGTGGGACAAAACGAATACACCCTTATGGGTGTAAAAAGTTTTGGAGTGCACCTGATATGAAGCCTGAATAGGGTCAGTTCGCAATGCATTTTAAAGCACCGATGTATCTCAGTGGCAGAGCGCTGGGCTGCCGCGCAGAAGACTTGGTTCAATACCCTTTTCGTCCTAGGTAATTTTTATTTAGTTGTTTTTTATTTCGGTCGACAGCAGTACGAACATCGGCAGTGGTGGCGGCAGTGGAAACTTGTGTCGCCTTAATCAGACATTGTGTTCTTTTACTATTTTTCTGTTCAAAGTTTCGAAGGAGAAGGGCACTGGTCTCGTGCGTCCACCCTGGATTCGCCGCGTTTACTTCTCTTACTGGGTATAAGTTCTTCGAACTACACGTCTCAACGTTAATGGCTAGGTTTTCTTTTCTTCACCTTTATTACAACGTGACCTTTCACGGAAGTGCTAGTTGCCTTCATAAAACAATGCTGGATGCCTCCAAGAAGCTCTCATTCAAAGCAGGCCAAGAAGACACAAAGGGAATTACGGATCGTCTAGCTAACAGCACCCCTAGGTTGCAGGTCATTCTAGCTGAAACAAGCATTCTTACACGCTTCCATCTTGCCCAGTTCAATAATTTATTCTTTTGCTACTTAATTGTGTCTTGATTTTCCTTTCGTATAAACGATTACACTTTGCTCCTAACCAATGAAATGAACTGCCCCCCATAAATATATGTGATGAGAGCTTTTTAACGCTATCATGTTGAGTAAATGGAAGAAAATTCTGTGGTAACAGAGTTTATGATTGGGTTGTTATGACGTCAAAACGTAGTTACGCAACGAAAGAAAAGCTGGCTTCATTATATACCAGTTAAACTTGATTAGGTATCCTTCCAGTTGCGTGTGACAAATTACACACGAATATCTCGGATGTAGTGTGACGGAAAGCATGACTTTTTTATAGTATTAGCTTTTAGTTTATTGTAAAAAAGGTCAAGATTCTTACTCATGATACTATTAGCCATATTCTATGGGGAATGCTATCCGTGGAATTATCATTCAATCAGCTGGTAGCACCGACATGGGTGATGGCGAGAAAGCGCTGACTTTTTTTGTTGTGATGCACTTGTACATCGGCGTAAAGCATATGACATGTGTAACATTTTACCAAAATCAACGTCTGCAATAACTAGTACCTGACACAATGGTTGGGTGAATCCATACACACACTCCCATAGCCCAGCCTGCATTACTTCTCGAAAAAAGAGAGAGAATTATAGAGAGAGTGAGAATAAAATGAGGGAAAGGCAGGTAGGTTACCCAGAAAATGGAGCATCCGGTTTGCTGCCCTTCACTAGGCGAAGGGGGAGTGGGGAAGAAAGATTGGAAAGAAATCGAAGAGGGAAACAGACGCGCGCAAAAAAAAGGGGGGGGGGGGCTGGGTTGCTACAGTCTATACAATAGGCCACTGCCACGCAAAAAGTTCAGTAAGGCCTTCACTAATTTTTCGCGAGCACACAAATCATGTCGCCTTTCCAGCACTGATTATTCAGACAAAGATCTCTCGCCCAGGCGAGCTAACGCAGCAGCTAGTTACCGTCTTTGCACGCTGTAACGAGGGCAGTGACAGAGAACGTACTCTTAGTTTCATCGCTGCTGCAATGACCGCAAGCAGCACTGTCTTCTATGCCAATTCGGAAGGCGAAAGCTTTGGTGAAGGCGACACCGAGTCATAGTCGGCAAAACACCTTTGTCTCGAGTCGAAAGAGTCCAGATGGAGGCCGGAGTCGACGAGACGTGTCCAGTCTAAGTAGTCGCGTGTGCCGTAAGCACTCGGCGTTCCACAGGGATTTTAATTCTGCATTAGCAATTTTTCGGATTGTCATTGCAGCATCAGTCCTTGAAAATGGTATAAATTCTTCTTCACCATCTTCGTGTGCTGATCGAGCAGCTTTATTGGCATGTTCGTTGCCCAATATGCCACAGTGACTGGGAAGCC
This sequence comes from Rhipicephalus microplus, assembly GCF_043290135.1. NCBI lineage: Eukaryota > Metazoa > Arthropoda > Arachnida > Ixodida > Ixodidae > Rhipicephalus > Rhipicephalus microplus. The sequence continues at coordinate 44,423,628 of NC_134707.1, forward strand.
ACTGAAACGTGATTCTGTGTCCTTCGTCGAAGAGGTGGTGAAGCAGCTCTCTAATTTCCAGCACTAGTTCTTCATGAGGTCCCCGGCGTAAGGCGAATATCAAACACTGTAGTGCTGCCTTAGAGTCCGTGAACACGCTCCATTTCTTGGCTTCTTTTTGTTTAGTGACTTATATTGCGCTAAGTAGAGCATCAAGAATTAGAGAACGTAAGAAGATAGCTAGAGGAAACACGCTCGCTAAAAAAATATTTCGTGAGGTGGTTTCAGAATCCGCGTGCCTTCGATCCAAAAGCAAACGGTCGTAAACTCCGGGTTATCCCAAATCTTTTTTCTCTTGAATGAAAATAATAGAATCAACTATCGTCATATATTCTAATACAATTTGTCATTTAGGCTATATGTTTACATGCACACACGTGTCAAACAGAATTTTGAATTGTCCGACACATCTTTGAAGTGAAAACACACAAGCGCCTCAGTCCAAGCCACCCCCGAACAGGGTCGTAACTCTCGAACAACACTACGCACACTGATTTCTTCTCGAAAAAAATAATTTGTCGAGCAATGGGGCTCAGCATGCCTCTAAAACATGTGACACCACTCCATAATTAATAAATAGCCAATCACAAGATAAGACCATGTGGAACTGTGCGATTGATGCTTCTTTCGACACCCTACTGAAGCATATAATCGCCTCGTATAGTATATAGAGTAGGAAGGTGCATGGTGGAAAAGGAAAGTGTGCGTGGGGAGAAGAGCTGTGATAGTGAAGCGGAAGGGAGAATAAGGCATAGCCTAGAAGCACTGAGAAAAATAGGAATGGAAAATGGGGCAGAAGCATCTCGCAGCACGCGTCAGTTGATAGTGAGTAGTGGCGACCGGTGAATTTCAACTAAGTAGGCAAATTTCCAGTTGAAATTTGAGGAAGTAAGGTGGTAAGCTGCGAAGCTTATTTAAATTTTCGCCTCTTACTTTTTTTCCTACAATGAAAATAATTGAGGCCCATGTGCGTAGATTCAGGGTCACTCTAAACAACCCCATGGAAGGTCGAAATTGCAGAAGTCCTTCATTTTGTCGTCTCTCAAATTCATATTGTGATTTCGTGAGGTTAAACCACAACAATAGTTTTTTGCTCATTTCCGTTTTTATTTATACAAAGAGAGCATGCACCAGACCTGCTGGAGTGTTTTCCGCGCTCAACTTTTACGAAGCGCATTGCATAGCGACAATGACCGTACAAAAACGCAGCTATCTACAGAGTGACGCTACTTTGAGTGAGCATACCTTGTACGCCCTCAACAGCCTCGTATTCTACTTAAGCGGCGCTGAAGCTGTCCGCGACCTGACTGATACTGAGGGGATCCAAACAAGTGAGATTCAATCTGTGCCTTCAGGTGCAGGTGTGTTGTGTTTACAGTTCACAATCGTGGACGTATTTACGGGTGAATTCTTATTGCATTTTTGTAACTGTGCAGCGCGCAGGAGGAAAACTGGTGAACCTCGGATTCATTGTCTACCAGGGAGTTGAGGTATGTTTAATACGTCACAATGGTGCACATTTTGGCTCGTTCGTTAGCATGGTTCACTAATAGGAATGAATTGTACATATTATCGGCGATGGCTGATAAGCAAATGAATAGGATTTTTTTCAATTCTCTATTAATTGCGATTTAACATTACTTCGTTGAATCATTCTGTCATTTTTCCCCTGGGGCTTTTCAAAATGTCATACTACGAAGAACGCATTAGCATTTCAATAAAGCACTCCTAAAGTAACCTGCCTCATTTAGCAGTGACTATTCGAAGCACAGGGCAAAAAGTTGTAGATACAAACCACATTTTAAACGTAGATGAATATAAGGCCCCTCGACAAAGAGATAATACGGCTGCCATAGGTGTCATGTGAGGTACCGAAAAGATCACGTGAACAACGTTACCCGTATTACTAGCGCACAGTGGCTGCCACCACGATTTTCTTTTGCAATATAGACGCTGCGTCATGTGCTTATTTATTAGGGATAATGTAGGTTATATAGTAGTTATAAAAATTGCCTGCCTGAAAATTGCTCTTTGACAATAATGAAATTTTTCCCCATTCGAATTCAATTTTGACAGTGCCGAATGGTAGCCAAAATTATCTAATATTAAGGTAAATATCGAATACAAATATTTTGTTAATATATAAAGCAAAGAAAAATTGAGATATGCTCATGTATTCAAGCAAATAACGTGTCGAGGGACTGCCACAAAAGCACTCCATCTTGTCAGGCTAAAATACAAACAGTAACACGTGGCCCTGATTCAAGCTCTTTGGCTGGAAAGTCACAGTGCTTATGGCAGTGAAAAAAAAATAGACAGACTCTTTTGAAGCTTTGTGTGCATAAGTTTTTTCTAGGGGGTATTGTCATAATTTTATTTGAACTAAATACTTAATTTTTATTTTCCTTTTTGCAGATGCTCGAGAAATGTATCACCACAGTCTTTGCACCCCAAAGTGGTACACCTGAAGGAAGATTATCCATTACTAGGTTTTGGTACAGAAGAAGTTTTTAAAGGGGGCTCGAAGTCTTCAATACTACGTATGTTAGGTGGAAGTTAAGAATACACAATGGGTGTCTAAAAGGAGTTTTTTTATGTGTTTGAATTTCCCAAACCCGTGTACACACTCGAATTATGCGCAAGTCAGAGAAATGTTTACCTTTTCAGACAAGAATTCGATTATTATTTTTACATATGCTGCCCGGCTCCTGTTGGCGTTATCTTCCATTCAACAAAAAAAGCAGGTTAGACCATTTCTGCTTGTTTTGCGTTTCTTTGCATCTGGAGGTAATTTCAGTCAAATTACGCAAATTTGGTGCAAGGCATTTTAGGCCGTAGCGGTAACAATTGTAGAACTTGACGTAATGACTGATTCAAGCTTGACAATGCATTAGTTTAAAACAGCATTTTTTGTTCGTAGCAGCCGTCAATTTTTCAATCGCATCGCCTAACTGCACTGACAAACTGTGGGTCTACATAGTAGTAATAGTAGTAATATCTTTGATATGACTATATTGTCACGGGGCAGAGAATGTATGAAATAAATATATTCACGGAGTATACAGGAAGAGCCAGAGGCAGCTGCAGCGAAGATGGAGGTACAACAGCAACAACAACACGAGCGCAGTCACTTTCATCGTCTTCATCGTCTGCCCGATATCTCTCGTTGCCGATGTCGCTTAACATATAACCCACCAACGCTAGCAGCACCGTCACGGTGCCTAAAGGAGAGTAGGATCATATGCGGAGATATATGTTTTCATGGATGGATGGATGGATGGATGGATATGGCTGTACCCTTGGAATCGGGCGGTGGCTAGAGCCACCAAGCCGTTATAATTAATGAACCAAAAAGTAGATTTCTTTTTTAAATAGTGAGGTTGAGGATTCGTACTTTGCACCGAAGGGCTCAATTTTCACTCGTGCCTTGAGATTAGACACCAATAAGGTAACCTCCTTCTTGTTAATTCCACCCGCTTTAAGTCTATTTTGCCCTCACTGTTTCTAAACCCCAGTGTTTTGAAAAACACTGCGCCATCAACCTGAACTACAGGGTGAAGCCCTTTACAGAACATTATCAAGTGTTCGGCAGTTTCTTCTTCCTCTCCACACGCACTGCATACCGTGTCTACCTCTTCGTATTTGGCCCGATATGTCTTTGTTCGCAATACTCCCATCCTGGCCTCAAACAGTAGAGAACTACCCCGAGTATTATCATAGATCTTTTCCCTGGCTATTTCCTGCTTAAAAGTTCGATAGATCTCTAGTGCGGACTTCTAAATCATGCTAATTCTCCACATATCAGTCTCAGCTTCCTTCACCTTCTTCTTAACCGATAATTCTTTTTGGTTCGGCCCCCTGCTGTTTTCCAAGTATTTACCAGTCAATTTTCTGGTTCGCTTCCGCCATTATGTATCGACATTCTTCATGTACAAGTAGCTGAATACCTTCCTAGCCCAACGCTCCTCCCCCATTTCTCTCAATCGTTTCTCAAATTTTATCATGCTGCTAGCTTCCCTGCCCTCAAACGATGTCCAGCCCATATCACCTTGTACTCCCTGATTTGGTATATTCCCGTAAGCTCCTAAGGCAAGCCTACCTATTCCAAGTTGCTTAAATTCTAATCTTGCTTGAACTTCTGATCTCATGCACAAGACGGTATTGCCGAACGTCAGACCAGGAACCATGAACCATTTCCATATTCCTCTCACAACATCATACCTATTGTAATTCCACAGCGCCCTGTTTTTCATTAGTGCTGCATTCCTGTTACCTTTAGTCGACACCTATTTTTCATGTTCCCTTCGGTACTCGGCCCCATTCCTTATCCATACACCGAGATATTTGTATTTATCTGTTACGTCTAGCGTGACCTCCTGTATTCTAAGCTCACTACCTTCATTGTCATTAAAAATCATGACTGCTGATTTTTCCATACTGAATCTGAAATGTAACCTATCTCCCTCATTACCACAGATGTCCAGCAATCTCTGCAAATCTTCCTTGTTTTCGGCCATTAGCACTATATCATCTGCGTACATCAATGCTGGTAGTGGCTGTTCAATGAGTTTTCCTTGTTTGACGAAAGAGAGGTTGAAACCCAGTCCACTTCCCTCTAATTTGGCCTCTAATCCTTGTAAGTACATCACGAATAATAAGGGTGACTGAGGACACCCCTGCCTAAGCCCCCGTTTCACCTCTGTGGGCTTAGATACCTGTTTTTCCCACTTTATAGCTACATCGTTACTTTTATAGATCTTCTTTAAACAATTAGTGACTACATCTTCCACGCCTAGTGTGGCCAGTATTCCCCACAGTTCCTCTTGAACCACGCTATCGTACGCTGCCTTGATATCCGAAAATGCTAGCCACAGGGGCCTGTGTTCCTTTTCTGCTATGTCGATGCACTGCGTCAGTGAGAGCAGATTGTCTTTCAACCTCCTGTGTTTCCGAAACCCATTCTGCAGTTCCCCAAGCACCCCCTCATCCTCTGTCCATGCCTGCAGTTTTTCCTTTATAATCCGCATCGCCAGCCTGTAGACCACTGATGTCACTGTTATAGGACGGTAGTTGTTTATGTCAGTTTTTTCCCCCTTTCCTTTATAGATCATGCTCATCCTGCTAAGTTTCCATCCATCGGGAACTTCTCCATAGATTATTATTTTGCTCACTGCCTCTCTCAAAGCCTGCTTAGACTTCGGACCTAATGTATTATTCAGCATAATTGGAATGCCATCTGGGCCTGTTGATGTTCTACTAGGAACCCTTTTCTCAGCCGTTTCCCACTCTTGTTGTGAAAATAGAGCCATTGCGCCACTTGATTCATCGTTGTCTATTGTGGTGCATAAATCACTTCTGTGTTGGATTTTTTCTGTCACCCTTGTTCTTATATATTCAATATCTTCGTCCCCTTCTATCCTAGCACCTTGGGCTGTAGTTATAAAACTCTGCTCTAGGCTCGTCTCATTTCTTAGGGAGTTTAGATGGTTCCAAAATTTCGCAGCTGCCTTTCTATCTTTTTTATGTACTTCTGCACGCCACTGAGCTCCCTTTTTTCTAATCTTTTCATTGATCAGAAGGGATGCATCCCTTCTACAGCTTAGAAAGGTTTCCTATTTTCTTTCAACATCATCTGTCGGTTCACCCCGCTGCTTAGCATGTGTGTGTTCCCTAGAGGCTTCCTGACGTTTTGCTATGGCTCTCTTAACTTCCTCATCCCACCAACTTTTGGGTTTGTGTCTTCTTTTCCGGGGTGACTTGTCACGAGTCTTAGCAAGCTCTAGCTCAAAGAGTCTAATTAGATTCGTGTATGTCCACACTGTCTTATTATCCTCCGTGATTACTTTCTCAATTTGTTTAGTGGCTATTTCAATTTTCCTTTCTGGATAGAAATTTTCCTGTAGTTGCTCATCTTGTCTCCTTCCCACTTTCACTGCTCTTCCAAAACTTAGCTTGATACGTTTGTGATCACTACCCAGACTTCTGGAGCCACCTTCATCTATGTGCATTCCCCTGATCTTATCATACATCTTATGCGACATCAGTGCATAATCTATCGTCGACTGCAGCCTTTTTACCTCCCATGTTATTTGCCCTTCACACTCCTCGGTATTGTTGCAAATGATCAAATCCAGTCTTTCACACATATCCATGATCATTTTTCCTGTCGAGTCGGTATAGCCATCTATATCTTTTATGTGCGCATTCACATCTCCTAGTATAATTATCTCGCACTCTCCTCCTAACTCCTGAATATCCTTTGATATACACTCTACCATTGCCTGGTTTTCCTCTCTGGCCTTTGCTCCCGTCCAAAAGTACACGAAACCGAGGAGTGTCATTTGCCCTGCCACTTTCCCTTTCAGCCATAAATATTCCTTGCACTCCTGCTTGACCCTTTGCCAGTCTGTACTTTAATGAATGAATGCCACAATACCACCCCCCTTTCTGCTGCCTTCTGTTCTATTACAATATTCCCACGCGTAGTCCACATTGTTAGGGGGTTGTTCCATGTCCCTGAAATCTGTTTCTACAAAACCGTATACCGTCGGCCTCTCCTCCTTTAGCTGTTCTTCTATCTCTTCCCACTTTAGCCTGTTCCTACCGCCCTGCATGTTAATATAACCTATGCCTGAATTTGCTCGGCACTCGTGGCTACGTTTATTTCTGCCCTGGACTCTACCTATATTAGATCCTGGTGCCACTTTGGAGTCGAATGTGTCCATACCACCAGTCCAAGAGTCTCCCTGAATGTTTTCCTCGTTACTAGCTATCCTGCACTGCGAAGGGCCCGCTTGCCCCACAAAAAAGCTACTGCGCGTCCTGCAAGTCGCCAACCCACCTCATGACCTAGCCGCACATCGAAGTGAATTCTGTCTCGTTGAAAACCACCCCACCTATGCACTTAATTCTCTGTTTATTTCCACCACCCCAAAGCCTTTATCTCGACTCATCCGCCATATCTCTTGGTTTGCGTCGACAACCGCTCTTTGCAGGTTGCTATCACGCACCGGTACCTCCAGTATCGTGCCTATCACTACCTGTACCTGAGGAGAAGTGGCGCGCGTGCCATCAACGCCTTTCGCCAATGTGGGTGCTAGTCCTGCTGTATCTTCATTTAAGACATCGTTTAAAAACCACCTGAATTTATCACGAGGTTTCGTCGATCAGCTGTAGTTTTGAGTTTTGCGCTCGCTTGCCTCATAACTGCTTCCAGTTTGCGTCTTGGGAACGCCCCTACTGCCACCCTCTTGTCACCTCCTACCCTCTCTTTGATGGCTTCTGTGCATCGATTTATATTCGAGTCCCCGGCGATTATCACATGTTGTTACTTTTCAGCTGGAGCGTCCAGCACCTGGGGGCTCTTTGCACCTGTCACGCCGGCTGCTTTGTCCCCTCCCAGCCCCACCACTACTTCGCTGAAGCTGCGCCTTGCGAATATTGAACCGGCTGAACCTGTTTTTCCCCAACTTCCTTGCTCTTTCTTCTCCGCCGTTCTGGTTGCCGAGTCCCTACTATTCTTTCCGTAGGCCGCTCCTCTGTTCACCTTGGCTAGTGCTTCCTCGGCGGACTTCAGCCTTTCTCCCATTGCCCTCATTTTCTCTTGCTCTGTCGCCAACGCAATCTTGAGCTCGGCGATTCTCATCAGCAGTTCACTCTGGGCAACCACATTTTCTCTATTTTTTCCTCGACCTCAAATTGCCTACACTTCGCGTCAGCCTCTTCTTAACCCGTTTCTACACTTGGGTCCACTTTCAAGACCACTTCACATCCTGAACACTTTACAGTCTTTTTAACCATGTCTTTCTGACACCAGTTGTCCCTATACTCGATAATTACTAAACACGATTCCTGCCCTACGAAAAAAATGTCTAAGCTCTACTACAAAAATTTGCGTGTTCAATGTACGCGCACCTCCCCCATGGGGTGGCAAAAGAAAAAAAACGAAAAATTCAAACACACACACACGCCCTAACTAATAAATACCTGGTGACAGGCCCCCGAAAAAGCCGTACCATACAATAAGTGCTACGAAGACTTCAACTGCTACCTTACAATTACAAATACAAGCTCAAAACATGCAAAAACACTTATCTGCGCAGTCGATTGGGAGCGCTCAAAAAACTCGTCCATCCATCTTGACAGTTCGGTCGCGAGCGCCGGTCACGTGGACGACGTCAGTGGTGGGTGCGGAGGATGACGACTCACTGTCCAACGAAGCAATCTCGTATGTGACCGTGGTAAGCAGGCGTAAAACCTTGGAAGGCCCTGAGTAGCGAGGCAGAAGCTTCGAAGAGAGGCCGACGTGGCAGCATGGTGTCCAGAGGAGGACCAATGAACCTGAGGAGTAGAAAACTACTCTGTGATGGCTATCGTACTGGGCCTTTTGAGAGAGCTGCGAGCCAAGAAGACATTGCCGTGCGATTTGGTGGGCCACTTGAGCCCGAGCAGTGGCATCCCGGGCGTACTCTTATTGATTTGCGTAGTTGATGAGAGAAGAGTCTCGAAGGGTAATGCTGGATGGCGGCCGAACAATAAATAGAAGGGGGAGAAGCCAGCGGTGTCGTGGCGTGACGAATCGTATGCGAATGTCACATAAGGCAAAGTACTATCCCAATCAAAATGATCTTTGGAAACGTACATGAAAAGCATTGTTGTTAAGGTTCGATTTCGGTGCTCGGTAATACCATTTGTTTGTTCTCGATAAGCCGTAGTGAGCTTGTGACGCGTCGAACACGAGCGAAGGATGTCAATTACTACTTTTGAAAGAAATGAGTGACCACGCTCGGTCAGCAGCTGTCGAGGAACGCCATGGTAAACAATTACGTCATGAAGCAAGACGTCTGCGACGTCAGTGGCACAGCTCGTCTGTAGCGCTCGTGTGATAGCGTATCTCTTGGCGTAATCAGTCGCTACGGCTACCCACTTGTTTTCAGCGAGAGAAGTAGGAAATGGCCCAACGAGATTAAGACCGACGTGGTAGAAGGGAACGATGGTATGCCTATTGGTTGAAGTGGACCAGCTGGTGGCAAGGTGGAATGTTAGAAGCGCTGGCAGGACTCACAAGCAGCAACGTATCGGTGCACAGAACAATAAAGGCCTGGTCAGAAGAATCTACGCCACACGCGATCATACGTGCGCGTGATGTCCAGCATTTGGGGTGTCGTAAAGCTGTTCAAGAACAGCGGAACGGAGTGTCGCAGGAGCTACGAGTAGCAGTGCTGGTCCCTCGGCGCTTGTGTTGCGTCGGTAAACATTGCCATCACGTAGAACGAACAAGTTTAGTGACGGGTATACGTGGGGGAAATGTAGACTCTGCATGATAGACCACAAGTGAACATCACTGAGCTGTTCCTTGCGTATGTCGGTGAAAGCCGACATAGAAAATATACAAGGGTCGGAATCATGTACTGAAATGTCGGGTGGGTCTGTGGTGTGGCGGGATAGACAGTCGGCATCTTGGTGCATTAGGCCAGATTTGTATGCCACGTCAAAGCTGTATTCTTGTAGTTTCAAGGCCCAACGGCCAAGTCGTCCAGTTGGATCTTTAAGGTATGACAGCCAGCCCAAGGCATGGTGATCTGTAATTGCCGTAAAGGTGCGGCCAAACAAGTATGGTCGAAATTTTCTGACTGCCCAGACAAGTGCGAGGCACTCATGCTCCGTTATGCAAAACTTGCTCTCCGAAGGAGAAAGGAAGCGACTTGCATAAACGATGACACGATCGTGTCCTTGTTGCCACTGGGCAAGAACAGCATCGATTCTATGTCCGAAGGCATCAGTACGAACTCCAGTATGGGCTGACGGGTCGAAATGAGCCAAGATGGTTGGGGTAGTAAGTAATGTTGTAAGGTTACTGAAGGCAGTTGCTTGGTCAGTACCTCAATAAAAAGTCATGCCCTTCTTCAGTTGTTCCGTAAGTTGTCGGGTAATGTCAGCAAAATTCTTCACAAATATCAAAATTAAGAGCACAGGCGGATAAAACTCCGTGAATCTTTTGTGGAACGTGGTACAGAAAAATCTTTGACAACTCTAATTTTGTAAGGACCAGGTTGCACGCCTAGAGCACTGACAAGGTGGCCCAGCACACTGATTTTCCGACGCCCAAAGCGACATTTGGAACAGTTGAGCTGAAGTGCTGCTGTCCTGAAAACCTCAAGAACAGCCGATAGGCGGCTAAGGTGGCTTTCGAATGTAGGTGAAAATACGATGACGTCATCGAGATAGCACAGGCACGTGGACCATTTGTATCCACACAGGAGACAGTGCTTGAAGTTCACGTCTGATGATCTTGGCCCCGTGCTCTGCAGGTAATGGCGTCTGTAGTGCAGGCCCGTCTTCGCGCGTTCAGGTTGCTGCTGTGTTTGATAGTCGCGTGAAATGGTGGGCGATGCGTTGACTTTTTGCGGCCTCAAAATGCTGTCACTCCTCGATGATGGCATCTACCGTGTTGTAGTCCTTGCATACGAGAAGGTTGAACGCATCATGTGCAGGGCATTTCAATATGTGTGCTACTTTTTCGGTATTTTCATGTAATTGTCTGCTTTTCGGTAAATGGCGAGCATGTCCTATATGTAAGTCACGTAGGAGTCTGCTGACGTTTGCGCAAGAGATGCCAACTCCTTCTTGGCCGCTGCCTTTCCACCCATAGACTTGTCGAAAAGGGCGCGCATCTTTTCTTTGCACGCATCCTAATTTCTAATTTTATCTTCGTGGTTCTCCAACCACACTTTTGCTGTTCCTTTTAAGTAGAACGAGATGGTGGCTAACATAAAGAGCTTGATTCCTGTGGTAATTCTTACTTGTACGTTCGTACAACGGCAACCATACTTCAATGTCGACATCATCAGTGCCACATAACGTGCCAGGATCTTTTAGCTGCGGAAGGACAACAGTTGTTTGTAGTCACCTCGGCGGGAGCGGGTCCCTGGTCTGCCATAGTGGAAAAATTCAAACGTCGGCCACTTCGGAGCTCCGTTATATCGTGTTGTACCCCGCATCACCACCAAATGTCACGGGGGTGAGAGAATAAATGAAACAAATATATTTACAGAGTATAGTGGAGAGCCAGAGGGAGCTGCAGCCAAGATGAAGGTACAACATGATGATGATGATGATTCCACAGCCATGGCTCGTACTCACTCAAGGGGATCAGCCAAGAATCAAAGAATTAATTCATTAAGGTTTTTTATTTCAATATCGAAACCACCCACCGGAGAAAAAAAAGAAAAAGAAAAGACACCCTAGGCAGAATTACAGGAGTGCAATAGTTGTTTATCACTCGTTCAGATCAGACAATCATTCATCACATTGAATAGGAATCAGCATGGTTAAACAAAGCTCCTGTGTATGTTGGAATACTTTTACAGCAATAATAATCAAGCAAGTAAAAGGTTAATTCTTAACCTTTTATTTTCGTTAAGGTACTTGCAAACTGCATAGAAAACGTTCCCGTGGCTGAAGCCCCGATCGGAAGCACTGAAGGAAAGCATATATTTCATTATGAAGTTCAGCTCCAGGCTAGCGATTGGGAGGACTAAGAGTGTTTACCTGAGCAATTTTCATCGGCGACAATATTTAAAATAGGGCTCTAAAGTTTCTGATTCTGAACAAAAGTTGCATAGCGGTGATATCACTAGACCAGCTCTATGTGAATAGAAATTTAACGGGGGGACACGAAATCAAAATCTGGTTGTTATGGTTTCCAACTGTCTTGTAGGACACAAATAAACTTTCCACAAGAATTTTAAGTGAGTAAATTTTGGTGTTGACAATATTGCTTCCATAGCATCTGCACGAGGCGCAAGTTTTCTGCATCTTGTCGCAGTTATAGTGGCCACTTCGGGAAAGACTGATAGTACTGGCCGTTCCAATGCTGCTCGTGCTAGAGAGTCGCCGATTTCATTTACTTCTAAGTCGCAAAGACCAGGCACCTATACTAGTTTACGTAGCTGCAGCTGTGGAGGAACTAGCATAAAGAGCGTCTTTAAGGCCATCGATTTTGTTGACGCCGTAATCGACGTACATGCTGACAGGGAATCAGGGAATATGTGATTATGATCGCGTTATCAGCATTCAACAAAAAACTGGGGTGAATTCAGGTAATCCTATTGAAAAAGACCAGTCAAGCGAATGGGATTATATACTTACACCTGTCTTTTCATCTAATACTGAAGCATCTGTGGCTTTATTATAATTCATTTCTGCATGTGCAAGATAATCCTGCAGTCAGCTATTTAAGACCCTATAGAATTGTAAGTTGGGCTCAAAGGGAAAACTCTCATCGAATTCTATCTTAAGATATTGATTTCTAACCAGCACCGCAATCACATCTCGAATTTTAACGTTTATCCTGTCTAGTTGTTTTTGGACAAACAATCTGAGGTGTTCAAAGCCGTGACCCATACGCAAGAAGAAAGGTGTCTCGGTCATTTATAAAGGCATATTCAGATCGTCTTGGCGCATAGCTATAAACTTTCAGAAACGTCTGAACCGTTAGGATACGAAAACGGCAAGGCAATGTAGGTATTCTTGCTTCCTGATACAAAACAATGTTTGTTACAAACCTAGGAAGTCCTAGACACAATCTCAAGGCTTCTCGTTCAAGCATAACCAGAGGCTTTATTTTGTAAGCAGGGCCACCGGAGAACAATACGCACCCAAATTCTAGCATTGGTCGCATATACATTTTATATATCATCACCATTGTGCTTCTGCGTAGACCATATCGACGATTGCTCAGTCTACGAAGAATTCCTAAGGCACTTTGTGCTTTAGATGGCATGCTTTTTATGCGGGGATTCATGTTTAGGTTGGCATTATAAATTACTCACAAATATTTAAAAGATCCCATCTTTGGAGTGGGCTCTTGTTTATAACATATTGAAATTGAGATGTGATCTGATAACGGGAATAATAATACTGCACTCTTATTTACATTTAAGGTCATGCAGACTGCATCTAGCCATCACTCCAGCATATTAACATATCTCTGTATATTTTGATATAAAGAATATATGTCACTATGTGCCGTGAAAAATCCAATATCATGAGTATATAGAAGCACCTTCACATCCTGGCAATGTGGGATAGTGCTCATTAAGATGTCAAATAGAACTGGCGCTAATACAGCGCCTTGGGGGTGTCGCGGTAGAACGCGAATAAAACACAGATACACCTTGGGACAATGAAAGCAGCGTGTCCTCAACAGCTGAGCCACAAGATCGTCTTTTTCGGCCTCGAGAGAAGCTAGAAGCCCACTACCTCGTGCCCACTAAATGCCCCATCATCGTTATCATCCACATGTAGACACGCGTCATTTGCCTCTCTCTGAAAGAGCATCGGCCTGATGCGCAGTCCGTAATGCAGTTTTTTTTCTAAAGTGAAGTATCACGCAACCACTCGCTGACGTATGGTTTCATGCGGACTACGTGAGCGAGTTCAGGATGGTGCTGGCGACGCCTTGTACTATACGAACAGTCGGGAACAACTTCGTAAGTGACTTCGCTCAGTCGTCGCACAACTAGGTACGGTCCAAAGTATCTTCTTAAGAGTTTTTCGGAAAGTCCTCGTTTTCGTACGGGCGTCCAAAGGCATACTTTGTCGCCAGTTTGGTAGACGACTGTTCTGCGGTGAGCATTGTAGCGGCCTGCATCGTAGTCTTGCTGCTGGCTGATCCGTAAACGTGCAAGTTGCCTAGCTCCTTCTGCGCGTTCCGTAAACGTGTCGGCGTCCGGGACGATGTCGTCGCCTTCGTGCGGTAACATTGCATCTAACATGGTTCGTACTTCCCGTCCATGAACGAGGCTGAAAGGTGTCATGCGGGTCGTTTCTTGCTTGGCCGTGTTGTATGCAAACGTTATGTAAGGCAAGATTGTATCCCAATTTATTGTGTTCGACGTCTACGCACATTCAAAGCATGTCTTCAATGGTTTTGTTTAGACGCTCTGACAGCCCGTTCGTTTGCGGGTGGTATGCGGTGGTCTTACAATGCGTTGTTCCACTCAGCATCAAAGCATGGTCCAAAAGAGCTGCTGTATATTGTCACGATGAGTCAAAAGTACTGGGGGATTTATTAAACCCCCAGGTAGCTAGCACTAGGACGATGCGTCAGTCGTGGCTTCCTCTTGAGCAAAGAAGCACGCGAACTTCTTTTTTCCTCTAGATTGAGAGCCGCTCTTGCTGTCAACCCACTACGTGCTGGTGGCATTATCCCCCCTTCCGAAAAGAAAAAAAAACAAGTACCAAAAAGAGGAAAGGAAAGTACATAGCAGCACCGCGATGCTACTACAAAGGCACGTGAAAAAAAATCGAAATTCGGATGAAGTGAAAGTAAAAATTGAAGAGCGTGCCAATATAGGAAACGTCAATGAACGAGAAAGTAAGTTCACAAAATAAACAAAAACACGAAGAACGCTGTACGGTAGATGAAAAGTTACGAACAACGCGCAATAAATGGTTTCATGCGCAACACATGAACGACGTCCAGCCTCAGCCGTGTCCTTCTGTGTGCATGGGGTGTTGAGTCCGGAACCACATCGTAGTTCACGTCACTGACGCGGCGTAACACTTTATATGAGCCAAAGTACCGGCTCAGCAACTTTTAACTAAGGCCACGGCCGCGGACGGGCATCCACACCGAAATTTGATCTCCGGGGCTGTAAAACACTTCTCTGTGGCGGGTATTATAGCGTCGTGCGTCTGCCTGCTGTTGCTGGTCGACGTGCAGTCGCGCGAGCTGCCGGGCTTCCTCAGCACGCTCTCCCAATTCTTCGGCGTCTGTTGCCAACTCGTTTTCGTCCTGAGACAGTAGCATTGAGTCTAGCATGATCTGCACTTCGCGGCCGTAGAGAAGCCGAAATGGCGTGAATCGCGTGGTCTCTTGCGCGGCAGTATTATACGTGAAGGTCACGTAAGGTAAGATCCGGTCCCATGTTTTGTGCTGTACGTCGTTGTACATTGAGATCATGTCTGCGAGGGTTTTATTCAGTCGTTCGGTAAGTCCGTTGGTTTGCGGGTGGTACGCAGTTGTCCTTCGCTGTCTAGTGTTGCTCAGTTTGAAAACTTCGTCCGTAAGCTGCGCCGTGAATGCCGTCCCTCTGTCCGTTATTACACTGGAAGGAGCACCGTGTCATAACACGATGTGGCGCATGAAAAATTGTGCTACCTCAGAAGCCGTTGCTCGTGGGATCGCCGGGGTTTCACCGTAGCGTGTCAAATAGTCGGTCGCGACGATCACCCATTTGTTGCTGTCCGCAGACATAGGAAATGGCCCGAGAATGTCCATGCCGACTTGGTCGAACGGCGTGCAGGGTGCTTCATTGGTCTGAAGCAAACCAGCTGGCTTAACAGATGGTTGCTTTCGGCGCTGACATTCCCGACAGCTCTTGACGTACTTCTTTACGCTTGCTGAAAGTCCTGGCCAATAGTACCTCTCGCTCACTCTGGCAAGTGTCCTTGAGTAGCCCAGATGACCGGATGTGGGTTCGTCAAGGCAAGTGAAGAGGACGTCGTCTCGCATGTCTCGAGGAACCACCAGGAGGTAAGCACGATTGTTCGAACGAGCGTTCTTCTTGTACAGCACACCGTCTCGCAGGCAGAACGACGTCAACGAGCGGGATAAATGACGTGGTATGATTGCGCCCTGGCCCTTTAAATGATCAATGAGTGGACGAATCTCTGCATTATCTCGCTGTCGTTCGCTCAAGTCTGATGCACTAACGGCGCCCAGAAAGCCTTCGTCTTCCTCTGCTTCCTGACTGACGACATGATGGGGTGCGCGTGACAGTGTGTCAGCGTCTTCATGCTTACGGCCGGACTTATGGACGATGGTGACATCAAATGCCTGCAGCTGCAAGCTCCACCGTGCTAGCCGACCAGAAGGGTCGCGCAGGCTTGCCAACCAACAGAGCGCGTGATGATCCGTCGCTATCTTGAAGGGACAACCATAAAGGTACGGGCGGAACTTGGTGATTGCCCACACGACTGCGAGGCACTCTTTCTCCGTGGTGGAATAATTCGCCTCGGCACGGGATAGAGAGCGGCTGGCAAAGGCTATCACTCTTTCGATGTCCTCTTGACGCTGAACGAGCACTGCACTGAGCCCAATGTTACTAGCGTCGGTATGGACCTCCGTTATCAGCATCATCGCCGAAATGAGCGAGAACGGGCGCTGATTGCATGCGCTGTCACAGCTCATCAAAAGCTGCTTGTTGCGCGTTTTCCCAGACAAACGGCGTGTCGTCCCTTGTGAGACGAGTCAGAGGTTCTGCTATCTGTGAAAAGCCATGAATGAATCAGCGATAGTAGGCGCACAAACCAAGATGCGCCGGACGGCTTTCGTATCGACAGGAGCTGGTAATTCGGCAACAGCGGCAAGCTTGTCCGGATCGGGAAGAATTCCTTCGGCGCTAACAACATGTCCAAGAAATTTTAGTTCTTTATAGCCGAAGTGGCACTTCTGTGGCTTTAGTGTGAGGTCCGCCGATCGGATAGCCTCCAGCACGCTGCGCAGGCGGTGAAGGTGCTGCTCAAACGTGATAGAGAAGACCACCACATCATCAAGGTAGACAAGACAGGTCTGCCACTTGAGCCCTGTGAGGACAGTGTCCATCATTCGCTGGAGAGTTGCCGGTGCTGAACACAAGCCAAAGGGAGCACTCGAAATTGGTACAGGCCGTCTGGAGTCACAAAGGCTGTTTTCTCATGGTCTCGCTGATCTACCTCGATTTGCCAATACCCACTTTTGAGATCGAGAGAAGTGAAATAATGGGCACGACGAAGCCTATCTAGCGAATCGTCGATACGTGGCAGCGGATACACATCCTTTTTCGTCACGTTGTTAAGCTTTCGGTAGTCGACACAGAAGCGTAGCGACCCGTCCTTTTTGACAAGTACGACTGTAGATGACCACGGGCTGTTAGATGGTTCAATGACGCCATCGTCAAGCATCTCGGTGACTTGCGTACGTATCGCTTCACGTTATTTGGTCGACACGCGGTAGGGGTTCTGGTGTATCGGACGTGCGTCCTCGTACGTGATGATCCTGTGTTGAGTGATGGACGTCTGGCGGATCTTTGAGCAAGTTGCGAAGCAAGACCTGAACTCGAACAAGAGCGCTCGTAGCGCAGTCTGGTTAACGGTGGACAGATCAAGATTGATGTCAATATTTATTACTCATTGACGTGTCGGCGGTATCCACTATTTCCGACGTGAGACAGTTGGTGACGTTTGCTACTTCGTGGGCAAACGCTATCGAATTGCCACGGAAAAGGTGTCGATGCTCGCTGCTAAAGTTGGTTACGAGCTATTCAGATCAGCCATCACGAAGGTGT
Source organism: Rhipicephalus microplus (assembly GCF_043290135.1). Classification (NCBI taxonomy): domain Eukaryota; kingdom Metazoa; phylum Arthropoda; class Arachnida; order Ixodida; family Ixodidae; genus Rhipicephalus; species Rhipicephalus microplus. The sequence continues at coordinate 44,441,000 of NC_134707.1, forward strand.
ATTACACTTCTAGCTACACAAATGCCTTGCTGCAGGAGGTGTTCTTGATTTGTCTCAGCCACCACATCGCCATCGCCCAAACCACAGCATGTTACGTCGACTAGAACACTTGTTCGTGGAGGAAACGTCACACTCTCTTCAGAAATACGGAGTACGTCGACACGCCTTCCACCATCCTGCACGTTGATTGCTCGCTGTGCTGAGAACGTGACGTGGCGCTCTTGCAGCTCAATGATAGCTCCATTTTTTGTAGAAAGTCAACTCCCAGAATGATGTCACGGGAACATTCGCGTAGAACAAGGCAGCTTGCTACGAATGTGTACCCTTGAATCTGTACTCTAGTTGTGCAGGCACCCCGTGTAGTAACGACGTGGCCACCAGCTGTCCGAATCTGCGAGTTATGCCACGGCGTGATGACTTTCTTCAGCTGCGTTGTGAGTTTCCCGCTCAGTATGGAATAGTCTGCGCCGGTGTCCCCTAACGCGTTAACTGCACAACCATCAATTGTCACTGCTATGTCGAGTGAAAGTCGGCGATTCTTTGCAGCAGCGGGTGATGTCGGACCGGTTTCTGTACAGTTCTGCGTCAATAGGAGGTCTTCAGCGCTTCGACGTTCAGCGACCCCGCCCCCAGTGGTCGCTTGGGCTAGTTTTCCCGGCGGGGGCTCGGAGACCGTGCGGTAGAATACCGCTGGGGCGTTGATGAAAATTGCCTCGGTGATGGCGAGTGCGACTGGCGCCCGGCAGACGGTGGTGCATGCTGCTGGGAGAGGTAGTTTTCGATGTCGCGCGGTCTCTGGCCGTAACGGGGTGGCGGCGAGTACGCAGAGAAGCCGCGAAGCTCAAGACGGCAATATGGGCACTGGCGGTACAAGTGATCAGCTTCTCCGCAATGAAAGCATAGAGGCCGGTGATCGGGTGTGCGCCAGACATCAGACTTCCGAGGATACGAGTGCCGATCGTCGATGTACTGGACCGGTTGTACCGAACGATGGGCAACAGAAGCACCACGGCCAAAGGGCAGGGGCGGTGGCGTGTACGTGCCTTCGTATTATGGTATGTGCTGCGCTGACTCGAGTGAAACTGCAGGGACAGGATGAACAAACAAAGGCGGCCATGCAGCAGGGCGTTTCAAGGCTTCCGCGTAGGTTGTCTTACGGTGGTATTCAGCAGGAGCTGACTCAGCTGTATCAGGAGGTAAGGTGTCCTGGAGGGCCTGGTGCAGCTCATCTTTGATGACAGTTGCATTTCGGGAGGCATTTTCTTAGGCGTGGGGGCACTTGCTGGGGATGTCGCGGTGTATCTCTGCTAAAGTACCGTTTATAAAGAGACGCACCCATCAGGATGCAGAAACCTGATTCTTATGGCAACTGTGGGTTTCTCATACCAGGATATGGCTACAGCTGAAACTTCAGTGCTGCTCATCACATTGATGGTGAGCTTTATCAGAGGAAGCTTCGAAGTCGCTCGGTGGATAAAAGACAGAGATCCGAACAGATTTGAGAATCAAGCCCTAGCACGGTACGTCTACGAGCACATGAGGCCTCGACAAAGTACAGCAGGAATTCGGAATCTTGTAACACAAGCTAGGACAAAGGTATGTAGCCAAAAAGTGAACCCCTTTCTTTTCCTATTGTGGCACGAATGACTAAGAAGTTGCTTTCTTTACACCAACCCACTTGGTACCAATAAGGCCATTAATTTGGAAACATTTTGTGCAGTCACAAGTGCAGTCACAAGCCACAAGTTTAAGATCTATACCTATATTTATCACTGACGTAGTGGGTACCCTGCCAGTGTGCTTGCAGCAGCTACCCAAATAGTGTTAAAAAAAGGCTCTCAAATACCACTTTTCCAGCTTTCGCTGTGACAGCGCTCCTTGTTTTAGACAGGCCTGTTGTTTTTTTTTTGTTTTGTAAAGAGTTTTCCTTTATTGTTGCAAACTGTTATATTACTCATGGTAATGCGATTCCATGCCTGATATGAAGCCTGAATAGGGTCAGTTTCAACGCACTTCAAAGCACCGGTGTAGCTCTGTGGCAGAGCTCTGGGCTACCGTGCAGAAGACTTGGTTCAATTCCCTTTTTGCTCTAGGTAGTTTTTATTAGTTTTTTTTCTATTTCGCTCGACAGTAGTACGAACATCGGTGGTGGTGGCGGCAGAGAACATTTGCGTCGCCCTAATCGGCCCTTGTGTTATTTTACCATTTTTCTGTAAAACGTTCCGGGGGAGAAGGGCACTGGTCTGGTGCGTCCTCCCTGGATTCGCCGCGGTTACTTCTTATACAGGGTGTAAGTTCACCGAACAACGCGTCTCATTGTTAATGGCTAGACGTTCTTTTCTTCATTTTCATTACCACGTGTCCTCTCATGGAAGTGCTGGTTGCCTTCGAAAAACAAGGATGGATGCCTCCGAGAAGCTGTCATTCGAAGCACAGGCCAAGAAGACACAAAAAGCATTACGAATCGTATAGCTAGCAGCATCCATAGGTTGCAGGTTATTGTAGCTGAAACAACAATTTTTACACGCTTCCATCTTGCCCAGGTAATTTATTTATTCTTTTGCTACTTACTTGTGTCTCGTTTTTTTTTTGTATAAAACTATGAGACTTTGCTCATAACCAACGAAGTGGACAGCCACCCATAAAATTATGTATTCGAGCTCTTTAACGCTAACATGTTCAATAAATGGAGGAAAACTCTGCGGTAACAGAGTTTATGATTGAGTTGTTATGACGCCAAAACGTGGTTACGGAACGAAAGAAAGGCTGGCTTCATTATGTACTATTTAGACCTGATTAGGTATCCTTCCAGTTGTGTTGGACGAATTACACACGAATATCTCGGACGTAGTGTGAAGGGAAGCATGACATTTTCATTGTATCAACATTAAGTCTAATGTAAAAGAGGTCAGAATTCTCACTCATGATATTATTAGCAGTTTTCTATGGGGAATGCTATCAGTGTAATTATCACTCAATCAGCTGGTAGCGCCGACATGGTCGCTGGCGAAAAAACGCTGTTTTTTTTTTACTGTGATGCACTTGTACCTTTGCGTAAAGCGTATGACATGTGTAACATTTCCCAAAATCATCGCCTGCAATATTAGGTACCTGACACAAAGATTGGGTGAATCCGTACACACAACCCCATTACCCGGCCTGCATTATTTCTAGAAAAATGGGGAGAGAATAATAGAACGTAAGAAGAGAACTAGGGGAAAAACGCTCACACAAAAAAATATCTCACGAGGTGGTTTCAGAATCCGGGTGCTTTCGATCCAAAAGCAAACGGTCGTAAACTCCGGGGTTTCGTAATGCTCGAAAATTATAAAATCAAATATGGTCATTTATTCCAATACAATTTCTCGTTTAGGCATTATGCTTTGATGCACACATGTGTAGAACAGAATTTCACAGAGTGTAACACATATTTGAAGTCCGGGGAAAACACACAAGCGTCCAAAAGTCCCAGCCACCCCCGAACAGGGTGGAATGTCTCAAACAACACTACGCACATTGATTTCTTCTTCTCGAAAAAGATATATTTGTCGAGCAATGGGGCTCAGCATGCCTGTAAAGCATGTGGCGCCACTCCATAATAAATAAATACCCAATAACACAATAAAATGATGCGGTGCTGTGTGTTTGATGATTGTTTCAACACCCTACTAAAGCATATTATCGCCTTGTATAGTTCATGAAAAAGGAAGGCGCATGGTGGAAAAGGAAAGTGTGTGAGAGGAGAAGAACTGTGATGCTGAAGAGGAAGGGAGAATAAGGCATAGCCTAGAAGCACTGAGAAAGAGAAATGGAAACCGGGGCAAAAGCATTTTTAAGCACGCGTCGGTTGATGGGGAGTAGTGGCGACCGGTGCATTCAAACTAAAAAGGCAAATTGCCAGTGTAATTCGAGGAAGAAATGTGATAAGCTGCGAAGCTCATATAAATTTTCGCCTCTTGCATTTTTTTCCTACATTGAAAATGATCTAGACCCATGTGCGTAGATTCATGGTCACTTTAAACAACCCCATGGAAGGTCAAAATTGCAGATGTTCTTCACTTTGGCGTTTCTCAAACTAATATTGTGATTTCGTGAGGTTAAACCACAACAATAGTTTTTTGCTCATTTCCGCTTTTTATTGATACGAATAGAGCATGCACCTAATCTGCTGAGCGTTTTCCGCGTTCAAAGTATTAGAAGCGCCTTGCATAGCGACCACTGACCGTTCAGAAACGCAACTGTCTACAGAGTGACGCTACTTCGATTGAGCATACCTTATACGCCCTCAACAGCCTCGTATTCTACTTGAGCGGTGCTAAAGCTGCCCTTGACCTGATCGATACTGAACGGATCAAAACGAGTGAGATTCAATCTGCGCCTTCTGGTGCAGGTGTGACGTGTTTACAGTTTACAACATTTCGTGGACATATTTATATGTTAATTATTCTTGCGTTTTTGTAACTCTGCAGCATGAAGGAGGAAAAATTGTGAACTTCGGATTCATTGTCTACCAGGGAGTTGAGGTATGTTCAATACGTCGCATTGGTGCACATTTTTGCTCGTTCTTCAGCATGGTTCACGAATAGGAAAGAATTCTACACATTATCGGGGATGAGTGATAAGCAAATGAATAGGATTTATCTCATTTCTCTATTGTTACCATTTAAAATTACTCGGCTCAATTATTCTCTAATTTTCCGCCTGGGGCTTTTGAAAATGTAATACTACGAAGAACGGATTAGTATTTCAATAAAGTACTCATTATGTAACATTCCACATTTAGCGGTCATTATCAGAAGGACACGGTAAAACGTTAATGTACTCATTATGTAACATTCCACATTTAGCGGTCACTATTAGAAGCACACAGTAAAACGTTGTAGAGACAAGCTACACTTTAAACGTAGAAGAATATAAGTCCCCTCGGCAAAGAAAAAACACGACTGCCATCGGTATCATGTGAGGTACCGAAAACATCAGGTGAACTACGTTACCCTGAAAACTAGCGCACAGTGGCAGCCACCATGATTTTCTCCTCCTATGTAGATGCTGCGTCATGCGCTTTGTTTATTAGTAATAATGTCGGTTATATAGTAGTTGTTATAAAAATGGCCTGCATAAAAACGGCTCCGTGACAATAATGAAATTTTTTCACCATTTGAATTCAATTTGAACAGTGCCGAATGGGAGCTGAAATTATCGAATAATAAGGTAAATATCGAATACAAAATATTTTGTAAAGATATAAAGCAACGAAAAACTGATATACGTTCATGTATTCCAGCAAATAACGTGTTGAGTGACTGCCACAAAAGCACTCCAGCTTGTCATGCTAAAACACAAACAATAACACGTGGCCCTGATTCAGGCTCTCTCGATGGCAAGTCACGGTGCTTATGCCAGTAAAAAAAAATAGACACACTCTAATAAAGCATTGTGTGCCACAAGATTTTTTTTTCTAGGGAGTACCGTCACAATTTTATTTGAGCTAAATACCTAATATTGATTTTTAATTTTTTTCAGATGCTCGAGAAATGTATCACCACTGTTTTCACACCCCAAGGTGGTGTACCTGAAGGAAGATTATCCATTGCTAAATTTTGGTGCAGAAGAAGTTTTTAAAAGGGGCTCGAAGTCTTCAATACTACGTATCTTAGGCTGAAGGTATGAATATACAATGAGTATCTAAAATGACTCTCCTTTTGACATGTCTGAATTTCCTAAACCCGTGTAAATATTAAATTTATGCGCAAGTCAAAGAAATGTTCAACATTTCAGACTAGAATTCGAATAGTCTGTTTTAATATGCTCCCGGCCCTTGTTGGAGTTTTGTATTGCCATCATCATCATCATCATCATCATCATCATCATCATCATCATCATTTCTTGATCACTGTGCCGCGCCTCTTGCGCAGCTGATGCTAGCTCGAGCTACGCGAGGATGAGAACAAGCTACCACACTGGGCGTATCGAACGTGGACAGCTGCCACGGCTCCGCTTCAGGCGTGGAATAAAGTGGCGAGACCGGCACGGCTCCGTCGGCCGCCTTTGACGCCATCTCACGTCTCTCTAATCTCGCCGCTAAAGCGGTGACCCGTCATATGTTAAACAGGTGTTTTAGGATCAATGTTCGGATTTTATTTTTTATATCAGAGCTCTTCCAAGTTTTATACTTCTCTGAACCCATATATGCCCAGTATCCTAAATGAAGGACGCAGAAACTTTTCAATGTAACTAGAGTTTGTTTCATGTAAAAAAGGTAGCACAACCTAAGTGCTTTTATGATGATCTATCCTCGTCACATGCAACTATACGCGATCGCTGGGCTGCAATTAGCCACGTGAATGCAGTCACAAAATCACCATTTCGATTGCTGAGCGCCATACCACCAAAATTATAAAATATATAGAGTGAAATATTTGTCGATGCTGCTGATATTTTTGTCGTTTGTTTGTCAGTTATTGGGTGTGCAGGAACTTTCGTATGACAGTAATAGGCGCAAATATTTTTTGTTCGCAGTGTGTCAAAATAGGTGGATGACTCCAAAACAGTAGAACTAAAAGTTTTGTACTAAACGCCTTCTCTGTTTTCTGAGGTTGTAGAAGCAATAATTTTGGGAAAATGAATTATTTTTATTATTTTTCTAAGTTTTGGCATATATAGGTCAAGAAACCAAGTGTTTATATATTTAGCATACATTAGTAACTCTGGCTGGAACATAGGGCAACGTCGACGTACTGAAAAATAGGGGTGCAACATGAGTACTTGATACAGCTAAACTTTACAAAGCGGATACAAGTTAACAGCGACATGATAATTTATACAACATTGACTGCGTGAAAATTGACGCACTCATTATTAAATCACATTGATATATTCTACCTCGCATGCGCAGTCAAATGCTTTTTTTATATGACGAGTATCCTCGACCAACGACAACACCCGCACATGCTCTTTCTCTCGATTATTCCATTTCCTGTTTACGCCACAGTTGACATTGTGTGGCTATTAGAAATTATGGGCCTTTTTGGTACTTTTAGAACAGAATCTTAGTACTCGGGTGCCTTCCCTAAAATATAGAAAGCTGAACCCACTTAGAGCCAAAATTTGTAGAAAACTTTAGTTCCAAATCCTTCCAAAGATTAAATTTTCCAGCTATAAATGTGCATCCTGTTTGTTTGTTTTTACTTCTACTCACTAAATAACAATATCTAGTTTTTGATGTTTACTCGTTTTTTTTTCATCTTGTTTCTCTGCAGCGTGTGGAAAAATGCATCGGTTCAGTTTTCCTACCTCAACCTAGTAAGCCCCCAGGAGGAGCTACTACTTTAAGTTTTACTGCAGACGAGGTCTTCCAGACGCCGTACAGGAGAATGTATGATGCGAATTCACTTGTCAGAGAATCGATGTGATACGCATGAAAATACACAATATTTTACGAAATGTGGCAGAATGAATAGAAACAGCATCATGTCCAATAAACATAAATTATGGAAATACGAAAGTTATAGAAAGTGCCAACAGACCAGAAATTCGCAACTTTATATCCGTGTTTTAACTTCTTGGCAAAGAAAGTTATAGCAACGTGAAATACACAGTAGGCTCACGTGAAAAGCAGAAAACAAAACTCTATTTGATTTTCTCTTTGCTGTTTTGACACAACAAGTTAAAGAAGGCCACGCTGAAGAATACGCCATGTCGGTGGCTTTGACTTTGAATGAAACATCCGCGTTGCACATTCTGATAGACGAAATAGATAGGAGATTAGAGATGGAGTGAGTATCAAACCCTTAGCGTTCTTAGGAGGGCGTGTTGGTTCGTGAACATTGTGAAGAAACAGCAAATAGGCCTAGAGGAAGTACAAAAGGACACAGCACATGTTATCAACTGATTTCTTGATTGAAAAAGTAGATAGATATGAGGTCGAGCCAATAAACATCAACAAAAGGCGCAAATGCAGATAACTCGATCGAGGGACTTGGTGGGTCGTCATAACAATCTATTTCAAAAGGGACTTTTCAATATGTGGTGAGAACGTAAGCAAATGCAAAGAACGGCATGAATGACTAATGATATCGCGTTCGGTTCATGAACGATTGAAATGGTCGAGGTCGAGCCTTCTTAAATCTACGAAAGTTCATTTAAAGTTCTTAAATTTACGGTTCATTTGAGCGAGCGATCCGAGCCTGTGGACTGCTGTATTTCGGTCATCTAATCCGTCTACCTTTCCTACACAGGCCACGCTGCTGTATCTACGGGTCGCTTACATATCGCCCTCTCGGTGAACCGGCAATCCGTCAACTTCAACACGTGTCTTGCAAGCAACTGGATTCTATCAACAACTGCTATCGGCTGTCTCCGCCACTGGTGTCGCTGCTGTGCCTGTATTCAGGATACTTAAGCTGCCCCGTGACCATCCAGCAGCATTATTTGAGCGAGCGATCAGAGCCTGCGGACTGCTGTATTTCGGTCATCTAATCCGTCTACTTTTCCTACACAGGTGATTCAAAAGCCTTATTCTTACGTTTTATTCTATTTTATTTTCCCCTCTGACTGCAGTGCTCTGATCACTCGTTTTAATATGGCTCCTACCGTTGCATCGCTTTCCAAAGAGTTTGAAGACTTTAAGGTGTCGATTGAAAGAAAATTAGCTACCGTTCTTAACACGTTGGAATCTGTAAAATCTGCAGTGACTGGGTGTCATTCTGAAAGTGTGAACAAACTGCAATCTGAGATCGATGACATCAAAAAAGCCATGGATTTCATGAGCAGTAAGTTTGACGCTGCAAAGTCGGAAAACAGCGGCCTCAAATTTGACAATAAACACCCAAATGAAAATAATCAGATGCTGCTGCAAGATTAGACATTTGGAACAGTACTCTCGCCTCAATAATTTGGAAATAAGAGGTGTTCCAACAACGCAAGGCGAAAACTGCAGAAACATTGTCGAGCTTCTCGGCAAAAAGGTCGGTTGTCCTATCAAACCTGATGACATCGATACTATACACAGAGTACCAACGCGCGACATAAATAACAAAAACATCATTGTGCGCTTCTGCTCGCGCGACATGCGCACAGAGTTTATGAAGAAGGATCGGAAGTTCCACCCAAAAACAGACTTGCTCGGTTTTTCGGCAGCGCAGGAAAAGCCAATATACGTTAATAAGCACCTGACGTATGATAAGAAGCGGCTGTTTTCTAAAGCACTTGCACTAAAGAAACAAATGAAGTGGGCTTTTCTGTGGACTGACAATTGTGTTTTTAAAGCAAGACAAACTCTCGATAGTGTAGTACGCAGAATTGTCAGTGATGTCGATCTACATGTGTTCAACTCATAGGTGTGAAATAACGTAAGCTTGAAAAAAAACATAATGGCTTATTTTCTTCCGGGTGACTTTAATAAGATTTCTTCGCAGAACTGGGGTTTTTCTTCGATTCATTTCAATGCTCGTAGCCTCCCTAAAAATCATGACAGTATTACCGCTCTACTAGCTTCCCTGAATCATCAGTTCTCGGCTATCTGTTGCTCCGAAACTTGGTTATCGCCTGGTCATAGGGACTTGTATGGCTTTCCCGGGTATGTAAGCGAATATGCTCACCGAACTGATGATCGTGATAGTGGCTCTGCCATTTTTATATCAAACAACATTCTGTATAAAAGGTGCAATGATTTAAACCTAAATGTGGCGAAATGTGAATCTCTTTGGTTGGAAATCGATCTGCCGGGTCTTTGTCAGAATCAACGAAAAACTATTCTTGCTACTGTCTATCAATCCCCTTCCAGTGGCCCATCTGCTTTTTGTAATGCGCTTCATCACTTGCTTGATAAACTTACTGCTGAGCGCAAGAATATAATAATTATGGGCGATATGAACTTTGATTTACTAGATTCCTCTAACCATTCTGCTCTCGAGTATAAGACTTGTTTTCATAGTTTTGGGTTTAAATTGCTAATATCTGTACCAACACGCTGTTCTGATAACGGCTCACGGTCATCAATCGATCACATCTTCACAAACATTGATGACGTTAGTCACGCTGGTGTCATTGAGAGTGACAACACACATCACTTTCCTGTTTTTCTTTATTTTGAAGAGGTCATCACTCGTAGCAACATAATACGTCAAAAGTATCGCTTTGATTCAAACAAGTAATGCATTCTCATTGCCGATGAAGATTGGTCCAGTGTATATGCCGCGAATGATCCTGAAGAGGCCTTGACCAGATTCTACGACGCTATTTATTCAGCAGTTGAGCGTTCAACTACATTGCAATCATCTAACAGACGCTACTTCGCCCCATGATGCCCTTGGTTATCACAATCACTGATACGATCTCTTCACAAAAAAGAGAACCTATATAAAAAGACGAAACATCAGCCTTTTAAGTCACGCTTTAAATCACGCTATAAAACTTATCCAGCACATTAGCCACACTTTTGAGAAAGGCTAACCAAAGTTATTATGAGCGGGAACTACAGAATTGTGGACATAACTCAGAAAAAAAAATGGCAGCTTTTAGAAGAATTTTTAAATTCCACTCGGTCGCGCAGAAAAGTGACCTCTATTCGTGTCGACAACGTCACCCACACTGCGGCCAGTGACGTGGCCAACGCCTTTAATGTACACTTTTCCACTAGCCTTGCAGTCCCCTTCTGCTCAGACTATGTACCTCCGTTTTCTCACAGCCCTCAGTCGATGTTTCCTTTTCCTACATGTGCTTCTGAAATTTCCTCAATCATACCTGGATTAAAAGCTACCGGAGCTGGGTTAGACAACATTCATTCAAAACACATTAAACTTGTAAGATCTCTTGTAGCTCCTATATTAAGCTACGTTTTTAACCGCTGTTTGAAGAACGGTGTTTTCCCGGATAAATTAAAAGTTGCGAAGGTAGTGCCAGTATTTAAAAAAGGTGATACCTTCAGCATGTGCAATTACAGGCCCATATCTGTCCTTCCCTTCCTGGATAAAATTTTGGAAAAACTAATTGAAATAAGAATATCTAAATATTTAAGCGAATTCAACAAACTTTCTCCTTGTCAGTTTGGTTTTAGGGCTGGTCTTTCCACTGATACTGCAATTGCTTGTTTCACTGACAAAATCAGATCATTCATTGATAATGGTAACATCGCAGGATCTGTCTTTGTCGACTTTACCAAAGCATTTGACAGTATTGATCATTTCATCCTATTTCGCAAACTCCACTACTAGGGCATAACTGGTCCCGCAATAACGCTATTACAGAGCTTTTTTCTTAATAGGTTGCAGGTGGTCTCGGTCGATAACTTTACATCCAGTCCCAACCCCATTACAAGAGGTGTTCCGCAAGGTTCAATTTTGGGTCCATTATTATTGTTATTATTCATAAATGATTTACCACGTTGCCTTAATTATCCTTCTTGTTTACTTTAAGCTGATGACACGACTCTCTTTTCTCATCACTTGGATTTAGAGACTCTCGTGTCAAGACTTCAAGCTGACCTTAATTGTCTTGTTGACTGGTGCAACTGTAATAGATTGTTGATGAATCCTTGCAAAACCTATTTTATGCTTTTTTATTCACCAAACAAAAAACTAGCATTTATTTCTTGCCTTTATGTGAACTCCGTAGTTATTCCTTTAAGGGGTCATACGTCATTTTTAGGAGTTATAATGGACACACATCTGAAATTTCAGCAACATATCAATTCTGTTTGTATAAAAAGATTTCGTACGGTATCAGGGCATTGGTCAAGTCACGAATGTGTTTTAACATCAAAACTCTGAAGGCATTCTATTATGCATTCATACACAGTCATCTCAGTTATTGCATTACATAATGGGGTAATTCATATTCGGTGCACATTTGGCCGTTAAAGGTATTGCAAAAACAAGCAATTCGACTCATAACTTACGCTTCACGTGAAGCGCCATCACATGAGATTTTTCGTCAGCTTGACGTATTACCGATCTCCCAAATGTACGTTTACAATGTGTGTGTTTTGTTTTTCTAAATTTTCCACCGTACCCTCACTATCGACATCTTTCCTATTACCTTGTCGGATCATTCCAATATTACTAGATTCGCGGTCGCCCATAACCTGTTATTACCTAAAGTTCGCAATAATTATAAAAAAATGAGCATTGTTTTTTCATTCATTTCATTATGAAATTCTTTATCACATGATGTGAAAGATTTAATGCACATTCATGTTTTTAAGAGGAAATTGAAAAAGTCTATAATAAACGTATAACTGCTCAATTTTGTTAAGTTTTGAAATCTTGCTTTGTTTGTAGAAAACAGAGTTCGCAATGTTCCGTGACTTGCTCTTTCGTTATTCATATTTTAGCTTTTTCATTGTAATAACATAGGAGGTCCCGCCTGCGGTTTACTGCTTTGGGACCTCCTCTTGCATACTTACTCAGTACACTTCTGATGCTAATAAAGAAATATTGATTGATTGATTGATTGATTGATTGAGAAGGAGACCAACAATAACAAGAACAAATTTATTGAAGAAGACATGGAACAAGAGGTCATGAGCTCAATTGGTGGGGCCCCCAAGGGCAGGACTGCACTAGCTACTGCCTCCCAGCTGCCAAACATGACCTACGAGTGCGAGCTGCACCTCTGGGTCTGATCTTGCGAGCTGTGCCTCCTTTTGCTCCAGCCCCGCCGCGGTGGTCTAGTGGCTAAGGTACTCGGCTGCTGACCCGTAGGGCGCGGGTTCGAATCCCGGATGCGGCGGCTGCATTTCCGATGGAGGCGGAAATGTTGTAGGCCCGTGTGCTCAGATTTGGGTGCACGTTAAAGAACCCCAGGTGGTATAAATTTCCGGATTCCTCCACTACAGCGTCTCTCATAATCATATAGTGGTTTTGGGACGTTAAACCCCACATATCAATCAATCAATCCTTTTGCTCTACACTATTGGAGAAGCTGCTCCCATGTTTAGGTGCACCCACACACTTCCTGTTTGTTGTTTTTAGGCCAAGAAAATACAAAGACCCATATTTAGCTAAAAAGGGGAGCAACATCAGAAAAGGCAATCAGCTTGTATTAGTACGCACTTAATAAAGCTCTCCCAAAAAGAAAAAGATACATTGAGCCTCGCTTGTGATAAGTAAACTTGTCACACACTTAGTGTTTTAAGTTTTTTATTTTGTATAATTGCTTGGCATTGTTGCAATTTGCAACATACATTGTTGCAATTTGCATTGTTGCAAGTTTTGCAGTGTTACATTGTTGCAACATCCAAATATTGCATTGTTGCATTGTTGCAATTTACTTATAACAGTTTTTGTTAGATCCTTGTTTTTCGCTTCTGTAGAACTACGAATTTATTGTTTTAAATATTTTTTTAAATTTCGTAAATATCCTAACGTCATCGTGTTTCGCCATTTCTTCCTTGTGTTTACGTTTACCCTAAATGTGATTTTGCCGTATTTTGTAAAACGCTTAGCCCAACTGGTTGTAACGCCAGCCGCCGGTCAGCTGGTAGCACTTGGGTCCTTTCTTTTCATATTCGTTCATCTGCCTGCATTAGTTCTTCCTTCACAGTAAAGAAATTGGATGATGCTCATCGCTCAGTAACGTACGTTTTTTGTCCTATTGTTCGCGCTGTTTCACCATAAAGAGACATTGCATCCAATATTAGAGCTATGCAAGTGTTTGATGTTACTTCAAAAAAGAAAACGCTATGAAGCTTTGGTTGAAAAAACGTCCAAATAACAGGTGTAATATTGCTAGGCAGACGCTTAGGTTATGACTAGGGGACACACCGCGTGAAATGTACAATGAGTAGGTGGTTGAAAGCTGCATACATAATTTATTGCCTACAGTATCAGACACAACATCAACTAATTGTGAAGCTGTATATATGCACGCAGCACATTACACAAGCGGATGGTGTACATCGCAACTGTGACTAAACGAAGAGCTCTAGGAGAGTTTCCAATAGTAAGTCAAGTGCTCAGACGCCACTTGCATTGCAGAAAAATGAAAGCGTAGTGTGAACGGCAGCTGATCACGTTTTATCGTGGTCCTCATAGATGCCAATCTTGTTCATCCTATCTATATAGAAGAAAGAAGCGCCATCACAAGTGAAATAGTTCTAAGAATGTTTTTTAGATGACTAGGCCAGTACTTGACTTGTCCTCAAGAACCGCAAGTTGATCTATATGGTTCTGATTCACTGTGCTGTTTAATGAGCACTGAGGCTTTAGTAACAATAAACAGAAAAACAGAAACGCTTACTCGACTGAAAGAATAACTGCATCACAAGAAAGCTTATCCTTGCGAAATAACTATTTAAGCGTGCCGTTAGCAAGCGCTAAACCAGGACAGAAATGTGCTCCCCCTTCAAGTATTTCCTCTTGTCTAGAAGTGTGACGTTTTTGGGAAGTATAAGCAAGAATGGGTAAATTGTGCAGGTCTTGCCGGTCTTAGGATGGAAACGTGACTCTTCAAGTTATGAAACCTTTCTATAGAAAAGTCAGTACGTTATTCTGGACTGGTTACCTATCATTGGCCATATATATCAAGTAAGAGTTACTGCACGAAAGTAGGAGATAGTTCAAGGGGGAGTTCACCTCTAAGTGCCTACTATGTTTGCTATGACTAAAGCTGTGCATACGCGAGCAGTACTGTGGGCATTCGCACAGAATATGCCAAGTTGTTTTGCCACTGCCGCAATGGTCACATGCTGCAATGCGGTACGCGAACGCTTTGGGAAATGCGACATCCAACCATAACCTGCACAGAATAGTAGCGTCTTGCTGGCCAAGTCCAGAAAGAACTTGAAGTCTGAGAGTAGGTTCTAAGGTATATATTTGTGCGTGCGGGAAATTCGGTTCATTTTGTTTTGACTTGGTGCGCTAGTGAGCAAGTATGCGGAGTTTTCGTGCAGCGTCAGTTCTGGAGAGTGGAATTGAGGAATAATTGGCAATAAACGGGTTGATCGAGCTGCCCGTTCTGGCCATACTGAAAGCAAAGAAATATCTTTAATGTCTAAGATCCAAGAAATTCATATGAGCGTTTTGTTGTGTCTTCGGCTTAGTCTGAAATATATTGTTACGAAGTAAAGGAAGATGAAAGACAGAATCAGCTCACAGGCAGGTGAGTGTGTCAATCAGTCATTGTGATTCTCGCCTGAGGTTATTCCTTCGTAATTGCGTTTATACAGAAGTCGCTGACCCCGTAACATATTGGTGGAGGTGCTGGGTAATCATCAAGCAACGGAGCTCCGCAGCGGACGCCGCATCGGTTTTCCAGCTATGGCCGATGCTGAGCCCTCCGCGTCAACGTCAAAGTCTCCGATGAATACGGCGTTGCAACGATAAGTGTCCCGGTACATTCTGCGCGACCGATGGTGTCGACGTTGACGATTGGTTGGCGATGTTCGAACGAGTGAGTGTACCAAACAGATGGGATCCCACACTTCAGTTGGCTAATGTGCTGTTTACTTGAGAAGCACGACAAAAGTGTGGTACGAAAACAACGAACTCACAAGCTGGGACCAATGCAAAGAAAAGATGCGAGAGGTTTTGGCAAAACCGCGAGTCGTAAGATCGCCGCCAAAAAGGAATTGGCCTGCCATGCCCAATCTCAAACGAAATCATACCTCGCATACATTCAAGACGTGCTGGCCCTCTGTCAAAAGGCTGAAAGTGACATGACAGAAGGTGACAAGGTAAGGCATGTCCTGAAAGGGATTGCCGATGATGCGTTCAATCTTCTGCTGTACAAGAACTGTTCCACCGTGGACGCAATCATCAAAGGGTGTCGTCAGTTTGAGCAAGTAAAAAGTCGCCACATTCTGCACACATTCGCCCGACTTCCTAACACTACTGCAACATTGGTTTGCGAGGACCAGTCCGCACCACAACGACCGTCGCTGCCGGAAGACCTGACACGCATTGTTCGTCGTGAAATGAAAGCAATTGCGCCATCGGCATTCAATTCGCGCAATACCGACACCACTCCTGTTAGTGTTATTTCTGTTCAAGCCATCGTGCGCCAGGAGCTTGAGAACATCGGAGTGCACTCCGTGTGCCATGTCACCGCCCCCAGAGTCAGTGAACGCCCTTTCACGATGCGCACCTCCGACCGAAGGTTTTCTCCACGTACTCGAAACCCGGCTGAGTGGCGAACTGCAGATGAACGCCCTATATGTTTCAACTGCCACTGCGTTGGACATGTTGCGCGTTACTGCCGCAACACATGGTCTTCGGCACCTAGTGCAACGACCAATATGATCCGTTTCCACGTTACCGCCCGCACATTTTCACCTGCCGAAGAGTCCCATGCCATTGACCATTCTCGGAACACATGGTACAGCCGCTCGCCTTCAACACGTGGGCACAAGTCTCGTTCGCCGCAAATACGTCGCCTATCGTCCGGTTCGCCACAGCCACGGCGCTTCTCGTCCCCCGTGGCTTCCAGCCACACCATCTTGGAAAACTGAGAAACGCTCTCCCGGAGGTGGTGCTGCATTGACGACTTCCGCAGCAAATCCTCTCTCCGTTCCTAACAGATGAAGTGTAATAGACGTTGAAGTAGATGGCGTACCTGTACAAGCACTTGTAGACACCGGCGCAAGCATTTCGAACATGAGTTCTAGCCTACGCACATGTTTAAAGAAAGTTCTGACACCAGCAGCTGCACAAATGCTCTGTGTGGCCGATGGCAGCACGGAGCATTTGTTGAGCACGGAGCATGGTTCTCGGTCTGTGCACTGCCCGCTTAAGTATAAAGGACCACACTACTTCTGTCATTTTAGCCGAGATTGACCATTGCCCTTATGACGTTATCCTAGGCATGGGCGTCTTGTCGAATCACTCTGCTCTTATCGATTGTGCTACCAGCGTCCTTCAGCTAGAACTGCCTCAGATAGTTGCTGAACGCCACACTGCCCCGCCGCGCCTGTGCTCTCTTAACGATGTGCGACTGTCACCTCAGGCAGCCACCTACGTCATTTTGACCACACAGCCACACGTTCTCAATGGTCAATATGCTCTTCTTCCTCTCGCCGACGTCCTCTTGGAGCGCAACATTACCATTCCCCACACGCTTGTGACTGTCACTGATAACTGTACCTCGCTCCTACTTCTCAATTTCGGCTTTTGCTCTCAAGTGCTTCCTCGTGGCATGTTCTTGGTCTGCGTATCCAATGCTAACGAATTTGAAATAGCGGCTCTCACCCCCGGAATTGATTTACTTCAGTCTCCTGCTGCTAACAGCATCTGTTCTATGTCGGGTCGTTTCTTGAAGATGATTGCACCTACCTCAATCCTGCGCAAGCCTACGACATTTATCACCTTCTCGTGTCATATACCGACATTTTTTTATTTCGACGACAGACCTTTAGGGAAAACATTCACCATTCAGCACCGTATAAACACTGGTGAGGCCAGTCCCATTCGCCGACACCTCTATCGTGTCTCCCACCCCGAGCACAGAGTTATCTATGCGCAAGTTGAGAAAACGCTCAACAAAGGTGTCATAGAATCATAAATTAGTCCTTGGGCTTCCCCTGTCGTCCTTGTGAAGAAAAAGGACGGTACCTGGCGCTTCTGCGTTGACTATCGCCACCTTAGCAAGAGCACGCGAAAGGACGTATACCGGCTACCACGCATCGATGACGCATTAGACTGCCTGCACGGCGCTACGAACTTCTCGTCTATTGACCTTTTGGTTCGGCTGCTGGCTGATTTCTGTCGATGAGAGGGACCGCAAGAAGTCGGCCTTCATTACACTAGATGGTTTATACCAGTTTATGGTGATGCCTTTTCGGCTATGTAACGCCCCTACCACATTCGAACGAATGATGGACTCTCTCTTGCGTGGTTATAGGTGGTCTACTTGTCTCTGTTACTAAGACGATGTGATAGTCTTTTCATATACTTTCGATAGCCACCTCACCCATCTCGCTGCAGTTATCGCAGTCTGCAGAACAGCTGGGCTACAGCTAAACTCCAAGAAATGTCAATTTGGCCGTCGTCAGATTACTATTCTGGGCCATCTGGTAAACGCCGATGGCGTCCAACCAGATCTCGAGAAGATCCGCGCCGTCCATAGCTTTCCGGTGCCCTGTTCTACATCCGACGTCCGGAGCTTCATCGGCTTATGTTCCTACTTTCGTCGTTTTGTGAATAACTTCACCGACGTTGCCAGGCCACTCACAGATTTGATGAAGAAAGATACAAAATTGTCATGGGGCCCTGAGCAGGCTCAAGCGTTCACCGCTCTCATCGGCTGCCTAACTACGCCCCCCATACTTGCCTACTTTTAATCCTTCTCCCGCCACAGAAGTTCGCACCGACGCCAGTGGCCACGATATTGGCGCAGTTCTCGCTCAGCAGCACCACGGCAAACAGTGCGTGAGAGCTTACGGCAGTCGCCTGATTTCTCCCCCTAAGAGGAATTATTCCATCACCGAGAGAGAGTGCTTAGCTTTAGTTTGAGCCGTCGACAAGTTCCGGCCATATTTATAAGGTCGCATGTTCTCCGTCATTACGGACCACCACGCCCTCTGCTGTCTGACTTCTCTAAGGGAACCGACTGGACGTCTGGGTACCTGGACTTTGTGGCTTCAGGAATTTGCGTGTAGCGTCAGCTACAAGTGTGGCCGTTTGCACAAGGAGGCAGACTGACTTTCTCGTTCCGGTGAAACCTCCTGATCCCGTTGCGACTGACCTGGAAAGCAGCGTGATGGCGTTTAATGATATCAGCGATATGCGCATTTAGACGTGACGGGATCAGTCAGTGCCCACTATCATCGATGCCATCCAGTCTGACAGCCATGACGCCAAATCCCTTATGTTCATGCTGAATGACGGCATCCTCTACCGCCGCAACATCAGCACTGAAGACACTGAGCTTCTGCTTGTCATTCCCTGTCATCTATGGCCTGCCATACTTGAACAATTTCACGACGCACCAACAGCGAGACACCTCGGTGTTTCCCGCGCATACGATCACGTGCGACGTCGATTCTTCTGGCCAGAACTGTACCGCACCATGCGTCGATATTTCGCCAAACGGGACCTCTGCCAGCACCGGAAAAGACCTTCTTTGCTGCCAGCTGGACAGCTTCACCCAATCGAAGTCCCCTCCCAACCATTTCATTGCGAGGGACTCGCCCTTCTTGGCCCTTTTCCGAAGACGACACTGGGAAATAAAGGGATCGCCGTCGCCACAGATTATGCGACCCGTTACGCGATAACAAAGGCCATGCCAACCAGTTCAGCCACGGATGTCTCAGATTTTCTTCTTCATGACATCATCTTACACCACGGTGCACCCCGACAGCTGCGCACAGACCACGGCCGCTCTTTCTTGTCCAAAGTTGTCGACGACCTCCTTCGAACGTATGCCACAGCGCATAAGCTATCTACCGCCTACCACCCACAAACTAATTGCCTAACTGAACGTCTCCACCACACGCTCACAGAGATGCTTTCGATGTACATCTCCGAAGATCATCGTGACGGGACACCACGTTGGCCTATGTGATTTTCGCATATAATTCATCTCGACATGACACCACGGGATTCTCACCTTTTTATCTTTTGTATGATCGCGACCCCATATTGCCATTTGAAAGCACCTTACCTCTCATGCCATCTTCTTGCGAGTATGCTCGCGAAGCCATTCATTGGGCTCACATTGCTCGTCAAGTTGCCCAGTCTCGTCTCACCAGGTCACAGGATATGCAAAAAGCCCGCTACGACCACCGGCATCGTAATATAAAGTTTGCCCCATCTGGATGTGTGCTCATCTGGTCGCCATGTCGCCATGCAGGTCTCCCAGAAAAACTGTAGTCCCGCTAAGCAGGACCCTGCCTAGTCTTTACGTCAAGTTAGCGACGTAAACTACGAGGTAGCGCCATTGCACTCCAATACGTCACCAAGTTCGTCACTTGTTCACATTGTTCATGTTTCGCGCGTGAAACCCTACTTCTGTTGCACTTCGGACTCGCGCCGAGACGGCACTCCAACTCCCGGGGGTCCTGTTAGGAAGTAAGAGAATATGAAGGACAGAATCAGCTGACAGGCGCGCGAGTGTGCCAATCGGCCATTGGGATTCTCGCCTGATGTTGTTCCTCTGCAATTGCGTTTATACAGAAGTCACTGACCCCGTAACAATATATTTGGATGATGTGCAAAAAATAAGAAACCTAGAGAGCTAGCTCTACACAGCCGTGTTTACCCATCACTAAATTTTTATACATTGCGATAAATGGCCTGCTCAACATCCGCATATACTCACCCCAAACAACAACCATCTACTCTGAGACCTTAATCGCTCATCCAATCTCTGCATTTGACATTAACTGCTATGTGCAGAAGATAAGAAATTAGGCGACCCATGCACGCTGCTTGAAACGCCAAAGCTGTCAGTATCAAGAGATCACCCAATCTTTTGCCAGTCGACATGAACAGTTTGTGCGCAGGCGATATGTGTATGAAAAGTTTCGAAGCAATGGATGTGGCGTGAGTTGTGCGTTCTTTCGCAGAAACAGTAGCCATGCTTCGGATGCTGTCAGTGTATTTATTTACCATCACGTAATTATTGCACTTTCATGCGTCAACAGGAAACTATGCACACAAGTGTTAATCAAAACTTCTGAAATGCCGAAGGGAAAGTCTACTCGTACATAGCTCAATATGCACAATTACCAATATATCACTTTTATTCAGCTAGCATTCATCACGTACACTTGGCTTTTGTCTGTGAGGCCAGAGCATGAAAATATACATCGCTGCAATTGCCAGCAGCAGTCTACAAAATTTTAATGCATAGTTTTATCGAGGCCGCATTCATCAAACGCGATTGGTGTCTGTCTTCGAGCTAATACCAGGAAAAGTATGCCCTCAATAAATGTCAGACAAGGCGGACAGAATGATAACAAAGAGCCTTATTGCCGAGAACCAACAGCTAATATTCTTCTGTAGTCTCCCCCTTTTGTATGTTCCCCCGTCACCTAGTATTTGAATATAAAGGAACGTCAGACTTGAGGCACACAGTAACCAAGAGGCCCCGGGACCAACTCAATATTATGAATAACAGTGACCAATAATCATGATGGATGACAAAAGCACTAGCTGTTGAGGAAACATAAGGTTTCGAAGAATAACAGCGTGTGCAGTCACCCCCTTGGTAAGTAGGCACCATTTGTGAACTGACATGTGGCCGCGATGAAGCAGATTTACATACAAAGCACCGGAGTTCCCAACAAGCAAAAACTCCTCACAATATTGAAAGACTTGGAATGTATGGTACACGTTGGCTTCCTGAAATGTGCATACTGATCGTCGACAGCAATATAGGAGGTGAAGAGCCACAAAAAGTTTAATAAAGTATGTTTCCTGTCATATGGTGGAAGAGGCGTTAAACTATCACAATCGAAACTTCTTCTTTCTGCCTCTCTCTCGTTCTCTAGGTCCGTCCATCCAACCATCCATCCGTCTGTCTGTCTGTTTGTACGTCAGATCAATTACGCCTGACAAGGTTAGACTAAGGCGAGCTTCGCCCGTCAAAAAAGGACTTTTCTTAGGCTCAAGAGCACGCAAAGTATGTTACAAACGGCTTTCCTATGCGGGGTTTGGCCAGCGTTACGCAGTGTGCTGGTGACGGTATTCGGCAGGGTGTTAGCATACGGGTCCCTAAAGTGCACCACTTCTAATACGGATGATTACTTGTGACTATACGTTGGTCACACATGTGTGAACAAAATGATGGAGTGTAGCGCGCTCATCAGATAAGTGACACCATGTACCAGCTGTGGAATGGGAGGTCTTTCTAGTCCAGTCAGTCAATTTGAAGACTGCTGGCAAGTTGACTTCGCCGAGAGAAATCAAAATGTAAATATTGTTATGTCGAAATGCAATGGTCATAGCCGGCTTAAGACAGTTTTACGGGGTTTCAAGGAATATAGACTAACCGTCAATTGAGTGTTGTGAAACTTAGTGCACAAAAAGCTCACCTTCCTGGAACATGTAATGCATCAGTGATGTCTTTGGCAAGATCCTCGCAAGACTGCAGCTGAAACTGCCCTCGCTCTGCTCGCAAGCACGCAAGCAGTTCACCTTTTGTAGCCTTTGGCTCAGCTATCGACGTTTTACGAAAACTAAATTGTGGCATTGCTGCACACTTTATAGGCTGATGTGTTCCCATGTCAGTTGTGAGAGAGAAAGTCTACGCATTGAAGTGCTCTAGGTGATCATGTGATGACTCAGTAGCGGCCTTTTTTTATCTCCTATTGATGAGCAAATATAAACATAACCCTGTTTTTATCTGGGACTTTAGTTTTTTTTAATATGCTGTCAAGGTTTCTCAAGAACACAAAATGTGTTACTCATAAGGTGCTTTGCATGTTCTCGAAGCACCTCATTTTGAAAGGCCCGAAAAAGGAAATAGTGCAAATTTGTGGCTATTAGTCATTCGAACATAAAATGAAGTTGTATATGTTGCGGATAAACAGAGCACCAGCACAGTAAATATCACTCATTTTCACCGCATCATTACAGTTCTATCCAATCAATTATTATTATAAAATTACCAAAAAAAGATCCATGCAATGGTAAAATAGCCCTATTTTCTTAAACTATGAGAGTCGGACAATTTATTGCGAATGTCACCCTTGTAAATTTTCATGGTATTGAAGACCGCTCAATGTAATACTAATCTTGCAGGATGAGCGGTTGAGCGAATCTGGATATGGCTGCAGTTGATGCTTCATTTCTGTTCATTGCGCTACTGGTGAGCTTTTGTACAGAAAGCTTTGAATCTGGCGGATGGACTGAAGTTATTTCAGCAAACACACCTGAGCACCGCGCGCTAGCGGAATACGCCTACATGGCCAGAACGGAAGTGCCTGCTCAAGACGTTACTTTTCTCGTAACGCAAGCCAGATGGAAAGTATGTTCAAAAGAGCGTTTTCTGCATTCAATACTGAAATTTCGCTATTGAGCCAAACAAACTTAAGAAGAGATGAAGCAGTACTTAGCCTTGTATTAATTTTAGTTGCAATGGTTTCGAGCGGTAGACTGGTTTTCGTGAGGGTGTGTGAACAAGTGCCCTAATGAAGACGAGGTAACCAGTCCAAACCGTTGGAAATATTATTGGGACAACCGCTAAGTTGTGTTTCGCTCTCTCTCTCTCTCTCTCTCTCTCATATATATATGAGATGAGATATAACAGACAATAAGAAAATAATGAAAAGGAAAGTATAGGGCAAGTTATTAGACAAAATTGTAATGTATATATCAAGAAAGAAAAGTGGGTGAAAAGATAACTTTTCCTAAGCATAAACCGATCGGTTCCTGTCCATGGCAAGTTTGATTATTTCAATATCCCTGTATTATGTTCATGTTACTTTGGCCTTGCACCACGTGCGATTGATCACGCTATAATTTTAAATGTACGCCATCACATGCAACTATTATTCTGTTGAAAACATGATACAAACAACGCTCTCCAAACGTGAGAGTATTCTCGCTTCCTTCGAACAGAAATCAGCATTTCGCGCTTGATCATATCACTTCTTGTGTTGCTTCATTTGCACCTCATTCTTTCTGTTAAGCTAACAGCGATGTTGATTTTGTCATCAATGAATATTATAAACAATATGGTTATATAAAGCTTTTGCACCTGTTCAACAGATAGTCATGCGTATAACGATTGTACATATGGCTAGCAATATTACGTAACGGCTCACCAAAAAATGCGCCAAAGTAACCTTACATTCGCATTTTTCGCATGGCAACCTTCATCAATGTACGCGCATAGTGCCCAATTTTTCGTATGCAAAAGGTAAACGGGGGTGATATTGTTGGCTTTTTATGGCAAATATTTTTTAGGATGAACTAGACGAAAAGCCCTGAAAAAGAAAACAAAAGGCATTTGGTGGTAAATGTCGATGTCTGAGCTGACAAATGTGATGAGGTTGACAGACATACTGTCTAGACCATGTCATCGAGCGTTCTATTTTAGGAGGCTTAGCACCCCATCTTCAAGCTCCTAAGAAATTTATGAAGAAGGCCAGCAAGGCGTACATGTTAAGCATCAATGCAAGGAGAACAAATGAACACATATTTCATGATAGAGACATTCATTGATTTCATGCTGCAGTAACATGTGGCTGCATGCTTGGCAATGTGTAGACAAAGACATCTATGTAAGGTTGTTAAGATCAGTGGCGGAAAGTAGTCTGTAGTCAAGCTATAAAGCTCAATGTCTGTTTTTTTCAAATAATTCATGACTCAGTCGGTCAAAGCTTATTAATATCTACCAGCTGTCCCCCGGCAAACAATCAGCATATCCACCCATCGTCCGTCCCTCATCCACCAATCATATGTCCACCGTCCACCCATCACACTCCCACCACTCTCATCGCCCACCATCCACCCATTGTCTGTCCATCATTTCCACTGTCCACCTACCATCTGTCCGTGGCTATCTATTGAACATATGCCCACCATCAGTCCATTCAGTATAATAATCCACCAAGCTGGTGAGTTCTGGGTATCATCATGCTCACCCTTGGGCGAATTTTCAAAAATGACAACTTTGTGATCCAAGAGAAAGATAATATGTGCTGTATTTGAAAGCAAATAATGCGAGTGATTTTTTTAGAAATTTAAACGCAGGATTTGTACCCTTTTAACAATACCATTCAGTATGTTCCGCACAATATTCAATTACAAGTATTATTTAACCTTATAAAAGCAAAGGACCCAGAGATTTTTTTTCAACGAGGAATACTTGACATATTACCTATGGTCGTAGTAGTAATAGACTTTATATCAGCCGCATAATAACAGCTTAGTATTTTGACCACTTGGGCAACCAGCCAACGTAATTCTTCCCCTTCGGCGCTGATTCACTCGAGTCAGGTGGTGATTTAAAGGGAAGGTCTGGATCCCTTAGCAATCGGGCAGTAGAAAAAAGCTATGTGACAGGTCACCATATAGAGAGGGGCAGTTGGGATCATCATCATCATCAGCCTGACTACGTCCACTGCAGGACAAAGGCCTCTCCCATGTTCCGCCAGTTAACCCGGTCCTGTGCTTGCTGCTGCCAATTTATACCCGCAAACTTCTTAATCTCATCTGCCCACCTAATCTTCTGTCTCCCCCTAACCCGCTTCCCTTCTCTGGGAATCCAGTCAGTTCCCCTAATGACCAGCGGTTATCCTGTCTACGCACTACATGCCCTGCCCATGTCCATTTCTTCTTGATTTCAGCTATGATATCCTTAACCCCTGTTTGTTTTCTAATCCATTCTGCTCTCTTCTTGTCTCTTAAGGTTACACCTACCATTTTTCTTTCCATTGCTCGCTGCGTCGTCCTCAATTTAAGCTGAACCCTCTTTGTAAGTCTCCAGGTTTCTGCTACGTAGCTAAGTACTGGCAAGATACAGCTGTTATATACCTTCCTCTTGAGGGATAGTGGCAATCTACCTGTCATAATTTGAGAGCGCTTGCCGAATGTGCTCCACCCCATTCTTATTCTTCTAGTTACTTCAATCTCGTGGTTCGGCTCTGCGGTTATTACCTGCCCTAAGTAGACATAGTCTTTTACAACTTCAAGTGCACTATTACCTATCTCGAAGCGCTGCTCCTTGCCGAGGTTGTTGTACATTACTTCCGTTTTCTGCAGATTAATTTTAAGACCCACCTTTCTGCTCTCCTTGTCTAACTCCGTAACCATGAGTTGCAACTCGTCCCCTGAGTTACTCAGCAATGCAGTTGGGATAGCAGGATTCAGATCTTCACTTATGAACATATGAGCGTATTTACACCAGTGTTATTTGTCATGATAATGGTTATAATAGGTAGAAGCGTATCCGCATCCGCGTATTCATATTTCCAGAACCAAGTGCTTTGATAGACATAATTCAATGCTCGATTTAATGACTTTCTGTCACTCTAGGTTCGGCGGGGAACAGTGTACAACATCGCATTCATTGTTTTCTTCCAAAATACGGTATGTTTCTATTCAACATATGAAATGT
Organism: Rhipicephalus microplus; assembly: GCF_043290135.1. Taxonomy (NCBI): domain Eukaryota; kingdom Metazoa; phylum Arthropoda; class Arachnida; order Ixodida; family Ixodidae; genus Rhipicephalus; species Rhipicephalus microplus. Next base: position 44,467,001 of record NC_134707.1, read on the forward strand.
GCATTTTTTCGCTTGTTTTAGTTTACAATGTGGTGTTATAACCTATCACATGTTGCTTGTTTTATCATTTGCTTTCTCCTTTTAGTTGTGTAAATATGTGTACTACTTCGTGTGTATGTCTTTCTATATGCATGTGAATATGCATGTATATATATATTCATACTTAAATATATGTGTATATAACTAAATGTGTGCGTATAAATATATTTGTTGTGTTATTATGTTTTGTACGCTGATAGGAACCGACAAACACCCATTATAGTCTAACGGTCTAGCCAGATTGTAATAATAACTTATGTTAATAAGAGTGAGACTGATTGATTAATTTCAGACAACTCCTTTTTTTAAAGCAAAGACGACACAAAATAAACGTAGAGTCTTGTTCAAATTCCTTAAACATTTTGATTGTCATTGTTTAACATGAAATCTACAATAAGTAACATTTTTCTGGGCCTTCCTCTGGTATAAAACACTATTTACACCTGAATCAGGGTAACTCCTTTGACACTTTTTCGGAACTTGTGCAAGTGTTGCGTTCTGTCAATGTCAACATAATATGAACGGGTTACGTTGCAAAACCACCATATGGGCTCATTATCAGTGATGCCAAAGTGTAGGACATAAAACATTTTGGCTATCTGCTGTTGTTGGTCGTGCGTTGACAACATTTTGTTTTACGTTTTGCTAAAAAATCATTAGGCATCAATGCGTGCACTTAATAACTGTGACCTAAAGTTGCCCTGGTTTTGAAGTAAATTAAATTATGACTGATGGAAATGCGTGACTTCGAAAGGTTTATCATTGTTTATTTAAAAGCCACAGATGCGATTATATTTGCAAAGAAACAATGAGGAAAGGGTTGAAAGGGAGCCTAAGTGATTGTTTATTTGCGCAAAATAGCCGCATCTGCTGCTTCTATATGAACACGAACCGACCAGCCCAACAACGTGTAATTGCTTAATATTATTTTAGTACACTAACGTTAATGAGACGCAATAGACAATGAAACATATAAAGTACATGGAATAACGTTTTATAGTAAATATTATGTGTGTCAGAATATAAAATCATATGCGCGACCATATGATTTCAAGGAGACCAAACCTTCTCATAGCGCTTCTGCTGCTTTACCAAGGAGCTCAGACGGTGGCCTCATCTTATCTGTTTCATCTGGTGCACTTGCATAGGTCGACACACAAGATTGTGGGTGGAGAAGAGGAAAAGGCGGAGTTGCTTCTTCCTTTCACCTAAGAGGAGGATGCAAAGTCAGCCCCATACACTAATATTGTTGGCAAGGTGGGACGACAGCGAAGATTCAGAGCTTACTGAAACTTGAGAGTTTATTTGATAGGTGCTAATTTATATGCATCTTTGAAAATGCAAATCACAAAAAGGTAGAAAAAGCGAAGTGAAATGATTGCAACCTGACTATACCGCAAATCCTTACCCTCATCGGTTAGCACGTTACACGGGAAACTCACCATGATGGCCCATTGAAATGAATGCTAAAATCTTCATAGCTTTTATGGGCGCGGCCATGACAGTGTCTGTGGAGTATGCATGCCTCGTAGAAATTACAATTGATGCCACAGTTGGTGCGCTCCTATCGCAGCAGCAATGAAATGTGAATGAGCAGTACATTAGGCAGAAGGCTAAAACTGGGAGTAAACTGATAATTTATTTTGAGGAACATGGCTGACCCTTATTCTGAACAGGCGCGTATTTTGCGCAGATACTTTCATTGTCCAGCCCGGGAAATCTACGAAGCGCTCCTAGTTCATTTTATCGGGCCATCGTGTTTCACTGCATAAACCTTACGAGGATAATAATTATCCTCGCATTTGAACATTCTATATAGAGACTAGTTGTGACGCATGCGCAGGGTGTCTCCCTTTTTCATGTTTTGTAGCCCTAAAAAGTTCACCAGTACTCTCTGTCCGTTACTTTTTGTGCTTACCGATTGAAGTTTCGCAATCGCTTGGACCGCTCAATGAATTTTTCTTGTTTCCACAGGTGTTTGAAAAATGTATCACCGTAGTTGTGCTGCCTCCGATTCACCGACTTCGACTGACAAGGAGGGTTGCTAAATTTTGGTGCCGACCAGTACCATAGCCGAAAATATTTTACTGCGAGAGGGGGGAGGGCAATTTGGAGGGCATTCCAGCAGCAGCCGGAACTCTGTCCGTCAATAATACTTTCATTCGGCTATCTTGACATGTAATAAAGCAAAAGATTAAACCTGGTCCTCGTTCACTCAGTATGGTCACGTGCCCGCCTCCGTGATCTAGTAGTCAAAACTTTCAACTGCTGACCCGCAGGGCACGTCATTGAATTGCGTCTGTGGCGACCATAAAAAGTTTCGCGGTTCACGCGACACCACACAAAACAAAAAAAAAACAAAGTTGAGCACGCGCATTGGTTGATTAGGCGCAGATAAATGGTGACAAATTTTAAGAAACAGGCTATGGCTGTGGCGTCTTTTGAAATAACATTTCAGTTTCTTGCTGCAGGACAAGGTGGACGAATTCAAAACATGGGGGGAGTTGGTGTATGATGGCTTTTCGAGGAAGCTTTGAAACAGCCTTGTGAAAAAGATTCATATTTGCATTACGGCAGTGTCATGCTAGTAATCACCTTCACAATTTCGTTTTCCGTGCCAAACTACTGATGTTGTATAACTACTTCAAATGAGTAAATCATTTAGCTCAATTTTTAACTGATTCATGGGTAAAGTTAGTGAATGAAATAAATTTGATGCAGGTCGAAATTGGCGGGTGTGAATTTTCAGTTTCGTCGTACTGGAAAAATGACAAGCAATAGTTTTGCGTATTGAGGAACATAATGCAAATGACGTAATAAAGACACAAGCATGTTGTTAGCGATTGGAGTGAGACCATCCTAGGAATGTGCGCTGCTGAGGTTTATTCACTTCAAAGGTTGAGATATGTGGAAGAAAGAACAAGTTAAACTTCCACGGTAGAAATTCCGTATAACAAGATATTTACTTTTTCACGGCACTGAAAGCAAAGTGATACAGTCATTTGAGCTCAGTTGCATTCGCCAAATATTGCATCAATCTTGGTGTAAACTTTTGCAAATTGAACGCTTGAGATTTCTCAAAAAAAGTTGACAAAAACAATTGCAATCATTTTGACAGGTGTAGATTTTATAGAAAAGGTATATTGTGAGGTCATCAATAAAAGTGACAAACATAAATGTGCAAAATATGGGTCCTTCAGGGACGTCTGAGCTTATGAGGATAGCAGCAGATAACCAAATGTTGGCAGAAGCTGTGAAGAGTTTTGTTTTTAGGAATAGTTTATTGAATGTTAAGATGCCGTAATTTATATGTAACGAACCAAGACTTAGTAGCAGATGCCCATCAAGTATTTTGACAAATGCTTTTGCGAAATAGTGGAACATGGCTTCGCGAGTCTGACAGAGTCAGTTACATACAGGTAGTGAACAACATAGCTAGTTGTACCATGGCTGGCTTTTTCGAAATAGTACTATAGCAGATCAGTGGTGCCTCAGCAACTACGCGAGCCAATTGTTTAAAAGCCTACGAGATCACGTGTGCGCGTGAGGTGCTTCCTCTCGACAAAAATGACTCAGCAGTTCAGTTCTGATGCAGGCACTGAGGATTGACATCACGGCGTTCGACATTGGCCTGGTTGATCGCTTTGCCATTGCCAGGTTGCTTCGACACAGCAACCTATTATTTATGTCTAAATTGCGCACAGTACCAGACGCAGCTTCCATAAATGTAGATCTTCGGGCAGCGAGCAGTTTAGCTATTCTTGTACTTCCCATTCCAAAACACCTTTACTAAATATACACGCAAAACATATTGTCTAACTACGCAAAGCTGTTCCAAAGAGCCTATCATCATTGAATGGTATGTAGCACGTTTACTGAAACAGCGCCAAATCGAGGAAACAAAACGAGTCCTGTTAAAATTTTGTGCAGAAAACTTCAAAATATTATTGCAGAAACTCTTAACGTAACTCAGAAACATAACTCAAGTATGGTTGAATACCATCCTTTGTCTCAAACCTCTGGAAACCAGTGTTTAGCTTTGCTATTGCTAGCGATTCGAGAATACACTCGACAATACATTACCTTAAACAACAATGTTCTCCCTTTAGAGTGTTAAATGCAAGCACAGTTGATTTCGAATACTTACGTGCTAATCTGTATTGTCCACATCATTGTTTTACATGCAGTGCTCGCACATATGCGCCGACTTGTCAGATAGAAGTGCTCATACACTTGAGTTTGTGCTCGTATTACTCAACTCCGCGAATTATTTTTCTTAAGGCACTTTAACAATTATGAAAGAATAACATAGATGGTACCAATGAATGAGGAACAATTTTGTTACCTAAACCAGTATATTTCGTTCTTATTGTAAGCAAATACTTTTGCGTTACTTGAAATACACCGGTGTACGGTGAAAATATTAGTACCCCAGATCTTTTCTAATTTAATAAATATTTAGTTTCCATACGACAAAAAAGAATACCAATGCTCTGTTCTTATATCACCCTGAATAATAAGATATTGAGATCGCAAACGTTAGTGGACTAGTGGGCTCTTCAGGAGAGGAAAATGACAAGCTTATCTACATCTGCATGTTTGTGAAACAACTGAGTTTGCCAGGCCTCTAAAACAGACCACAATATTTTTCTCAGTATAATTGCGACTCAAAACTACAAATTTGTATGTTTCATTTGGGAAAATAAGAACCACAATACGTGCTGCAAACATATATTCTTCGCTTTAGGTAGATGCTTCTTTTTGTGATGTAAAATGCTCTGAGAAACTGTTTCTACTGTAAGCATAAGCGCTGAAGGAAACAGACCTTTAAATGCTTACCGTCAAATGCGGAACAAGTGCTGTATTCATTTTTTGAGGAACTCTAAGTAGTCTGCCCAGTGGAGCAAAAGGGTGCCTTCCGGGAACAGAAACGAATTCAACCACATTACCAGATTGTTCTCGCCCACAAATTTCACTGTGTATTGTGTGCGGTGTTCCTAAAACGTCTTTTAGCTCTCACAAAAGGCAGCCTCAGGACGATGTCCCAACCGAACACAGTCGAAATTAAGTTTTATTTTAGGGACAAGAGTCGGCACCCATGCACAATGGACGCCGTGGCTTTACTCAGTCGCAACTCCGTTTAAAGTTTCCCTTCTACGTCACGTCCCTTATCTAAAGTGTGCATCTCTTGAGCACTGTGCAGTAACGTAACAACATATGGCTTCCAACTCGCCCAAAAAACTGGCTTAGACAAGTGAATCATAAGGGTATAAGGGGTGAATTATAAGGGGATACCCTTATAATTCACTTGCCTAAGCCAGTTTCTTTCGCCCCCATTCTCAAGATTTTTTGTCTTTCTCCTAAGTTCGGATTTGTATTACCGATTTCGACATACTAAGCCTGGTCGGCCATGCTCGCAAGTTTATCATTTGACAGAAGTTTCGCAGGTCTCGTTCTCTCACCGCAAAATCTGTGATCAAGCTGTCGAAAACACAAAGCTAAATCAGCTGACATGGCCACGTTGAAAAAATATTTCAATTGCTAACTAGAAGAGACATAGAAGGGGCTTGTAGAAGGAACAACTTCGACAGTTCATGTTTGCCCTAGGTTTACTTGTATTTACTTGTTCGTCCTTACTTGTACATCCTTGGGCATCCTTTGTTTTTAAAGAGCATGCAGCAAATAATAGCTGCTTCTATTTTGCCTATGCCATTACATTTTTGGTTACCGAATTCACTTATTCGTACTTCTGATTGATCTGTGACTGTTTTAGAGGAAGCACTTTCTATGATGAGCTAATGCAACTGATGTAAACAAAAAGAGATGCCAAAAGACTGGCATTTAGCTGCTTACGGCTTCTTGAATACGACCTCATAACGCAGGTGTCCATGACGATTCTTTCGATGCAGATACTTGAGAGCCACCAAGGGAGCAGTGCACTATGTTTAGAATGCAGTCACTAAGCAGAACACAAGTGATTCTTGAAAGAATCACCTGGTGCAGGCATTAGAGATCAAAATAATATGTAAGATTGGAAGAAAAAGAAGCAGGCAAAGTGTTGCACTAATGTGATGCTTAAACAAGCTGTGCAAGAAAAGAGGGAGGATTAGGCGTGGTAATTTTACTCGAAAATGTTGGGAACTAGAAATTACCAGTGACATTTGGGGAGGCACTTTCTTAGGCGGGGGCACTTGCTGGGAATTTCGCAGTGTATCTTCACTAAAGTACCATCTATGAAGAGAGGCACCCATCAGGATGCAGACACCTGATTATTATGGCAACTGCTGGTTTCTCATACCAGGATATGACTACAGCAGACACTTCAATGCTGGTCATCACATTGATGCTGAGCTTTATCAAAGGAAGCTTCGAAGTAGGTCGGTGGAAAGAAGACAGAGATCCGAACAGACTTGAGAATCAAGCCCTAGCACGGTACGTCTACGAGCACATGAGGCCTCGACAAAGTACAGAAGAAATGTGGGTTCTCGTAACACAAGCCAGGACAAAGGTATGTAGCCACAACATGAACATTTGTTTTCCTAATGTGGCATCAATAAATACGAAGTCGCTTTCTTCACACCAACCCACATATCTTTTTCCTACTCCTGTACGCAATTTTGTTTGTTCCTATCTCTTGGTGCGTATTTATTTATATATATATATATATACACATATATATATAAATATATGTATATATATATATATATATATATATATATAATATAATATATATATATATATATATATATATATATATATATAGATTGTTTTGTGCATGTGTGTATGATGTATGTGTGTGCTTTTCCTCCCTATATAAAAAATGACAAAAAGAAATGGGTTTGGCCGCACTACAGGGAGGTACAACGGGCTAAAGTCAGTGAAACATAAATGAAGGGGAAATCACCCAAAATAATTATTGAAATTTGTTCGAAAAACAATAGGGAAAACCTAAAAAGTGTAGAGTCAGGTGCCACCCTAGCCAGATTTTTCTCGGCTCATGAAAAGTGAAAAGTATTGAGTGAGGCAGCCGGTACGGACAGAAATGTTCAGCAGTCCAGCGTCTACAGCTCGTGCACACACTCGCGCTTCGCAGTCCGGGAGAGATGGTCCCACTAGTCAGTGCCTTGCTAATTTCCCACTACAATATATATATATATATATATATATATATATATATATATTGTGACGAAGGAACGCGTTTATTTACAGGAAATGGTTGAGATCGGTACAGCTCAGAGCCAGAAAACCGGCGACCGAGCTGCTCGTGAGCCAGACCGCTTCCACCTCTTCCTCTTCATGCGCCCATCGAGGTGTGTCATTTCCCCCGTTCGCAGACGATGCGCACTGGGCGAGTCAATAGGAAGGTTGGTGGTGATATGGCTTGAGGCGCGCGACGTGTGTCAGCTGTGTCTTGCTAGAGCGCCGACCATTGCTTGTGACGCCGGAGATGACGTATGTGACGTCACTGAGACGGTCAATGACTACAAATGGTCCGGAGTAGTGGGCCAGAAACTTTTGGCATAAACCACGTTTGCGGACAGGTGTCCACAACCACACCAGGTCACCCTTTGTGTAGGCAACGGAGTGATGGTGGGCGTCGTACCGGGTCTTGGAGCGCTGTTGAGATGCAATGGTTCGAAGGCGTGCGACGCGACGGGCTTCTTCAGCGCGGCATAGTGACTCGGCAACCGATGTTTCCACATCTAACGTAAAAGGCAGAATGGTGTCGAGGCAACTGCGGGGGGAGCGGGCGTAGAGCAGGAAAAAGGGCGCGTACCCTGTTGTCTCGTGTTTCGCGGTGTTGTAGGCGTATGTGATATAGGGCAGTACTTCGTCCCAGTTTTTGTGCTTGGCATCAACATAAATTGACAACATGTTCGTTAGCGTCCTGTTGGTCCGCTCTACGAGGCCATTCGTCTGGGGGTGATACGGGGTTGCGTGGCGGAATTGGCTGGCAGACAGGCGTAGGATCTCTTCAACGACGTCAGCGACGAACTGACGTCCCCGGTCGCTAATGACGACTCGTGGAGGGCCATGACGGAGAATGATATGCCGAAGCATAAACTGCGACACGTGAAAGGCTGTTGCAGTAGGTATAGCCGCAGTTTCTGCGTAGCGCGTCAGGTGGTCGACGCACACGATGACCCATCGATTGGCACTGGCTGAACGCGGGAACGGACCTAGAAGGTCGACACCAACAATCTCGAAGGGAGAGCTAGGAGGTGGTACGGGATGGAGAAGTCCGGGTGATGTAGTCGTGGGACGCTTGTGACGTTGACATTGTTCGCAACCCGCTACGTATTTTTCTGTGTCGCGTCGCATCTTGGGCCAGTAAAACCTTTGCTGGATGCGATGAAACGTTCTGGCGAAGCCCATGTGCCCACTGGTTGCGTTGTCATGGCAGAACCGAAAAATTTGGGGACGTAGAGTGCGTGGAACTACCAGAAGCAGACGGGCGCCTTGGCCAGAATAATTCTTCTTGTAAAGGACGGCGTCATGGACTACAAAAGAGCTTGAACTGGCCGGGTCATTCGCGGAGGCAAACAGGTGATCTAAGCAATGATCCTCGTGCTGTGCTGTCCGGAAAGCCGCGATGTCAGGAAAATGAGAGTCAATAGCTGTGATAAAATCGTCAAAATTATCAGCTTCACACTCGGTCGTTGGTAGAGGAAGCCGTGACAGGCAGTCAGCGTCTGCGTGGCGATTACCGCTCTTGTAGCGGACCGTGAAGTCAAATTCTTGTAACCGTATGGCCCATCGCGCAAGTCGACCAGATGGATCACGTAGGCTCACCAACCAGCAAAGAGAGTGATGATCTGTGATAACTGAGAAACGACGACCGTAGATGTAGGGGCGAAACTTGTGTACGGCGAAAACGACGGCGAGGCACTCCAATTCGGTAACCGTATAATTACGCTCTGCCTTGCTCAGGGACCGGCTTGCATAGGCGACGACGTGTTCAGCATTGTTGTGTCGTTGAATAAGCACCGCGCCGAGACCAACTCCACTGGCATCGGTGTGGATTTCCGTGGAAGCAGAGGGATCGAAGTGGCATAGTATTGGCCCGGAAGTGAGAGCGAACTTTAGTTGCTTAAACGCTGACTCACAATTTGGTGTCCAGTGGAAAGGGACGTCCTTGCGCAGCAAGTCAGTCAGTGGCTGGGCCTTTTCAGCAAAATTAGGTACAAAGCGGCGAAAATAAGAGCATAGGCCCAGAAAGCTTCGTAGCTCGCGGATAGACTGTGGCTGCTTAAACTTGCTGACGGCGTCCACTTTCTGCGGGTCCGGTCTAACACCAGCTTTGTCCACAAGGTGTCCTAAAACCAGTGTTTGCCGTTCACCGAAACGACATTTTTTTGAGTTCAGTGTCAAGGCGGCTTTCTCCAAACATGTTAGAACAACGTCAAGGCGATGATTATGTTCTTCAAAAGTTCGTCCAAAAATAACCACATCGTCCAGGTAACATAAACAAATTTCCCATTTAAGGCCTCTCAAGACGGTATCCATATAGCGTTCAAATGTTGCCGGAGCATTACACAAGCCGAACGGCATAACATTAAATTCAAATAGACCGTCTGGCGTTACAAAAGCCGTCTTCTCTTTATCAACTGGATCCATGGGAATCTGCCAATACCCGGATCGCAAGTCTACCGAAGAAAAGTAGGAAGCTGAATGAAGGCAGTCAATTACGTCATCAATGCGGGGGAGGGGGTACACGTCCTTCTTGGTTATAGAATTGAGACGCCGATAATCAACACAGAACCTCCAGGACCCGTCTTTTTTCTTTACCAAAATAACAGGCGCAGCCCACGGACTTGACGATTCTTGAATTACACCAGTGGCTAGCATCTCGCCAACTTGTTCAGCAATAACTTTGCGTTCGGACACGGACACGCGATAGGGCTTTTGTCGGAGAGGATGAGCAGAGCCAGTATCGATCTTGTGACGAGCGCGCGTGGTCGGTATCTGAGCCCTAGGCACCTTCCGTGCAAAATCAAATACTTTAGCATGTCTCGCCAGCAGTGCAACCAGGTCTTTGCGCTTCTGTGAGGAAATGGACTTGCTAACCATTTTTGAAAATTCAGCTTCCATACCAGAAGTTTCCGGACCCGCCCTTTCAAGATCGCTTAAAGCTCCAATGCAGGTGCTGCTCTGCTTTTCGAACAGGGCAAGGCGCATACCAGCCGGTAGTACAACCGACTCGGGTGAGCTGTTTATCACCCATAATTGAGCCGTCTCGTCTGCGAGAGATACAATGCATCGTGGTACAAAGATGTTTTTCTTGAGACAAGCTACAGGCAACGGCTCAATCACTATGTCACGTGAATTCAAACTCGAATTGGTTTCCGAAGTGGTCACTTGTACGCTGGCCGTGGACCACGCTGGCAGAAGTACATCTTTAGCTACAGTGAGGTTACCTTTCTCACAATCAGGCTGCTGGGCGAGAGTAGACAACAGAACCTCACCTGCTCCACAATCCACGGTCGCACGACACTCTCGCAAAAAGTCTATGCCAAGTATAACGTCATGCGTTGATTGAGCCAGTACTGTGAATTCCGCCTTGAACGTTTTACCGGCAACACTAACAGACGCAGTGCAGACGCCGACAGGACGCAAGAATGCGCCGCTCACTGCCCGAAATGTGGCAGGTTTGTCCCAGTGAAACATAACCTTACGGCCTAGTCGTTGCTTAAAAACTAAACTCATCACGGAAACACTTGCGCCAGTGTCTATCAATGCCATCGTGGGAACGTCGTCAACAAGTACCTGAACCTTATTCTGAAGCATAGAAACTGGTGGAGGCATTCTTTGATGAAAATCGGTACGTCCAGCGACCTCACCTCCGTCGGCCGCGCTGGCTAGTTTCCCGGTGGCGGAGACGACATTCGTGACCGGCGCCGTGGAGATGGTGACCGAGGTGGACGGGTGGTGGGCGGCGTTAAGCTGCGCACAGATCCGGGCGAATCACTCCGGTTGATCGGCTGGTAGGCGTGCCGCTCGTCAGTTGGGTTGGGGGGCCAGTAGGTGTAGTCAGGCCGTTGGCCTCGTTGTGCAAACGTCGCGGATCTCTGAGGGAATGTCGAACGTGGATTACGTCGCATTGGGCAAAATCGGGCGATATGTCCACGAACACCGCACTGGTAGCAGACGGGCCGTTCACGGGGCATAGGGAACGTCGCTGGATGTTGAGGGTACGCGGCGCTCTGTTCCCACTGAGACGCAAAAGGAGGTGGATGGCTGTTGTAGCCGTAACGACTGTGGGGAGCATAAGGCGGCTCTACATAAGAAGACGCCGGTGGTGGAGCCCTTAGCTGAGGGCCGCGGTTGGAATAGCTGCGCTCCTCGAAACTCGTAGCATTGATACTTGTGGACGGTGTATCGCACGGTGGTTCTCGGGCGTTCAAGGGCGCGTAAAGGTGACGACGAAGTTCCTCACGTACAATGAGGCGAATCGTTGACGAAAGGTCGGTAGGCACGGAGTCTTGGCACACATCGACAGTGGCGACGGTCGTAACATTGGCAAGGCGTCCGAACTTCGTAGTGATGCGGCGAGTCTTCAGGGCCTCAAACGTTCGGCAGTGCCCAATCACATCGGCCACAGACTCAAGACTCTCCTTGCCGATAAGGAAGTGGTAGACGTCTTCCGCAATTCCTTTGAGAATGTGGCCCACCTTGTCCTCTTCCGTCATGTTGGTGTCCACACATTTGCACAGTTTCAGTACCTCCTCAATGTAGGTTCTGCATGTCTCACCACAAGCTTGAGCTCTCTGCGACAACATTTGCTCTGCACGTTTCTTCTTCGTCGCAGGGTCGCCAAAGCACTTCTTGATCTCCTCCATAAACTGGTCCCATGTTGTCAAGGTGTCTTCGTGATTCTCGAACCACACTAAAGCACTGCCATCGAGAAATAGACCCACGTGGGACAACTGGCTGGCCGCATTCCAGCCATTGGCTCGGCTCACCCGTTGATAGTGGCTGAGCCATTCTTCAACGTCATCGCCAGGTTTTTCTGTAAATGTGCGTGGCTCTCGGTAGTGGAAAGACGGCGCCCTCGCGACCGGCTGCTGGATGTCTCCGTCCAAGTTCATATCTTGAGGTAGTGGTGGCAAGCCCGCTAGTCGACGGCTGCGGCGAAGCTCGTGCTCTTGCGGTTCCGTCGTTAGTAGACGGCTGCTCTCCGGTCTCGCTTGACAGTAGCTGGCTTACCCAGCACCTTCCACCACAACTGTGACGAAGGAACGCGTTTATTTACAGGAAATGGTTGAGATCGGTACAGCTCAGAGCCAGAAAACCGGCGACCGAGCTGCTCGTGAGCCAGACCGCTTCCACCTCTTCCTCTTCATGCGCCCATCGAGGTGTGTCAATATATATATATATATATAAATATATATATATATATATATATATATATATAAATAAATATATATATATATATATATATATATATATATATATATATATATATATATATATATATATATATATATATATATATATATATATTTCATGGAGCAACAGAGATGCAACCAGGCGTCACAATGTGAACTGCGCAAGAAGTGGGCCATTGAAACCTCCGGCCCATTTTAAACGCTTGATTTTATGCATTTATAAGCTACGGGGCATACTCACTGTTAAGGATTACGAAAGCTCCTGGCCGCCTAATTATTCCTTGTCGTCCGCCACACAACAAGAAGTCACAGCATATTAACGCAGTGCTTGATGATGAGTGGGGCGAAGCGTCTCCGTACGTGCATGCATTCGTCTGTGCGTCCATCCATGCGTCCATCCCTGCATTCGTCTGGGCGTCCGTCCATGTGTCCACTCATCCGTCCATCCATCCGTGCGTCCGTCCATGCATCTGTCTACATGCCTGTCCGTCCATCTGTCCGTCCGTTCATCTAGTGAACACTCCAAGTACCAACATCTCGCATTTTTTCATCGTATATTTAGCATATAAGAGTACCGCCACCCAGCGAACATTTGAAGGAGTGAGAGGTGGCACTCGTGCACTTTCTTACAGCCCGCGCTTCGTGTCTACTTCACACTTTTCACTGCCTATAGTTCATGGATATATACTAGTTCCCTTTATTCGTATATTTTTTATATTCAGTTGTAGTAGTCCAGCCGTAGAGGTGGCTACCTTTACGGCCAGACTACTAACACTACTATTATTACTGCTACATACATCGTGGGTGCACGACCCACGTCATAGAAAGCTTCAACCCAAAAACAATTGCACAAACTTTCTTACACGTATACGCAGCGGGTACTACGCTTTTTCGAGGAATGACGATGGAAGACATAATGAATGTCTTTTTTCATTTATAACTCCTTCAGTAGAAACTTATTTATCCATATTTGTTGCCCGTAAGAAATTGCAAAATGTCAATATTTTTGGTAATGGTATTTTGGCTATTAATGAAATACATATATTCCTTTATGTTAGGCTGCCTGATTCTAGGCCAGTCCTCCATTGTGGGTGTGAGCCACAAGTTTAAGATCTATATCTATATTGAGTACTGACGTAGTGGGTGCCCTGCAAGTGCGATTGCAGCAGCTACTCAAGGAGTGTTAAAAAAAGGCCTCTCAAATACCGCTTTTCCAGCTTTCGCTGTCACAGCGCTGTTTGTTTTAGGCAGGCCTGCAGTTGTTTTTTTGTTTTGCAAAGAGTTTTCCTTTACCGTTGCAATCTGTTATATTATAATACTCATCGTGATGCAATTACAAACCTGATATGAAGCCTCAATAGGGTCAGCTCGCAACGCACTTTAAAGCACCGGTGTAGCTCAGTGAAAGAGTTCTGGGCTGCCGCGCAGAAGACTTGGTTCAATTCCTTTGTTGCTCTAGGTAATTTTCATTTAGTTCTCGGTTCAGTTTGCTCGACAGCAGTACGAACATCGGTGGTGCTGTCAGCCCCGGACATTTTCGTCGCCCTATTCAGTCGCCCTATTCGCCCTATTCTCTGTAAAGTTTCGGGGAGGAGGGCACTGGTCTGGTGCACCCCCGCCTTCTCTCTGGATTCGCCGTGTTTTTCTTTTACTGGGTATAGTTCACCGAACAACGCGTCTCAACGTTAATGGCTCGATTTTCTTCTCTTCGCCTTCATTACCACGTGACCTTTCGTGGAAGTGCTGGTTGTCTTCAGGAAACAATTCTGGATGCCTCCGAGAAGCTTTCATTCAAAGCACAGGCCAAGAAAACACAAAAGGCATTACGAATCGTATAGCTAACACTATCCCTAGCTTGCAGTTTTGTAGCTGAAACAACCATTTTTACACGTTTCCTTTCTGCCCAGTTCATTTATTTAGTCTTTTGCTACTTACTTGTTTCTCGATTTTTCTTTTGTATAAAAAGATGAGGCTTCGCTTATAAACAACAAAGTGGACAGAAAAACACACAAAAAGTGGACCCACAAAATTATGTGATTCGAGCTCTTCAACGCTATCATGTTGAAAAATGGAGGAAAATTCTGCGGTAACAGAGTTTATGTTTGCATTTTTATGACGCGAAAACGTGGTTACGCAACGAAAGAAAGGCTGGCTTCATTATATACCATTTAGGTATCTTTCCAGTTGCGCGTGACGAATTACACACGAATATAGACCTAGTGTGAAGGGAAGCGTGACTTTTTTTTATAGTATCAGCATTTAGTTTAATGTAAAAGAGGTCAGAATTCTCACTCATTATTTTATTAGCAGTACTCTATGGGGAATGCTATCGGTGGAATTATCACTCAATCAGCTGGTAGCACCAACATGGGCGCGGGCGAACAAGCGCTGTCTCTTTTTTTTTACTGCGAAGCACTTGTACCTCGGCGTAAAGCGTATGACATAAAAAACATTTCCCGAAACCCTCGCCTGCAATAACAGGTACCTGGCACAAAATTTGAATGAATCCATACACACACTCCCATAGCCCGGCCTGCATTATTCCTCGGAAAAGAGAGAGAGAAATAGAGAACGAAAGAAGGGAACTAGGGGGAAACGCCCACTAAAAGAAAATATTTCACGAGGTGGTTTCGGAGGCCGCGTGCCTTCGATTCAAAAGCAAATGGTCGTTAACTCAGGGTTATCCCGTACCTTTTTTTTTCTTTTTTTAATGCATGAAAATATTATAATCAAATATCGTCATATATGCAAATACGATTTGTCGTTTAGGATATATGCTTTGATGCACATATGTGTAGAACTGAATATCACACAGTCCGACACATATTTGAAGTCCAGTGAAAACACACAAGCGTCCCAAAGTCCAAGACACCCCCGAACAGGGTCGGACGTCTCGAACAACACTACGCACATGGACTTGTTATTCTCGAAAAAGATATATTTGTCGAGCAATGGGGCTCAGCATTCCTGTAAAGCATGTGGCATCACTTCATAATGAATAAATACCCAATAATATAATAAAATTATGTGGCACTGTGTGCTTGATGCTTGTTTGGACACTCTACTAAGGCATATTATCGCCTTGTATAGTATATAGAGTAGGAAGGTGCATGGAGGAAAAGGAAAATGTGCGTGGGGAGAAGAGCTGTGATGCTGAAGAGGAAGGGAGAATAAGGCATAGCCTAGAAGCACTAAGAAAGAGAGAATTGAAAATGGGGCAGAATCATCTCGAAGCACGCGTCGGTAATAGGGAATAGTGGCGACCGGTGAATTTCAAAAAAGTTGGCAAATTTCTAGTGTAAATTTGAGGTAGTAAGGTGGTAAGCTGCAAAGCTTAGTTAAATTTTCGCCTCTTACTTTTTTTTCTGCATTGAAAATCATTGAGGGCCATATGCGTAGATTCAGGGGCGCATTATGCAACCCCACGGAAGATCGAAATTGCAGAAGCCCTTCACTTTGGCGTCTCTCAAATTCCTATAGTGATTATGTGAGGTTACACCACAGCTATAGCTTATTGCTCATTTTCGTTTTTTATTGATACAAAGAGAGCATGCACCTGATCTGCTGGCGCCCTTTCTGCGCTCAACCTTTATGAAGCGCATTGTATAGTGACCACTGCCCGTTCAAAAACACAGCTATCTACAGAGTGGCGGTACTTCGAGTGAGCATACCTTGTACGTCCTCAACAGCTTCGTATTCTACTTGAGTGGTGCTGAAGGTGTCCGCGACCTGACTGATACTGAACTATTCCAAACAAGTAAGATGGAATCTCAGTCTTCAGGTGCAGATGTGACGTGTTTACAGTTCACAATCTTGGACGTATTTACGGGTAAATTCTTATTGCATTTTTGTAACTGTGCAGCATGCAGGAGGAAAGCTGGTGAACCTCGGATTCATTGTCTACCAGGGAGTTCAGGTATTTTCGATACGTCGTACTGGTGCACATTTTTTGCTCGTTCTTCAGCATGGTTCACTAATATGAATGAATTTTACACATTATAGGTGATGACTGATAAGCAACTGAATAGGCTTTATTTCATTTTTCTAACAATTACCATTTGAAAATACTTGGGTGAATTATTCTGTCATTTCCCGCCTGTTGCTTTTCAAAATGTCATACAATGAAGAACGCATTAGCATTTCAAAAAAGCACTCTTTATGTAACATGCTTCATTTAGCGGTCACTATTCGAAGCACAGGACAAAAAGTTGCAGAGACAAACTACATTTTAAACGTAGATGAATATAAGGCCCCTCGACAAAGAGATAATATGGCTGCCATCGGTGTCATGTGAGGTACAGAAAACATCATGTGAACTACGTTACCCGGATAACTAGCGCACAGGGCTGCTACCACAATTTTCTTTCGCTATATAGACGCTGCGTCATGTGCTTTGTTGATTAGTCATAATGTAGGTTATATAGTAGTTATGAAAAAAAGCCGGCATGAAAGCGGCCCTGTGACGATAATGAAATTGTTTCTCCATTCAAATTCCATTTTAACAGTGCCGAATGGTAGCTGAAATGATCTAATACTAAGGTAACTATGGAATAAATTTATTTGGTAGATATAAAGCAAACAAAAATGGAGATATGCTCATGTATTCGAGCAAACAACGTCTTGAGTGCCTGCCACAACGGCACTTTACCTTGTCATGCTAAAATACAAACAGTAACACGTCGCCCTGATTCAAGCTCTCACGCTGGAAAGTCACGGTGCTTATGGCAGTGGAAAAAAAATAGACACACCCTTTCAAAGCTTTGTGTGCCATAACTTTTTTTCTAGGGAGTATTGTAATAATTTTATTTGAGCGAAGTATATAAGTTTGATTTTCATTTTTTGCAGATGCTTGAGAAATGTCTCACCACTGTTTTCGCACCACAAGGTGGTATGCCTGAAGGAAGATTATCCATTACTAAATTTTGGTGCAGAAGAAGTTTTTAAAGGGGGCTCGAAGTCTTCAATACTAGGTATGTTAGGTGGAAGTTATGAATACACAATGGGTATCTAAAATGAGTCGCCTTTTTTATGTGTCTGAATTTCCTAAACCTGTGTACACGTTCAAATTATGCGCAAGTCAGAGAAATGTTCAACTTTTCAGACGAGAATTCAATTATTCTTTTTCCATAAGCTGCCCGGCCCTTGTTGGAGTTATCTTCTATTAAACAGGAAACAGGTTAGACCGTCTCTGCTTGTTTTATGAATCTTTGCATCTGGAGATTATTTCAGTCAAATGACGCCAATTTGGTGCAAGGCATTTTAAGCCGTAGCGGTAACAGTGATAGAACTTGACGTAATGGCTTATTCAAACTTGACAACGCATTCATTTAAAACAGCATTTTCGTTCGTAGCAGCCATCAGTTTTTCACTCGCATCGCCTTACTGCGCTGACAAAATGTGGGCTTACATATTAGTAATATATGTAACATCTTTGATATGAATAATATTGTCACGGGATGAGAGAATGAATGAAATACATATATTTACAGAGTATACAGGAAGAGCGAGAGGCAACTGCAGCCAAGATGGAGGTACAACAGCAACAACAACACTAGCGCGGTCGCTTTCATCGTCTTCATCATCTACCTGATATCTCTCGTTGCCGATGTCGCGTAACATATAACCCGCCACCGCAAGCAGCGCCGTCACGACGCGTAAAGGAGAGCGGGATCATACGCGGACATGTGTGGTTTCAGGCAGGTCACGTGCGGACGACGACGACTGACTGTCCAACGGAGCGATCACGTATGTGACCTCGGAAAGCCGGCGTAAAACCTTGTAAGGCCCTGAGTAGTGAGACAGGAGCTTCTAAGAGAGGCCAACGTGGCAGCATGGTGTCCATAGGAGAACCAGTAAACCTGGAGAGTAGGAAACTACTCTGTAATGGCTATTGTAGTGGGCCTTCTGAGAGAGCTGCGACCCAAAAAGAAATTCCTGTGCTATTTGGTGGCCACTTGAGCCCGAGCAGTGGCATCGAGGGCGTACTCTGCAACTGTTTGCGTAGTTGATGGCAAAAGAGTCTCGAAGGGTAATGCTGGATTGCGGCCGAACAATAAATAGAAGGTTGAGAAGCCAGCGGTGTCGCGGCGTTACGAATTGTAAGCGAATGTCACGTAAGGCAAAGTACTATCCCAATCAAGGTGATTTTTGGAAACGTACATGGAGAGCATTCTTGTCAAGGTTCGATTTAGGTGCTCAGTAAGACCATTTGTTTGTGGGTGATAGGCCGCAGTGAGCTTTTGACGCGTTGAACACGAGCGAAGGATGTCACTTACTACTTTTGAAAGAAATGAGTGACCACGATCGGTCAGCAGCTGTCGAGGAACGCGATGGTGAAGAATTACGTCATGAAGCAAGACGTCCGCGACGTCAGTGGCACAGCTTGTCGGTAGCACTCGTGTGATAGCATGTCTTGTGGCGTAATCAGTCGCTACAGATACCCACTTGTTTCCGGTGAGAGAAGTAAGAAATGGCCCAACGAGAACGAGATCAAGACCGACGTGGTAGAAGGGGACGGAGGTATGCCTATTGGTTGAAGCGGACCAGCTGGTGGCAAGGTGGAATGTTTGGAGCGCTGGCAGGGCTCACAAGCAGCAACGTATCGGCGCACAGAATGGTAAAGGCCTGGCCAGAAGAATCTACGCCACACGCGATCATTCGTGCGCGTGACCCCGAGATGTCCAGCGGTTGGGGTGCCGTGAAGCTGTTCAAGAACAGCGGAACGGAGTGTCGCAGAAACTACGAGTAGTAACTCTAGTCCCTCAGCGCTGGTGTTGCGTCGGTAAAGAATGCCATCGCGTAGAACGAACAAGTGTAGCGACGGGTCTACGTGGGGCAAACATGGACTCTGCATGATAGACCACAAGTGGACATCGTTCAGCTATTCCTTGTGTTATGTCGGTCAAAGCCGACACGGCGAAGATACAAGGGTCAGAATCATGTGCTGAAAGGTCGGGTGGGTCTACGGGATGACTGGGCAGACAGTCGGCATCCTGGTGCATTAGGCAGATTTGTATGCCACGTCAAAGGTGTGTTCTTGTAGTTTCAAGGCCCAACGGCCAAGTCGTCCAGTTAGATCTTTAAGGGACGACAGCCAGCACAAGGCATGGTGATCTGTAATTACCGTAAAGGTGCGGCCAAACAAGTATGGTCAAAATTTTCTGACTGCCCAGACTAGTGCGAGGCACTCAGCCAGGGGCAGCTGCAGCCAAGATGAAGGTACAACATGATGATGATGATGATTATGATGATGAAGATGATGATGATTCCACAGCTATGGCTCGTACCCACTCAGAGAGATCGGCCAAGAATCGATGACTTAATTCAGTGAGATTTTTAATTCAATATTGAAACCACCCACGGGAGAAAAAGAAGAAAAATAAAGAAAAGACACCCTAGGCAGAATGAAAGGAGTGCAAGAGTTGTTTGTCACTCGTTCACATCAAACAATCATTCATTACCTTGAATAAGAATCAGCATGGTTGAACAAAGCCCCTGTGTATGTTGGAATATTTTTGCAGGAATAATAATCACGCAAATAAAACCTTGATTCTTTTACTTTCATTAACGTAGTTGCAAACTGCATTGAAAACATTCTCGTGGCTGGAGCCTAGATCGGTAGCACCGAATGAAAGTATATTTTCTATTGTGAAGTTCAGCTCCCGGCTAGCGAATGGGAGGACTAAGAGTGTTTACCTGAGCAATTTTTATCGGCGACATGATAAAAATTGTGCTCTATTGTTTCTAATTCTGAAGCAAGGCTGCATAGCGATGATAATGCCAAACCAGCTCTTTGTGAATAGAAATTTAACGGGGAGACACGACATCGAAATCATGGGTATTATGCTTTCTAACTGTCTTGTAGAACACCAATGAATTTTCCCCCAAAATCTAAAGTGAGTGAATTTTGGTGTTGACATTATTGCTTCCATAGCGTCTGCACGAAGCGCAAGTTTTCTGTATCTTGTCTCAGTTATAGTGGCCAGTTCGGGAAGGACTGATAGTACTAGCCCTTCCAATGCTGCTCGTGCTAGAGCATTGGCGATCTCATTTACTTCTAAGTCGCAATGACCAGGTAACCATACGAATTTCAGTAGCTGCAGCTCAGGAGGAACTAGCATAAAGAGTGTCTTTAAGGTCATCGATTTTGTTGACGCCGTAATCGACGTTATACTGACAGGAAATCTGTGATTATGATCGTGTTATCGGCATCCAAAGGTAGCTTTCGCAGCACTAGACCTATTGCCAACAGTTCAGCGTCAAAAACTGGGGTGAAATCCGGTAATCATAATGAAAAAGACTAGTCAAGCG
Organism: Rhipicephalus microplus; assembly: GCF_043290135.1. Taxonomy (NCBI): domain Eukaryota; kingdom Metazoa; phylum Arthropoda; class Arachnida; order Ixodida; family Ixodidae; genus Rhipicephalus; species Rhipicephalus microplus. The sequence continues at coordinate 44,487,739 of NC_134707.1, forward strand.
ATTGGGATTATATACGTGCACCTGTCTTTTCATCTAATACTGAAGCATTTGTGGCTATAATATTATTCGTTTTTGTGTGTGCAAGATAATCCGGCAGTCGGCCATTTAAGATCCTATAGAATTGTATTTGGGCTTAGTGGAAAAAAGACTAATCGAATTCTATCTTAAAGATTTGATTTGTAACCTGCGCTGCAATCGCACCTCGAATTTTTACGTTTATCCTATCTAGTTGTTTCTGGACTAAACAATCTGAGGTGTTCAAGACCGTGGCCAATGGCCAAGAAAAAAGACATCGGGGTCATTTCTTAAAGCATATTCAGATCGTCTTGGCGCATAGCTATAAAAATTCAGAAACGTCTGAACCGTTAGGGTACGAAAACGGCAAGGCAATGTAGGTAATTGTGCTTCCTAATACAAAACATTGTTTGTTACAAATCTTGGAAGACACAATCTCAAGGCTTCTCGTTCAAGATTAACCACCAGAGGCTTTATCTTGTAAGCAGGGTCACCTGAGAACAATACGCACTCAAATTCTAGCATTGGTCACATATACATTTTATATATCATCATCATCATTGTGCTTCTGCGTAGACCATATCGACGGTTGTTCATTCTACGAAGAATTCCTAAGCCTAAGGCGCGTTGTGCTTTAAATGCCATTTTTTCTATGTGTGGAGTCCAGTTTAGGTTGGCATTATAAATTACCCCCAAATAGTCAAGAGATTCTACCTGCAGAATGAGCCCTTGTTTATAACATATTTAAATTGAGATGTGATCTGATAACGGGAATAATAATACTGCACTCCTATTTACATTTAAGATCATGCGGACTGCATGTAGCCATCACTCCAGCATATTCACATATCTCTGTATATTTTGATATAAAGAATATATGCCACTATGTGCCGTAAAAAGTTTAATATCGTTAGCATATAGAAACACCTTCACGTCCTGGAAATGCGGAAGAGTGCTCTTTAAAATGTTAAATAGAACTGGAGATAATACAGCGCCTTGGGGGACACCGCAAGTTTGTTTCCACTTTGACGATGCGCACCCATCCATAAAACACTAGAACTCTCTTTCTCTAAAAAATTCTCTCTTCAAAGCCATTATATATTTCAGGAGATTGTGGCTCTCTAATATGTTTATTAAAACTGAATGTTCCACAATAACATATGTCCTAGCTATATACAATGTCACTAGTGCCGCATGTTGTGTTCTTTTGCGAGCAAGCTGAGAGCGCCTTTCTAAATCTGCGTGTGCACACCAGATTTAACAATCTGTTCTGAAGCCAATTTGATTTGGGTTTAATATCGAATTTTCCTCCATTCATATTATAATTCCTTTATAGAGCACTCTTTCAATGAGCTTTATCATAATAGATGTAAAATAAATGGGTGGAATGTTGTCTATGACTTATCCAAATCCTTGTCTTTTTTGTATCGGCACTATTTTTGCTGATTTCCACTCATACGGAGTCCTGGAATATTCTAACGAATAATTTACAGTGTTTAGTAGGTCACATGGGGATAATTTGAATAATATTTTTATCACAGCAGCTGTAATTTCATCTGGACCAGGAAATGACGAAGGCAAATCTTGTATCACTTGCGCTAACTCTTCCTCTGTACAAGACAAGACAAGACAAGATCTTTGATGATGTGGCGCATACCCACGCAGGGGAATTGGCGAGGAACCGAATAGTTTTCATGAATTTCTTCTTTAATTACAGATTAAAATTTATTCAATTACGTGAAATAAAAGAAAGATGCAACAAGACGAATTTGATGGTTGAATTGTTAAATAATCTGTAGTGTAATGTAATAAAGCGTAGTACTTGATTTACTATGAATTTGGAAATTTCAAAATCTACCGAACAATGATTTTAACACTTAAACCTCTTTGAACTTTTGACTAACTCCTGCAATGCGTCAACCATCTTCCCGTCACTGTAGCCTAGACACAAAGCCCCGAAAGAAAGCACATTTTCAGCATTTAAATCTATTCCGAGAAGGTGGCAAACGGCACCTAAAGTGTTTGTAACGTAAGGCAGAGAATCTATTACAATAAATGAGAAAATGTTCCGTTGACTCGTTTACTCCACAAACAGGACAATGACGTGCAATAATACGGAAAGACGGGCTAGTTGGTACTGCTGCATAATTGAAGTTTTTGCGCACACACACAAGGACACAGAAGAAGGGAACACAAGGACCAGCGCAGTCTGCTGCATAATTGAAGTTTTTGCGCACACACACAAGGACACAGAAGAAGGGAACACAAGGACTGCGCTGGTCCTTGTGTTCCCTTCTTCTGTGTCCTTGTGTGTGTGCGCAAAAACTTCAATTATGCAGCAGTACCAACTAGCCCGTCTTTCCGTATTCTGCGCTGGTCCTTGTGTTCCCTTCTTCTGTGTCCTTGTGTGTGTGCGCAAAAACTTCAATTAAGGACAATGACGGGAGGCTGCCAGACCAGCTCTGTGTAAATATAAATTCAGCTGTGGAATTTGACAGCGCAGTCCAGTGATTGCAACTTCCGTTCCACGCGTTTGACATATTTTACTATTCCAATGGTATAACAAGTGCTTGAATTCTGGTGTGTCTGTTAGTGAAGGTGTAGAAAATTCCTCCAACAGTAGTTTTTTTTCCTCTGTACAACCAGCAACAACAACACGAGCGCGATCGCTTTAATTGTCTTGGTCGTCTACCTGATGCTGTCTCGTTGCCGATGTCATGTAAAATATGACCCCCGCCACTGGCAGCGCCGTTTCGGTGCCTAAAAGAGAGTAGGATCATATGCGGAGGTGTATGGTTTCAGGTGGGTCACGTTGACCACTTTGTCACGTCGTGTAACAATATTATTGAATGTAACTATATTAATAATAACAAATGTATTATTCTCATATGATTATTGTATTCTTGTGGTTGTTGCTGTTCAAAAGTTTATTGAAATTTGGCGTAGCAATTGGCCGCTAGCTACGAGACTAATAAATGATCTTGCAAGCGAATGAACAGCGCCCTCGAGCAGTGCGTAGTATAGACAGACCTGCCTGGTCACAGGAGATGATGACCCACTATAGCGTTTGTTCCTCTTCACTTCCTTATTATTATTCAATAACTCTGACAGTGACGCAACTTAGCGAGTCCAGAAAAAATTCATAAGCATATACAACCATCGTTTTGCTAGAAATGCCTCTGTGTCTCGTTCCTACCCTTCCAGAGTATTATCATTGCCGTAACCTCACTGCTGAATAAATTGCACTTACCTCTTACTTCTTTACAAACTACTTCACAATATGATATCCTGCCTCCGCTTTTCAATTAGGTAAATTTTCGGATTCCACGTAAGCTAACCAGAGAGCACCGACCATTTCATGCAGCTGCCAACTTCTTTCAACACTATACTGCTCAAAGAGTGTAGTTTCTATATAATGTTAACTTTCATGCCCTTGATGGTCGTCACAGTTCACTGCCATTGTTTTTATCTCAGCTTTGCACTGTCAAGAGATAGTTTTTCACAATGTGCAGATTGTTCTAATATTCGTTTTTTAGGAAGTCTTTCACATAGTTATGTATATTCCCCTCCATTTTTCACTGAAATTCCATGGTTCTCGTCTTTTCTCTTATTCTGCCCTTTTACGCTGATTTTTTTGTGTGTGTGCATTCTCGCTCTCTTTATTTAATCTTTTCTGTAGACTCTATTGTATCATTTATCATTTTGTTTTTGCGTGCGCCTGCCCAAAGACGTTATGTTTGTTCCTGGGCACGTGAACTAATTGAATAAATTACCGAAATTATTTTATTAGGATAGGTTATTATTGTATTAATATTATTATTATTACTATTATTATTATATTATTATTATTTTATTATTATTATTACCAACAACAAACATTGAGTACTTTTCTTAGCAAGGACGTCACTAATGTGAACGAGGAATGTCACTATGGATATTACACCAACTACGCATTTAGAGCAGCGCATGATTTCATTGGTGGCTGAGTATTCTTAGTAAAAATAGGTGTCACACAAGGGCCAGAATAGGAGATAGATGCAAATGTATAAACAATATGAAGATTCGGCTTGAGCGGAAATCTAATCTAAGACTTCACACTGAACACACGTGCTCTACGCGGTTTCGATAAAAAAAAAGAGCTATAATAAGGTTTTGTAGTGCGGGGAGCACCTATCACACATTTATTAATGCGTGGCAGAAGTGTAGAATCGTACATTCGAATTGCACGATGAGTGGTTGCTTTGAAGGCCGATGGACTCCCAAGTGCACAAGAATAAGTAATCATCATTATGAGCAACACAAAGTGTGCTGCGACGCATTTGCGCGTGTAACCTTCAGGATTTCAGAAAAACAAACTATGGCCTAGCGAGACTTTTGCATAGTGTTCTTACAGAATACATTTTTGTACAGTTTTAAACAGTAGAATTGAGGCACACAGGTGTACTTTTCTTTGTGGCAGGGTAGATGTGTCCACCGAGAAATTAAGCGAATCTAGCGACTGAGAAGGTGAAGCTAACGAAGCTGAATTGCGCTAACGGGTTCACCTCGTAAAGTCGAAGCTCGGGTGCGCTTAAAGTTTCTTTATTGGCTCATGGCGTGCCAAATAGAATACCGTCGATCATTGTACTCTAGTGTCAAGAATTGTGACGTTGAATTAGAAGCTTCTATTCACGTTACATCGATGACGTTCTGTGCTCAATACACGTGTTCCTCTGTAGAAATTCCTCATATTGACAAGCTATATTTATACACGATTTAGCTGAACAAAGCACCATCTTCGCTGTTTTTCTTTGCGATGAGGACAAGTGCCCTAAATATTTTCATAATGACTAAGGGCTGACGCGCAATGATGTAAGAAAAAGTATAAGGAATGTTAGTGTGGTACTTCCAATGTAAATATGTAGAAATAAAAATGCAAGAATATATAACTTGCCGTAGGCAGGGACCAAACCAGTGACCTTTTTATTCAGCCTCGGGCGCTTTACCAATAGAGCTTCAGCGACGGTGATCACCCCTTCTATTTTGTGTAATATATATATGAATTTAAGCCCGGCAGCGTTAGTGGGTGCCGGCTTACAAACCCAGCGATAATTTTTCGGAGTGTGTAACGATGGTGTTTTAGGCTGCATGGACATGCAATTCCAGATAAATTGGAATAGTATTGAAAGTTGGGCTTGTTGATACGGGTGAAATTTCGGTTACAGTATTGAAACGATGAACACAGAAACTCGCAACTAGAATTCTTATAACAAGAACGCAAGAACGTGAAGAAAACATGAAAAAAAACGCATCAACATTGCACAAAAGTGTCAAAAAAGAATATATAAATCAGGCAGATTCCACGTACCTGGAGATCGACGTTACGCGAAGCATGCGGAGAAAAGATGACCGTGTTGCATTTTTTTTAGCGACACCTCATGAAATGACGCCAAATATATGTACAAAGGTTGCACGCACAGACATACTTTCAAGAGTTGCAGATGTTTATATAACCAGTTGTTCACACTTGCGCAATGATGCGAACTGAAACATGCGTAGTAGCAATACCGGAAGCTGATATAAAGCGCTTATGCTCGCGAAGATGCTGCCCCTGGACACTGCTGCATAAATCAACTTCAGCGCATGGCAACTAACCACAATTTACGTTAACCTGACGTCATGGCCGTATGGAAGTAGTGCATATGTAATGTTTAGAAAATTGGGTAGGCAGCACTGCAACAACTCTTGATGTTTCACGAAGATTAGCGTCTTTTTGTACAGTACGTCCGAGAGCTGTCGTAGCTGTGTGGTAAAATGCTTGAGTGCTACGCAGAATGCTAGGGTTAGATTCCAGCTGGGACCCTCAAATTTATTATTTGCATTCGTCGGGGGATAAACGCTGTCTATGTCAGGTTTTTCTTAACACTGAAATTTATTCTATGCCTTCGTTGAGTCGACGCTACCGATGTTGGGTATTCCTTAACGCTGGTGCGTCAAAATTGCCCCTGTGTTTTCTTGTCGTTCCTGGGTAGATACTAAGTGTCAATCACCTGTGGCACATGCCCGCATTCCAGCAGCACATACTCAACCGCGGGTATGAGTCACTGTCTGGCGAGAATTGTTTGACGACTTATGCAACAAGATTCTAACAATATCCATGTCTTCACCAGCGTGTCATATTCGTCAAACCGTCATATCATCCCGTGCTAATTTTGGTTCACGCCAAGTGAAGGGGATGACCTTGAGAGCAACCAAACGTAAGCGGCTAGATAGAGAGATAGATACGCTCAAAGTCGCTAAAGTTCGCCAAGAAATGCTTCGCATTTAAAAGTTACATGGAGTATCATTTGACGGTGCATATGTTGAGAAAGTATGCGAACTCTTTTCCGGTGATCTATATCGATGACTCACTGACGCATGCTTCATACATTCGTTTAACATGGGAAGCCTCTATCACTTCCCCAGTTATCTGGGATCTGTGCTCCGACAAAACCTTTGTTTTGGCAAAGACAGATGGACAGCCAAATGTGCTGCAGTGTGGTGCCAGATGCAAGGCGATGAATTCTTTAGTGAATTTTCCTGCTCTCTTAAACGCACAATATTGCAACGGCCGCTCTGCCCCACGTATGAACCCCCCATAATTAAGAAGAATCTGCTAAACGATACCACGCTTTCAAGGCACAAACGCGGAAACCTGAATAATTACACAGCCACTTTTTTCCTTGTCAGTTCACTATATTTTACTCCGAACCACTGAACAAATTCTACTGCTCTATTCTACTGCTCTACTACACACATGCGGCAATAATCAAGTAATAGGGGGGTTTATGGCAATACTACCAATAAATATAATTTTATTATGTCCTACTATACTGGCAGTTGTTCTACATATCCTTAAAGTAACTGTCACTTTAAACACTACTATTATTTCTTGTGTTTATGTGAGAAAAAATTCATATGAGTATCAATGTGTCAAAAACTACTCTAATCTTTGAACGTTTACTCTGATTCACCGGGGACTTGTTATTGCTAATTATAAACATAACATAACGTCTTTTTTTCTTGTGTGTTATATATGTTGTACCCACCCCCTCTGTAATGCCCTACGGGCCCTGAGGGTATTCTAATAAATAAATAAACTACACAGTATAAATAACCTGCGCATATTGAGCAAGCTCAAGAAAAATAATCTTACATAAAAGAGCTGCCAAATTTTTAGGTTTTGGGGTTACCGAAAGCGCCACGAAGTACGTATGCCCCTGCACGAAAGTTTTACGGCAAAACACGTGTTTACAAAACTGCCCGTCAAACCTCAGGAATTTTGCCAATATCAGCCAAAGTTCCAAAACACAAATACAAAGTCATCGAAATTGCGTGACTTCAGTGATTTAAGGAGACGAAGGGTAATTGTTTTTTATAAACTTTTTTTTTTAATTCTCTTCATTGGAGTCTTTCTTAGCAATTAAATGTCGCTCTTGAAACCAGAAAGTTCATGAAAATAAATCGAACTTTCTCTTATTATAAGATAATTACTCCCACATTATATATACGGACTGATTTCAGCATATACGTAAGCATTCGGCTACAACAAATGTTTAAAGGTCGTCTCTCATTGAGTTACACTGCCTTTTAACAGCGAAACCAACTGATAGTGCTAGTGGTTGATGTGCAGAATTCCTGAACATGATGATGATGATGATGATGATAATGATGACCTCAGTTAGATGGCGCTCTCCACAAAGAGAGATGAGCCAAGAACCTTGTGGAAGGATATTCAAATGAAACTAAAACCAATGTGCAAAATTGGTTTAGAGATCAAACTACGAATAAATAAATATAGTTGCGGAGCAAGTGGTCAAACTATCTTTTTTTCCTGACAGACATAACTATAAGTTAAAAAACTAGAAATCTGAAAAGGTTAGATGTCACTAGCACGATAAAATTTTTGTTGCCTTGATGTTGTCAACACAGTGGAGCATACATCGCTGTGGCAGTAACCAAGTGAAGTGCCAGCAAGTGATACAAATAATGGTAAATTTACTTGTATTCATAACCTCTGCAATGGGGCTTCAAAATCTTTTTCCCTGACTTCACAGAGATGTATAGTTAACTTCGTTTATTTCTGTTTATGGTTTAACATACGCATATTACGCCAGGCATGTGACATATAAATTTTAGAAAAAAAGACTGGCTGTAATACTACACGTGTTACACTAATATCTACAGAAACACTGATCAACATTATTTAAATTATCTATATTTGGTAGTAGCACTTCCACAAACGCTGTTCTTCTTTGAGCCTGCATATTGAAGATCTGCATTTTGAAGCTCCACATTCTAAATGCTCTAGACATTCCGGAGGTAAATAACCTTTAGAATATAGAGTTTCAAAGTAAAGCTTCGAAATGCATGTGTGTCCGGTTATCGTGATAAAAAACGAGAGGACAATCTTTATTGTTCCTCTTTTTTTACGGCAAGCTTTTTCTACATAGTGCCGACTTACCACATAACTCTTGAACAGCTGAAGCGCAAGAAATGTAACAACGGACTAAGAGAACAACGAGGACACTCGTTGTTCTCTTAGTCCGTTGTTACATTTCTTGCGCTTCACGTTGTTACATTTCTTGCGCTTACATTTCTTTTCGGCTTCAGCTGTTTGATACACGGAATACCAACTAGCCCACTCCCACACCTTATTATATAAACTTCTGCACGTACTCATCAAACAAAGCAATTTAGCTTCCCCAGGCGTGAATTACAGAGTCAGTACCGCACTAAGTGTAATGATAATACGCCCTCGAGGCTGGTAACGACTGACATATGTACCCAATAGCAGACAATCGAGTAAAGGCATCATTAAAGAATAAGATTCCAATATTTTCAATTTCATCGAAATGGAAACATATATGTTCGGGGCTCCTTCGAACGAGAAACGTTCTGCCAACACGTCATGACACAATCAGTAATGGTGGCGGCATTAGCTAATTTCTCTAACGACAGCGTTCCAATTAAAATATCAAAGTGATGACGCACCAATCAAAATAGAATGAAAGCCAGGAATGGCAAGAGTATACTGTGCTGTCTTTGCTATTTAAATAAGTGCTTAACATTCTTTCTGCGCACTCACATTGCTCTCACGGTGAGCACCAATTTTCTGCGAATAACTCGGTGTTTTGTAGCCGTAGAAAATAACGTCCCCAACCTCTTCATACCGTTAGGTAATAAATATATCTTTTCTATTTTTTAAGTACATGTTCCAGATATCCTGTATTACATTTAATAAGTGTCTACCGCTCATCGCGACGCTTTCCTTACCGTCATTCTTACTATCTTCTCATAACGTTTCCCGTTACTTGAAATTTTCGCACCTACCAGGGCTATAAATTTTCCTCTATATTATTCGAATCTCCGTGTTGGCAACTTCAGTACTAACACAACTTTATAATGCAGATTGAAATCATGCTAAGATATCTACGCACATAATGTTTCACATTAGGCGAACAATTGCAAGAACAGAGGATGTTTCTACGTTAGATATCGACGGAACACAACTCAAAATGCTCAAAATAGACTACGCAAAAAAAAATAGTGCGCATTCTTGGTGAGTTCCAACAACTACTTCCAGATTGCAGTGTTTGGAATACTGTTTCGGCTATTTTGTTACCGCTTCACGCTCTGTTGATTTTGAGTTGTGTATCAAAGTAAACAATGAAATACAGGCTGTTAATATTGACGCATATCATTTAGTGTAATCAACGTATGTGTGATCAAACAGGTATATGTTCCTAGTGGCCCACTGCTGTTATTGCTCATTATTACAAATGAGTGCCAACAACAATGTGGAAATAAGTGATAAGAAAGAAGAGGTTTTCTGCGAGCAGTAGAGTAAAAAAAAGGAGAAGTTGCTGGAATAGGGCTTGGGTTAGTTATTACGCGACAGCTATGTCAAGATTTGAACTTGTCAGCATAGCACCAGAGTAATGTCACCATAAAAAACCATTTCGCCCTTGGTTGACAGAACCTGATTGATTGATTGATATGAGGAGTTAAACGTACCGAAACCACCATTAGATTATAAGAGATGCCGTAGTGGGGGCTCTGAAAATTTAGACCATCCGGGGTACTTTTTGTGCTCCCAAATCCAAGCACGCGGGCCTACAACATTGCCGCCTCCATCAGAAATGCAGCCGCCGCTGCCGGAATTGATCCCGCGACCTCCGGGTCAGCAGCCGAGTACCTTAGCCACTAAACCACCGCGGCGGAGCTTCACAGAACTTGTTTCGATATGATAATGAAGGCTGGCTCAGTATAGCATTTTTTTGTTTCTTACGACGCACAAAAATAAATGTATGGGCAATGACAATATGGGGAACAGGCATATGGGGCTCACATTATCAGTGGACACAAGCCACAAAATTTAGACCCGCAAGAACGGGAATATTGAAAATATTTGTGCCGGGAGAGGGAAAAGGAAAACAAAATGTCAGCGAACGTTCCTGGTTGAAGGAAAGCCTTTCGTTTATTTCCAATGCAGGTGATTTCCTTAACAGTTTTTACGTCATTATTCCAAAAAAACCGCTGTCGACCTTCAGAATGGCTAAAATTTCATTGCCTATACAAAACAGAAAGCTTTTCTTCTGTGGTATTGTTTCAGTTCATGAATGGCTCCTTGAGGTGCTTCACAAAAACATTGCTCGATACCAGTCAAGTCTGCGCCCCCAGTACGAAGAAAGCCTTGCTGAACACAAGAACGGGCCATTTAGCTCCGTTTTTGGCTGCAAGTGTCATCAAAAGATGACAGCTTTCTGCCCGTAAAGTGGTTATTTTGGTTTCGACTTGGATCACACAAACGCTCATAAATGTTGAGCCAGCTGCATCTACCTGGCATTGATAAAAGAGAGGATGCACTGCGTCAGGTATGGACGCCATCTAGCAGTGCCGTCGGGAAACAAGCGCTTGCGCGGAACGCAGGCCCACTGCCAGGTGGCAGTACCATATCGTTGGCAGAAAGCCTTTTGTGCATTGTGTCACATTTTGCGCGTAGCGTAAAAAACGCTACAGTCTTTATACTTATGCACCTATGTATTTTATAGCAAAGGAAACGCCACTACTTACGCGTTCGTTATGCACCTAAAATATCCGTAATATTTGTTTTTATTCGAGAATGTTCAAAAGTATGAACGCAGCCACCACTTCCTGAGGGCTAGGCGTTGAACAAATGCAAAAACTTTCAATGGGCGGCAGAATCATGTGACGGACAGAAGATCTGCTGACTAATATTTTTGCGTTAAAGTATAGCAATAAATACTATCGTGTTTATTAGGTGATAAATGAGACCTAAATTATTTACAATACCACGAAATCTCCATGGCAAGCTCAAAATAACTGCTGACTCTGTAAAGACACTGGCTCCATGCGCCACTAGGCTTCAGCTGCCAAGCAAGATTGAACGCCAACAATAACTTTTTTGTGGAGGCCATTCTCACGATTTTGCACTGGTATTGGCCAGGTTACATTCGAGAAATCCCAAAACAAATAAGGTGAATACAGTCATCCTGGCGGGCTACCAGCAAAGCCTTTGCGGGCTGCATGACTGGGGCCCTTGACTTACAGAGGTTATCCATAAAACAAATTGTGACGCTTTAAAGTTTTCGTTGCAACTGACCGGATGATACAAAAAACACAAGCTCGCACATCCCTTTATTTTTTCGGCTTGAGAAAATCACTGCAGCTGTTTGCATGAAGTGTGATATCTTTCACAGTACATATTACTCGTATGTTCTCTGCCTACCTTGTGACACGTCATAACTGTAGTAGTGTAGGAGGCTCCAGAATAACTTTTGCGCAAAATGAAGAAACTAGCACTTTGCAGGAATCAAACAGTCTTGGTACTGATAACATTACCCACCAAGTATTAGAAGGTATAAAAAACACACGGCATCTCCATGTAATAATTACTTTATTACAATCACAGGCTTCACGAAGGAGGATATGGCTGCGAGTCATGTTTCAGTGCTGCTCTTTGTATTGCTCGTGAGCTTTTGTAAAGAAAGCTTAGAAGCTGGCGGATGGACAGAAGACCGAAATCCGGATAGACCAGCGACTCGAGCACTAGCACAATTCGCCTACCTAAATAGCAAACAGCGAAGTAATACAGGTGTACCGTTAACGTTTTTCGTAACACAAGCGAGGAGAAAGGTAAGTCCCCCAAACATTCAATCTTCGCATGCCTTCTTTTTTCTTATTAAATGAGCAGTACTTTCCTTTGAAATGATGAACACCAATGTCGCATAAGTGAAACCTACCCCAATGTACTGTGCGAAGTCGACAGCTTCGAGGGGCAGCCGCAACATCTGCAAACTGAAGTTCTACGGGTTTCTGAACAACTTGAATCGTAACATAGCGATCCCTATTATTGTGCGTTTCACAACGTCTGTACCGTCTAATTTTTCCAACTACTTTTGGAGGGCCTTTGCTGTGTTTTTAGCCGGAATATACGAATGCCAGCCACTTCGTGGAGCGTACAGAAGTGGAAAAGACACTGTTGTGGGCATCGTAATTTACGACGTCGTACACCAGGTTAACGGCTAGAAAGTCACATGAATGAAGATGACGTTGTGGAAGAGGTGACTAGTGGGCAGACAAACGAACTGTGTCAATTGTTGAACAACCGCATGAAGGTAACATACTTCAGTGAAAACGAGAAGCTTGAAGTGGGGCAGCGATCGATGCGCCAACTTTCGTTACTCGCATTGGAACAGATAAATAAGACGTCACTGAGTTCGCTTGCTGGAAGATGAAAGTACTTGTGGAGTCTGCAAGCGACTGTTTCGGCATCGTAGGAAGTCGTGATAGGATGGCTTTCTCGAACGCCATTGAGAATGTGACATGCTGAATGACAGATGAAGTGTGAAACGAAGGCTCTCTTTTATGCTTGGTTTATAGAGAGAACCGGTTGAGAAGCTGTATATTCTGGTGCACAAAAAGCAAATGCTGCCGCATATCATTACAATTTGTACCAAGCGTCGCGATAAAATCGATGGTTTCCTTAGCATGAGCATCCTGACTGTCACCATTAGTAAAAAGCCAAAAAAAACTAACTGACTGACGAAAGCAAAACAACTGCACAGTATTCGCGGTTCCCCTTGTGTCGGACCGCACTTAGGAAAAGCAAGCTGCTCAAGCCCTGCGCCACTCCATTCGATCCCATGTCCTCTTAGATCAGTGTGCCCCTGGTGCTAATATATATAAAAATAGTTATGCTGCCGCGATCCACGTTTGTTCGATCCCGTGCCCTGTTTTGTTCTTTTCTGTCACAGCCCTTAATATTTTGCCACCCATCATGAAAATTAATAGGATGTCTCTCTGAAGATCAGCAGTCTCGACACTCAACCGCAGGCCATTCAGAAGGCCCACGACATCGCCACCGATCTTTCGCTTCCGGTCGCATCGCGGGTGGGGCCAAGGACTGGATATGGGGATCTATGGCATCGCTAGATATCTTTCGTGTCGTATCATATGCAATAATGAAACATTTATTGTGAGAGCAGCAAATTATAGTGTTATACCGCAATTCTAGCAAGTTCAAGCGCTTCAAATTTACACGTACTAGACTAGCCCTTGGTAGTTCAAGGGAAAAAAAATAATTCTGGGAATGTCGATGCATATTTTTAACCGCAGAGGTGCATAAAATCGCCGGTATTCCGTAACTTGTATACAAAGTCACTTATTTTGTTTTTTTGTAATCTGTCGCCACCACTAAACCTGCATGATGAAACGGTGGGACGGGAGAATTTGGTGAAGTGACCAGTCACTTTTTTTCTCCTTTCCTCGACCCCCACTATATAGGTGCGAAGGTTATTGCTATACTAATATTATTGTTATTAGTATATATTAGGTAAGGCTAGTAGCTTATGCCCTTACGGTCGATCTTCGTAACTCTGAAATATATGTTGGCTTTAACAGACGGAACGTCTTAAAGAGCAATGTACAATAAGACTTAGAGAGAGCTTCGGCGTTGAAATGCAAAGGAATGGAAACCTCGGTGGCCATTTGCTCGGTAAACCACGGTAGAAACTTCCTCTCCGATATACCAGCTTTATGTCTTCAAACCGCGATCCCTCCTCAACTAGCTTCCGCTATTCTAGGCTATACTCTACCTCCCCCTTTTCTTCGCCCTATTTCCTACCTTTCGCTCTTTGCATTCCATGTCATTTATTTATTTATTTATTTATTTATTTATTTATTTATATAATAACTTATCCATAATACCTACAGGCCCCGAAGGGCATGGAGTATAAAGGAATCACAGAAAAATCACCATAATTAAAGCATAAAAAGGAACTGCAACAAAGAGAAAATACACACTGGAAAAGAAAAGAACTACCTCTATAATACTTTGTAGTAAAACATCTTTATACAAAAACCAAGAGAACATGTTAATTGCAAACGCTCCCAAAATTTCACGGGGTCTCTCAGCAAGACTGTTCCAGTCTCATCAGTGAGACTGTTCCTAAGTGCGATGGCGCGCGACAAAGAACAACTATTGAATCACAGTGTGTGACCGACGATGCGCCTGAAATTAAGATGATTATGAAGACGACCTGATGTACACGAAGAAATTTCAATCGAGGAGCAGAGACGCGAGTTATAGGTGGAGACATGCAGGCGGTCAAGGGAGGCTATGGGCAGCGAGAAAAGTAGTGCGATAGAGGTTAGCGTGGAAGCTCCTCGTAGGCATGTGATGCAGGATAGAGTGTAAATTAGACTCAAGTGGGCTGAGGATTCATCTGACTGCGAGGAGAAAAATTACGTGGGAGAGGGCAGATAGTAGCGTCATCATCATCGTCAATGATCATCATCAATTTTCCTCAGCCATCTCATTGCGCCTCCCGCGCACCCCATGCCGAGCGCGTGAAATCATTCTGTTGCTCGTTCCACGTGCTCGACATGTGGTGGCGCGATGGGCGCGGTGTGGTCGCTTAGAAATTACGCTGATGATAAATTACGATGTAGACGATGCTAGAAGAGCAAAGCATTCACGTCACTGTCACTGCGTAGCCCTGTGAAAAGAGGGACAAAAAGCGCCTTTACACTCGAAACTGCGCCTTGAGTCAATTAAGTATATATAAATCCCAAGATGCCATGACAATGGGCTTTTCCTGGGTATGTAGTCTGTGCATGCGCGCCGGCCTCGAGGAGGCAGGCGCGCGGCACGCGCCATGATTTTTGGTGGCCAAAATGTGACGACACGTGTAGACCAAGCGGCATCTGGTGCCGCAAACTTGCAATTGTTTTTTTTTCTAAACAGAGGCGTGAATGCAGGCCTCAGAGAGTGCCTACCAGCATGCAAAGGAATATTTCGGAGTCCAAGAGCCACCAGTTTTATTTCGGTGATCCCCACTTGGGGTGTTCGTCAGACTAGGAAAAGACCCATTCTGAAAACTACTAAACTTCTGGTGTGGCAATCACCTTACTATAACACATTATGAAGTTTTTGGCGAGGTTGGCAGTTCCACTGCAATCTTGCTCAGCTGTTGTACATGACGACTGACAAGGAATATGAAAGAGCTCGGCCATGCCTGTACCATCAGGTAGAGTGTCATGAATCAGTATATTTTTAGAGCGGGAAATTATTATCATGAAACGACTGAGGTAGTCAATACGGTAATTTTTTGTGCCACCGTCGTTTCGTCTGATTAGCAGTGCACAAAAGTGCCGAACAAAGTGGGAAAAATCTGCACGTCGTAATGGCACTTTCTCAGTAAACTATGGTGCGGCTGGCGCAGTAAGGAGCATAACTTAGCCGATTGCCGGACCAGAAACATGCATGTCATTCATTTAGTTAATCCGCCATAATGATGCGTATTTCGGTGGGCGCGATGGTGGCGTGTTCAATTATGTGTTCTGCTTTGAACTTGTGAGAAGCCTTTCCCTTTTGCCTAGGCGCGTAGCACACTACTATAATCCTGGATTGAAAGAAAGCTGCAAGCCACCTCAGCAACTTTTTTGCGGCATATTCTTTCTCTTAAAGCTTAAACAATGCATATATAAGTATTATACCTGCTGTCTTTAACCAATTTCGCTTGCGAAAGAAAGCAGCGTCTTGCAGAGTCTATTAAGATGCATCCAGCGGTCGTAGAGGGTCGTGCCACTGTAGCACAGGCTCGATTGAAGAAGCTTACGGGTATACTCTGACTTTATTTCTTTGTGTGCTCATACAACACGGCATGCATATGCGAACACAGTAATATGAACACGCATTATATCGGAGTGAATTTCACCAGTTACACTTTTATATTACTGTAATATAATTTATATTACTGTAAAGGTAACTTCAGTGTGAAGTCTTCGAAGCAGGACTTGTTCCTATCAAGCAAGGTTAACGGGCAGGTAACAAACTCTCATTAGGATAAGAGCACGCGTATCATTGTGCAAAGATTGCAGGCTTGAATTAGGCGAGGGTTGGATGAAAAATGGAAATGTGTGGAAGATCTGTATTAGAAAAAAAATGAACCCACTAGAGAGAGAGAGAGAGAGAGAGAGAGAGAGAGAGAGAGAGAGAGATAAATAGAGAGGAAAGGCAGGGAGGTTAACCAAGCTTGGCTCGGTTGGCTACCCTACACTTCGGGTGGGAAAAAAGGAGAATAATAGAACGGGAAGAGACAGAAAAGAAGAGGAGTAAGAAAGAGAAGCATAAATAGTCAGCCCGAGACTACACAGCACGGTCTCTCACAGTTATTTCACAAGCGGTCGTGAAGTCTGGTGGTCCTTAAAAAGTACAAGAGTACTTTTTTACAAAAAGTACAAAAAAAACACACTAGAAAGCAACATTATTGTGAGGGTTCTCAGCAGGACCTCGAATTCTGCGTACTCTAATTAAACAGGTGTATCAGGTATTCGGGGTCTCTATCATCTAGCAGATAATCGTCAACAGATTCACATGGCACGGGTGTCACGTGGTAGGCAGAATATGGTTACACCTTGTAAGTTTTGCTGAAACTCCTGCACACTTTCGACAAAGGTTCCGCGTAGTCGGATGTTGGCAGACAAATTGGTACTGGTTTCGGTGAAAGTTATGGGTTTTGTAGTATCGTAAGGGCGAAGAATAAGACGATGCATGGCCAGAACAAGAAGGAACAATGTTTATTCACGAGGCTGCTGTCTTGGTTTTAATACCCTGGCCTGAGGCCGGAGCATGCGCCGTGGCGAGGGGTGGAGGCACGTGTTATCGGTATGTTCTTCGGCGCGTGCACCTGATAATCTACGATATATCACTTCCTCCCCTCTGAGCTAAAACTTATCCGGCGGCTTGCGGGCACGGGTGGAGCGTCGGAGTGGGAGTGGTTCTGCCGTGGTCCTTGGACTTGCTGGCTCGATGCCACCGCCAGACGCTTCCTCACCAGGCTCGGACAGACCGGCCTGAAGGGCTTCGCTGCTAGTTGACTGGATGCCGCTGGATGAGAGTGGCAATTGCTCCATGGCCATTGGCGTTTCGCACGGTTCTTTCTTAATCGGTGTCGACGAGTCGCGTGGTCGTACTTGATCAACGTGTCTACGTTGCACCCCCCTTGGCGTCTTAACGGTTAACAATCGCTTGCCTTCGACTGTTGTCACGGTTCCGGGTAGCCACCTTTGACCTAGCTGACTGTACTGTCGACTCCACACCTCCCTTCCTGGTGCAAACTCTTTCTTTCCAGAGTTCGGAACTCCGTTGATGGTAGCCTCCCTCTTCGCCCCGTCTTCCTCTGCCAGGTAGGTGCTCAGGCGGGTCCGTGGTTGGAATCCAAAAAGCCTTTCCGCGGGCGACTGCTCCTCTCGGGTCGGTGTTGTCCTGTAACGCAACAAAAATTTGGCAAGCCGACTTTGCAGCGTTCCCACCCGATTTTTCTTCAGGCCCTCCTTGATGGTGCGTACTGCCCGTTCCGCCAAACCGTTGGATTGTGGGTAGTATGGGGCCGTCGTTACGTGGCGCACCCCATTTTCCCGGAAGAACCGGGCTGTCTCTGCACTGGTGAATTGTGGACCATTATTCGACACGACAGTCCGTGGTATGCCAAATCGCGCGAAAATGCACCTAAGTGTGTCTACTGTAGTCGCTGCTGTCGCCGTCTTCAAGGGCACTGCTTCGATCCACTTAGTCTCGGCGTCGACGAGAACGAAGATCATATGCCCTTCCACGGGACCAGCAAAATCCACGTGTAGGCGGTACTACCGTCTGTTGTTCTTTGGCCAGTTTGCCGGGACCTGCGCTGGGGGCATGGGCAAACACTGCACGCATTGGGGACACCGTTTTGCAAGCATTTCAATTTCACCGTCTAGCCCTGGGTACCAGAAAATTGAGCGCGCGAGGTTCTTCATTGCCGTCATGCCTGGGTGCGTATCGTGCAACTCTTTCAAAACAAATTGCCGGGCAGCTGTAGGCAGAACCACACGGTGGCCCCAGTAGAGTATCCCGTTACTCACGGCCAATTCATGCCTCCGTGCAAAATACGGTTGGTACTGCTGTTCCTCTGAACCGAGACGCCTTGGCCAGCCTTGCAAGATCCAAGTCTTCACTTGCTGAAGTACGTCATCTTTGCTGGTGTGGTCT
The DNA here is from genome assembly GCF_043290135.1 of Rhipicephalus microplus. Classification (NCBI taxonomy): domain Eukaryota; kingdom Metazoa; phylum Arthropoda; class Arachnida; order Ixodida; family Ixodidae; genus Rhipicephalus; species Rhipicephalus microplus. The sequence goes on from NC_134707.1 coordinate 44,506,325, forward strand.
GAAATACTCTGCGCAGACAAAACAAAATCATCCATAGCCTGCGCATGCAGGACATATTCGGCTAGTTCATTTTCCCAGCCATTATCGCGAACCGGTAATGGCAACCGGCTTAGAGCGCCGGCATTTGCATTTAGCTCTCCTTTTCTGTATTCCAAGTCGTATTGATAAGCTGCTAAGAGCAGCGCCCAACGTTGAATGCGGGCCGCTGCCATTTGCGGAATGGGTTTATCTGGACCTAGCAAACCAGTCAGAGGCTTGTGATCAGTCACCAGAGTGAACTTGTTGCCAAACAAATAATCTCGAAATTTTACAACGCCGAAGACCAGCGCTAGTGCCTCCTTTTCCAATTGTGGATAATTACGTTCCGCCGACGTTAGAGTTCTCGAGCGGAACGCTATGGGATGATCCACTCCTTGTATGCGGTGCGACAAAACTGCGCCTATACCCTCGGCCGACGCATCACACTCAAGCCGCAAGGGTTTTTGGGGGTCGTAATGCACAAGAAAGTTCGCCCTTCTCATGGCGCGCTTGGTTTCTTGGAATGCTGTTCTCTGTGCGGGCCCCCAACACCACAGTGTTCCTTAAGACAAGAGTCGGTGTAACGGGGCCAAAGTGGACGACAAGTTCGGTAGAAATTTGGAATAGTATGTGACCAGTCCTAAGAATGATTTAAGCTGGCTTACCGAAGTCGGTGGCGGTGCCGCTAGCACTGCTTCCAAATTGTCCTGCAGTGGGTGGAGGCCTTTTGCATCGATTCGGTGCCCTAGAAATACCACTTCTTTCTCCCGGAAGTGGCACTTCTCCTTGTTCAGTGTTAGGCCGTTCGCCCGAAGTCATTCGAACACTTGCCGCAGTATCGTTGTGTCATACTCTTTTTCTGCTACAATAATGTCGTCCAGGTAAACTTTCACCCCTGGTATCCCCTGCAGCACGGCTTGTATGCGCCGCTGAAACAGCGCAAGCGCTGAGGCAATGCCAAAAGCCAAGCGGTTGTAGCAGAAGAGGCCTTTGTGTGTATTCAACACAGTTATCTTCTTAGCATCATCATCCAGGGAAAGCTGGTTGTATGCGTATCGTAAGTCGAGTGTGCTGAACACTTCGCCTCCTGATAGCGCCGCAAAGATGTCGTCAATTTTCGGAAGCGGGTACTGCTCTGTTCTTGTCGCTGGATTAACTGTTAGCTTAAAGTCCCCACACAGCCGGATGTCTCCGTTCTTCTTTACTACGGGCACGACCGGTGTTGCCCATTCAGCCACGCTCAATGGGGACAGCACGCCCACTTCCACCAGTCGGTCAATTTCGGCGGAGACTTGCGCTCTCATGACATACGGGACTGTCCGAGCCTTCAGAAATCGAGGTTGCGCACTTTCCTTGAGGTACAGCTTCACCGGTGGTCCCTTACAGCATCCGAGGTTCTCAAAGAGGTCCGGAAACTCGTCAAGAAGTGCGGTTAGCTGGCTGTCGGCGTGAACAACATTCACCGAAGACGACGTGCCTTCTACTAGCAACATGCCTGCTTTGCGAAATTCCTCTATCGTGTCTCTTCCGCACAAAAGGGGCCCTCGATGGTCCACTACTATCAGCGAACTGCTCACCGTTACTGGTCCAAGCTGCACCTGCATGTCTACCTTGCCAACGACCGGTAACGGTCCCAGGAAACATGAAAGGCGTAGTGGAGTTTTTTGCAGAGCCGGCCACCACTTGCGATGCTTCTTGTACAAGCTTTTGGGAATCACGCTTACTGGTGATCCAGTATCGACAATCATTCGCAGCCTACGGCCTTCCCACGTTAAGGTGCTCTCGATTGGCTGCACCAAGTGCTTATTGGCGGAACTGTGTGCAACGAGAGCATACAACCTCTCTTCTTCGCTTTCACATTCGGTTCCGTCGACAGCGAACGTTCCTGACCTGGGGGTGTGGGGTCTTTTGCAAGCCCTAGCAAGATGCCCTCTTTTACCACATTGATGGCATATGGATCTGCGATGTCGACAGGACGCCGTTGCATGTGCCCCTTTGCATCTGTCGCATGAAAGGCTGCAATTCTTCCTCCACTGTCTGCCTTGTTGCTGTATCACGTTGACGCCGCCACCTTCGGTCCGGGCGTATGAAGTACGCATGCCCCGAGCGTCTTCGTTCGCTTTCTCAGAAGCTAAGGCGAATTCTTCGGCTTCTTCACGAGTCAAGTTCTTGCGGCCCAGCAGGCACCGGCGCGTTTCCTCATCCCGAATCCCACAAACGATTCGGTCCCGCAACATACGGTCCAGTGTCGCCCCGAAATTACAATTTACGGCCAGTCTTCTCAGTTCAGCAATGTAGTCCCGGACGCTTTCTTGCTCATCTTGTTTTCGCATAAAGAAAGAATAGCTTGCTGCTATTTCGTTTGCCTGAGGGTTGAAATGTTCTTCCAAGCATTTCACAACGTCATCGTACGTCAAGGAGTTGATGGCGACCCCCGGCTGGTGCCCTTGCAATATCCGGACGACACTGTCGCTCAACGATGAAACCAGTAGGGCCCGGCGTTTCGCTACGTCGGTAATATCGTTGCCCTCAAAGTAGGCTTCCAACCGGACACGATACGTGCTCCAGCTACTCACGGCGTCGTCGAAGGCAGGGGGTCGGGATCCCATTCTTCTGGTCTCAGCGTCGGAGTGCAATTAACCGGGTCCCACCCTCGTCGCCACTGTAGTATCGTAAGGGCGAAGAATAAGACGATGCATGGCCAGAACAAGAAGGAACAATGTTTATTCACGAGGCTTCTGTCTTGGTTTTAATACCCTGACCCGAGGCCGGAGCATGCGCCGTGACGAGGGGTGGAGGCACGTGTTATCGGTATGTTCTTCGGCGCGTGCACCTGATAATCTACGATATATCAGGTTTGATTGCTCAAGCTCGAATAAATGTGCATACAATGAAGCTCACGGAGCCACTATCTTCTAACCGCTGTAACAACCACAACTCGACCATTAATATAAAAATATCTGTCATCATGTTCAGTTAAAACAAGGGGCCGTCGATGTAGTTTCGATAGGCAGCTGACTGGTAATTTTGTCAAAAACAGTATCCAATCAACTTCTACAAAGATTATTATCTGAAAGCTTTGGAAAGGACTAAATATTTTGTAGGTTAAAATATATTGTTTGAATTAAGTAACACGCGCTAGTAAGCTAGAAAATGCGTGGGTGGCACTAAAACAAAAAAACCGCGATGCTTACGTAACAGTTGCGTTTTTGTGATCACTTCTACAGGTGTATCAACAACTGAGGCGGCTTGTTCTTCTATACAGCCCTCGCAGAATACACGTTGAATTGGTATAGTTTGTTGAAGTCTATTTTTTCTCTGCAGATTCTTAAAGAAACAATGTTCAACCTTGGATTCATTGTCTTCCGTGGACATGAGGTACGTTGTAAAACGTTGACATACATTTTTTTACTTCAATATAAGCTCCGTAGATAGGGCACCTTCTCACCTTCCCAGGTATACATTATCTATGTGTTTAGAAGTAGGATCCCTTTGATTTATTATTTCATTTGTCATATTTGTTTATCTCACAATCAAGAACACACACGCACCTTTCGGAGGATCTTAAGCTTGTTAATACGTCCAATTGCTATCGTATTACAATACAGGGCCTGCAAACAAAGTGTTTGAAGTTGTATAAACATCGCTTTCTTGTGATCGTAGGCACTTCATTCTAATACTTGAATTACATATAGTAAAATGTCTCGAAGTTTCCTAAGTGCGGTTCAGGCACTGTGCATTGTTACTGCTCACTAAATAACATCGCATGGTCGAAATTTCCGCGGCCCGCCACTACGCCGTTTCACATAATGATAGCGTGGTTTTGTCACACAGACCATGGATACCGTCATCATTGATTATTATTATTAATATTATTATTATTCTTATTATTATTATTATAGAAGGAGTAGGAGGAATATTACTAATATTATACTATTAGGTATGCTACTTAGGATCTGTTCTCTAACCAATTAAGCCTTTGGAAATTCTCTGCTGACCAGACTACAAGTTGCTGTAACGGGTTTACACGTGAACACAATTTCTATGGTAATGGAGAGCCTGGTAGGCACATATATTTTGATTGTAATGTTTACCAATGTGCACTATTTCATCATAGAAGGTGTTTAAAACAGCCTTTAACGTGAACTACTTGAGGCATACTCTAATATTTTTTTTTAAAAAAAGCTGTCTTATCAAAACCCCGTCACCATATATTTTACCGAAGCTTTTTTTTATACCTGTAATGCCCACTGTATCATTACACTGAATTATACCTCAATAACGCTATTAAACCCTACTAAAGGTGCCACGATAAGCAGCTGTTGCAGACTTGACACGTTATGAAGAAGGTGCAGTGACTTACGTATTACCCGACAGTAGTTAATTATTTCCAATGAGTACTAAGAAGTTATGAAGTTATGTGTCAGTTATGTGTCATAATGAAGTTATGTGTCAAAAAAAGTCTACTAATATATTTCTTAAAACGAACTTTACAAAGAGAGTACAAACAGTCAGGGTTTTCTCGCAATTTTTCTGAAGGCATAGCTGTTCCTGGGAAGGACAAGGTTAAAGGATTCACCTAAGGTTTCGATTCTGTGCGCACACGTGTATACGTTACATTTTCTTATAAGATTCAGTAGAAATTTGATTAGAGCCCGTTATATATTGATGCACCTGGTATGGCCAATATGTCTTAACATCATTGAATTTCTCGCATATCAACCTAAATGGCAATTTTGTTATCATCATTTTTCATATATAACACTTGGATACAACGTGGTATAATAAATTATGGTTTTAGAATCAACTCTGTTATAAACAAATAAAAAAGTTCACTCCTCAATCTGCAATATACATTGTACCAAATTGTTAAAAAAAGGCGTAAAAAATGTTATGCACCTCAAAACTTCTGCTAAACGAAAAATCAAGTTGAAATAAACATCATTCTCATGCGAATGTTACAAGAAAATGTATAATGAAGCAGTGCATAACAAGAAGTGCTTCAAAATTGACTAAAACTGTTATTTTACATGCCATAGAGAAGAAAAAGATGTAGCACAATACATTCTTTTATGACGTAAGGTAGAGGTCGGGCAAAAAGGCAAAGTTCTATCAAATTTATTCAAGTCTCATGCAACTTGCAAAGTGAAATTCAAATGTGAAACGACAGCCCCAGGTGGTTCGTGGGAAAGATAATACCGTAAATAAAAATATATTTCAATCACCTGAGGTGTCCAAAGTATATGAACTGAGTCTGCAAATTTTGTACAAAGTCTACCACCATCATTAACCGGTACGCAGTCAGTCTTTCATGTCAACATCAGCATCATTCCCTTAACGCTTGCGCCAATTTTTCACGTGTGGGATGCGATAACTCTACCGCAGGAGACACTAAGTACAAAAAAAAAGATTAAAACAAGGAGACGTACAGAGATACGACAGACAGTGAAAAAAATACTGAAGAATCGACTAGGAAATGTACTTGAATAGAACTAGTTGTCGGGCTAGTTGGTTATGCGTCACGATATAACATAATTAGCGCAACTTTGATTTCCGCAAACACTCTTAAAATCACACACTCATCTGCCCGAGAAATACATACGACACTCATCGATAACTACCAACTGTTCATTGCGCCTAAAGGGCGCTCCTACAAAAGGTACAAAAAAAAATCTCGCAAAAGCAATGATGAACGAAAGTTGCGCATGTGGAAAGCAATGGACAAGCGACGCATGTAGCGCCAGCACTCGTAAAGGTAAGAAATATAAATATTTAGAAAAGGTACTGCAAAAAGCAGATAAACCAGCCAGAAGCACTAAATCCTTCTCCAGAAAGAAGATATTTCTTATTGGTGTAACAAGAAGAATGGCTCAATAACACATTTATCTTTATTTTTTATTATAATAAGCTTCCCACAGCAGATGTCCAGATGATTTAAAGCTTCTTCCGCAAACTTCTGTGTCTGTATATCGTGGCTCCCACCGACGTGCGACAGTAAGTTCCACAAGTGGCGCACACTTATCCTCGTTTTTCTTGACATTTCGCGCGTGCTCCCTAAGCCGATATTTTGGGCATCTCATGGTTATCCAGATGTACACGTTTGCACAGGGTAATTGAACGTGGTATACAATTTCCAATGAAAATTTAATGAAGACTCTCTCCTGTTTGCTCTGGACAGCACGTCTCTTGCTATTCTAAATCTGTGGACACAACTTAGCTAGCATTTCTGGCACCCAAAAACCAGAGCCACACCACGCCTAGGACCTTCTCAAGGTTATGAGAGAGCTTATGCAAGTGAGGCATGACTTGAGGCTTGGAACGCAATAGGTCCGAAACAGCTCCATACCATTGTGTTATACGTTCCATCTTCTGCATAAGTGTTTTGGTGACCGTGTTGATGATTTGCGAAGGGAAGCCCACCACTGTCACTCTGCTAATCTAATAATAAAAACTAGCATGTATGAGGTTTCGACACGACTTTGTGGACTCTTCTTTAAACAATCTTGTAGTTGGCAGAATGATGTGGCAAGGGCCCCTTTTTCAACGGAGATCGTAATACCGATAGAGATTTTCACGGCCCCACTGTAGCTTGGGGTGTAAAAACTATAGACAGGTTTCTGCGGGTACCTAGTTAGAGTATCTAAGTCAACGTTCGTATTCTTCGAAACCACTAAACACAGCGTCACAATAAGAACGCTGAACTTCACTTACGGAAGTAAAATCATTCTCTTGAAAATCTAAAATTTAATCCATGGGTGTAAAGAGCACCTTTTTACCTAAAAAAATTCAGAAGTCATCAACATATTTAAATATTTAAAAATCTTCTCCACACAAAAAAAGTTATCCAAATTTTCATCTACATCCTGCCGTGGTGGTCTAGTGGCTAAGGTACTTGGCTGCTGACCCGCAGGTAGCGGGATCAAATTCCGGCTGCAGCGGCTGCATTTCCGATGGAGGCGGAGATATTGTAGACCTGTGTGCTCAGATTTGAGTGCGCGTTAAAAAAAACCTAGGTGGTCAAAATTTCCAGAGTCATCTACTACGGCGTCTCTCGTATTCATATGGTGGTTTTGGGACGGTAAACCCCACATATCAATCAATCAATCAAGTCCTATTAACGTCAGCTAAACAATATAACACAGAACTGATTGACTCAGAAACCGGTGTCGCTGCAGATAGGGCTTGTCGACAAAAGTAATAAAAGTGACATTAAGAAAAATTTCTAGAATTGCTAGAAAGCTCTCAACGAACGGGCCCTCGTTGTTCATAAAAGTAACGTCACGATTATCTACTACACACTTTTGTACCAAGGTCAAGACGTCACAGTGAGGAACAAAACAGAAACGGCCTTCGAAATCAAGCAAAAAAGCATAGGAAATCTTCTGGTTAGCCCGAATGAAAATCACCGACTTCACCAGAGCTTTTGTTGCGGAACAGATCACTCACATAGAGTGCTTTTAGTTCCCTAAAACAAATTTGTTACGTTCACCCGCCATAAACGGCTTTGACTAACAATGCTTCTGAAAGGGATGTCCGGCTTGTGGGTTTTCGCAGAAAAAAAAACACATTCAAGTTATTGCTTATGCTGCTTGCTAGGGTTCTTGTTCGCGTACGTTGTCCTACTTCTCTACAGAATGCGGCGAATTTCGATTTATAGCACACAAGAGTTTTTCTTTCTTTTTTAACAGGTAGGGAACTTTGTTAACAGCGATAAGCGGATTCTCATAGTATAGATCATTTTACGCAGTGGCGAACGGGCACTGCGACGTTTGAACGCATGATCTAGTGGCCTCCTCCTTTCGAAGTCTTTACCGTCACCAATGGCCTGCCGATTGAGCGCTGCCGCTAGCGGGTTGAAGTCCAGCAAAGCCGGCGCAGCGCATAGTCCGCGCCCCCGTTTCTCTTCTTTCAAAACACCACAGTGCCTCTAGGAAACCTTCCACACAAAAATTTTGCTTTGTCTGTCTGTCAACTTGTCTGTTTGTCCGCCTTTAAGGCTACTCTAAATGGCCAACCCCATCCGCAGCACCCACCAGTGTTGCTCCAACATCAGCGTTCATACGTGTGCGATTGTCAATTAAAAGCAATTATTGCACATATCTGAGGCACCATAACAACACGTCAGTATTCTGTATTTGTGTCTCTTACTAGAAAAGGCATACATAAGTAATTTCAAGCACCGTAGCGTTTATCACGTAGCGCTAACCCTGCAACGTTTGCACGAAAAGGCAAGCGTTCCCAACGCTTTGCTAAGACGACACGGTGGTGGCACCTACCCATCACTTTGCGTTCTACACCTTATCGCCTCCAAGACGGGCGCGCCGGCAAGACGCTTCGTTTTTCAAGATAACTGCCAGATAGCGCTCATATCTCACATGTGACGTGACTCGGTGCGCTCATTAGACTCCGCTGCATGCTCGAGGACCTCTGACGCAGTGCCTCCAGAATACAATTCACTCAATTTCTTGCGCAGAACATCAAACAATTGTGTTTTTTTCACTCTCTCCACACGCAAGACTATTGTCTTTCGACGACATTTGCAGTGCAGCATGCAGATGTGGGGCTAATTTTTCTTTTTTTAGGCACTGCGCCATGTCGCGCCATGGTTGACAGAAAATAGGTGCCTTTTTCCTTCCTTAAAAATCACTACCACCACCGTTTCCCGCCGTAGGCTGCAAGGCAACGTCCGCCACACGCCACATCGTGGCAGCGCCGCCGAGGACAAGGTTGTGGCGCTTAGGTGTGGTGGCACCATCTGGTTTTGCATAGACAAACCAAAACAAATACGGAAGACGGTCTTTAAATTCTTATGCAGAATAAGAAAACCGCCCTCCTTGTCGGCTTCTGCTAACATCTGGTTAAGAAATACTAAGATAAGTACGCGCATATTGTGGCACATATTACCACATGTTGGTGTGAACCACGATTTACAGGGATGCGGGTTCTCGGAAGGAGCTTGAAGTGATCTACACGTATGCTGTTGGAAGCATATTTTATTGAAAAAAATGTGTTCGCGAGTGAAGTTTGGTGTTACATCAGGAGAAAATATCTTTTGTCGGGGCAGGGAGTTAAGGCTTCTGGTTGGTTTATCTACTTTTTGTATTTCTTCTTCTGAAATTTTTATTTGTTATCTTGTGTGTTGGTGGCGATGCATACATCGCTTGTTGATAATTTCCACGTGCACAATTTTCACTCCATTTTGCCATTAGTTCTTTTTTGTATCATTTATAAAATGTCCTTTCGGCGCAATAAACAGTTGGTAGTGATCGCTAAGTGTAGTCTGTGTTTCTCGGGATCATGGGGGAGTGATCGTATGAGTGTTGGTAGGAGTGTACCATTAATTATCTTGAAATATGAAGGAAATATACATCAATTAGAAGCTCAAGAAGCAAATTTTATCAGAGCAACTGTCGCTTTCAGATGGTCAAGACGGCGATTTTGGCGGTCCGTATACTTTTTTCGTTACTGGTGTACATTGCGCCTTCCGTCTCAACACGACCATCAAGCAATGCGTATCATTTCAAGATTTGGCCATTTCCTGGCAAAGAATACAAGTGCAAAGTTCGTTGCTTTGCTTTTATTTAAATTTATTAAGAAGAACCAAAAGGCCCAGCAAATTTGTTCGCACTTTTACTAGCGTGTTTTGTTTGATAACATCTTGATGTTTTTTGTGGGCTTAAGCAAACACTTTGGTATTTTTTTCACATACTCAATTCAGATCTTATTTAACGGAAACAACGCACTCTTCTCAAACTACATCATGTATTGTTTTGTTCTCACTCCTATGAAATGCTTCTGATAAAAGCTTGCATGCATCTGTTTGGTGCCGTACTTGTTGATAGGATTCAGATAAAATTGTGCGTATATGTTGGGCTTAATTGCTCATTGCTGATTTTTTTGCAGATGGTCGAAAAATGTATCACCATCGTTGTCGTGCCTCCATCTGGTAGTATTCGACGGAGAGCGCAGGTCATGAAATTTTGGTGCAGATGAAGTTTCAACACTAAAGTGTTTTTGCTGCGGTACTGCAAGATTTCAATGATGTATTTCTGTCATGGAAGTACATCAGTAAAATAAAGATAAAAAGATTACTGCCGTATCCCCAAAGTGAATGATGTACGAGGAGCTTGAAAGAATAGGATTGGGTAACTCCCATACCTGTGTAAACATCTGCTGTCATACAACCTTGGATTGGAGGTTTTACATGCGGCCGATGCTCACTCCGTACTTTCCTAGCTATGCTACATAAGGCTGTACCATATGGTGGTTATGCGGCTATGACATGCTTGGCAATATACAATCCTCCTCACGCTCACTTCCCTTTCCCGACTCCTCATTCTACACAGGTGTGGTACACACAATTGTGCCTGCGTAAAGCTATACGTAGCTATATTGTACATCGTTCTTTCTAATCCTTTTTTTCATACTCATCACCCTGACTTCCGTTTCCCGCCCGCGTGCTTTTTATAATTATACCTTACATATTTTTTGGTGACTAACGCCAACTGGGTGAGATGCGATAACAGCATATGATATAGTTCAATACAAATTATTTCGCCATCAGACATAGGCATTTGATGCCTGCGCGGTAAGGCGAAATGAGAACTTTAGCTTCGTCACTGGGGTCTCGCCAGTCACGAAGCTATGGGCAGACCAAGCAATGAAAAAAAACACAAATCAACTTTGGACACATTGACGCAGTAGTACATCATCAATAATTACAGTAATAACAATTCCATTCATACCATAACCAAAACAATGACATAACCAATGTGAGTAATTAGAAGTGTAGCAAAACACAAAATCACAATCACTGATGAAGTATTTGTGATCTAGATAGACGAACACTTGGTAACGTTTCTATGCAATTACAAACATTTTTTTCACGAGCTCTTTTCTATGTCTGGCTACTTTTTCAACCGTAACATACAAATTAGATTAGCACATGTTTTTATACTCGATGCTTTCCATACCAAATTTGTATGAGGTTTTTTTCGTTAGTACGGATGTGCAGCGAAAAATTGCATGTTGCCTTTCGACTGAGCTACCAGTTATAAATACTTCAATGCTACTACAGACTGCTTTAAATGACCAATTCTAGATCTTTGCTGTGGAAGAGTTTATATTGTTACGGGAATTACAAATACACGCAAGAGAGAAACGACTGCATTTTCAATATTTACAGGTAATTGTGACACCCCACGGCTACTAGGATCTCGCGTGCCAAATCCGCTTCTTCTTCATTGATGCGTCTACGACGGCGGAGCCATGCCCACTGCTTTGTAACATCACCCCCGGCGGACGAAGCACCGTCACAGCGCGGCTAATTCAATAAGGAATGGCAGTGTAGTAGCGTTTTAGTCGTGACACATGAACAACATCAGTAGGGGGTGTGGCAGAAGATGAGTGTAGTTCAACGGGAGTGATGAGGTAGTCGACATCGGTGACCTTGCGGAGAACTTTGTAGGGCCCGGTTTATTGTGGAAGGAGCTTATCGCACAAGCCTTCACGCCAATGCGGCGTCCAAAGTAGGACGAGAGAGTCAGCAGGGTAGTCAACGTCACGGTGCCAGTCATCGTATCGGACATTTTGTGAGGCCTGGGAAGCAGTGAGCCTAGTGTGCGCGATTTGGCGAGCAACGCGGGCTCGAGAAGCAACGTCCTGAGCATACACCGGTGGTTTGGTAGTATCAGAAAGAAGGAGTGTGTCGAATGGCAACGCAGGGTTACGGCCGTACAGAAGAAAGAACAGAGAATAGCTGGTGATGTCATGCCTTGATGAATTGTACGCAAACGTAACGTAGGAGAGCATTGCGTCCCAGTCACGGTGATCAGCAGATATGTACATGGACAACATGTCTGTAAGAGTTCGGTTGAGGCGCTCTGTGAGACCGTTGGTCTGGGGATGGTAGGCAGTGCTAAGGTGGTGTTCTGTAGAGCAGCTACGGGTGATTTCGTCGATAAATTTTGCGAGGAAGCAGTGGCCGCGATCTGTCAGAAGCTGGCGTGGAGCCCCTTGCCACGGAATGACATCATTCAGTAGAAAGTCTGCGACGTCTGTAGCGCAGCTACTTGGCAAGGCACGAGTTACAGCTCATACTCTGTTGCGACAGCGATTCATTTAATGCCTGACATGAACGTCGTGAAATGTCTGAGCAAGTCGAGGTCAACGCGGAAGAATGGTTACGGGGGAATGCCGATAGGTTGGAGCAGGCCAACCGTACGGAGACCAGGGCGTTTGGACGCTGACAGCACTCGCAAGCAGCGACACTGCGGCGCACAAATTTATACAGGCCAGGCTAAAAGAACCGTTGCCGCACGCGGTGATATGTGCGTGAAAAACTAAGGTGTCCTGCCGTCGGAGCATCATGCAGATGTTAAAGAATGGTGGCACGCAGGGATCGGGGAATAACTAACAAAAATTCCGGGCCTTCAGGCTTCATGTGGCGTTGGTACAGAATTTTGTTGCGGAAAACGTATTGACGGAGCGAAGTCTCGGAATATCCTGAAGATACTCGCTCAATGACCGTCTTGAGGGTTGCGTCTTAGCGCTGCTCTGTGCCGATGTCGCTCAAATCGGATATGGTGAACACACAAGAATCACTGTCATGGACAGCGAGGCTAGCAGGGTCCACCAGATAACGCGAGAGACAATTGGCATCTTGGTGTAACCTGCCAGACTTATAAATTACGTCGAAGTTATACTTCTGGAGACGTAGAGCCGAGCGACCTAGGCGACCATTCGGGTCCTTGAGCGATGACAACCAACACAGAGTGCGGTGGTCCGTAATAACTTAAAACTCCCGGCTATACAAGTAGGGGCGAAATTTTGCTACAGCCAAGACCAACGCAAGACACTCGCGCTCCCTTATTGAATAGTTTTGCTCAGATGTGGAGAGAAGGCAGCTTGGATACGCAATAACACGCGTTTGCCCCCCCCCCCCCCCCAGTGTTGAGTGAGGACGGCACCGATGCCGTGAGCACTGGCGTCTGTGCGAACTTCAGTCGTTGCGCACGGGTTGAAGTGAGCCACTATTAGTAGTGAAGTGAGCAGCTGGATCAGCGTGCTAAACGCAGCTGCTTGGTCTTGACCCCACAAGAAGGGCGCATTCTTTATGAGAAGATCAGTGAGTGGTCGTGCAATTGTAGCGAAATTGCGTATAAAACGTCGGAAGTACGAGCATAAGCGCACAAAACAACAAACATCTTTGGTCGTAGAAGGCAGAGGAAAGTAATTGACAGCGCTAATGTTGTCAAGGGTCCGGTTGGACGCCAGCAGCACTTACACGATGACCAAGGACCGTAATTTCTCGTCGGCCGAAATTGCACTTTTTTCAGTTCAGCTGGAGTCCGCTCGACAAAAAACCGCTAGAATGGTCGACAAACGAGTAAGGTGGCTTTCAAGTGTTGGGGAAAAAACTGCCACATCGTCAAGGTAGCAAAGGCAGATGGACCATTTATAGCCACGGACGAGAGAGTCCATCATGCGTTCGAACGTTGCCGGGGCGTAGCACAGCCCGAAAGGCATAACCTTGAACTGACAAAGGCCGTTCGGTGTGACGAAGGCAGTTTTTTTGCGGTCTAAGTTGTCGACAGAAGTTTCTTAATAGCCCGAATGCAGATCTATAGATGTCAAGTATCGCGCACCATAATAGCAGTTAAGGGCGTCTTCGATTCGTGGCAGCGGATATGCGTCTTTGCGTGTTATTTTGTTCAAAGCACAGTAGTCACCGCAAAATCTCCAACTACCATCCTTCTTTTTGCCTAAAAGTGTTACGAGGCAGTGGGCATGGCTCCGCCGTCGTAGATGCATCGATGAACAAGAAGCGGATTTGGCGCGGGAGATCCTAGTAGCCCTGGGGTGTGAGAACTTTCTTCAGGCGGCGATGAACTCGGGTACTCATCACAGAAATATGCACCCCGGTATCAATAAGTGCAGAAACAGTCAGGCCATCAACGTCTACGTCGTTCAAATTTGTTCGTGTCGGCAGTACAAGGAGAGGATTTGAGGTTGGTATCTAGGATGCAGCTTCACTTCTAAGAGCTGCACCGCTTAGTTTCCCTGATGAGAACTGAGCGGGGAGATTGGGCGTTGTCGTAGAGGAGAAGGGGGCGACGGGCGACGTCCAGGCGGCGAACGAGACTGATGACGTGGAGGCGACGGTGAGCGGCTGTGCTGCGTATCAGGGGCATCGAAGGGTGGAAGGTGGCGGTAGCTGTCGGTGATCGGTGCAGGAGGCTTGAAAAGGCGGTAGCTGCCGGTGCTGCGAGCTGTTTTATACTCTGTTGGGGACGAAGACCAATGGTTCTGGTAATACCGTGTGACGTGCCCTATGCGGCGTCAGTTAAAGCAGATCGGTCCATCATCCGCCGTTCGCCATGCGGCCGGATGGTGAGAGCATGGAAAAGACCGTTCCTAGGGCGGTGACCTGGGGCGAGGTGGTGTCCTTGAACGGAAGCCAATTGGTCGAGACTGAGCAACAGCGCAGATATCGAAGCCCAAATTGCTGATCTCTTCCTGCACAATCGACTGTACCAAGCAAACCTGAAGTACTTGCGAATCGACGTGGCCGTTGGTGGGAAGAGCAGGTGTAATTGCTTCGATTTCCCGCCGGATGATTCGCGAAACTTCAGATGGCGGTGAAGACTACCAATGAGAGGTCAGTCCATCTTCGCAGGAGGATGTCGCAGCGGTGTTTTGTAGTCGAGTGAATGATCCTGAAATACGCCCGCTTTTGGCTTGTTCAAAACACCGGCATTCCTGAATAATTTTCTCGACGGTCGCGCAGTTCTGGCACATTAGCAGGTTGAACGCATCGTCCACTATCCCCTTCAGGACGTAGCCAACCTTATCAGACTCCGACATGTCGTTGTCCACTTTACGACATAGAGCCAGCACGTCCTGTATATACAAGATATACGACTCTGTGGACGTCTGAGCACGTATAGACCACTCCGCCTTTCGACCGATGGGCTTCCCAAATAAGTCGCGAAGCTTCTCCTTGAATGTATCCTAACTGCCGATCTCCTCCTCATGGTTCTCGTACCAGACCTTGGCCGTGCCTTTCAGGTAAAACAGCACGTTGGCCAGCAAGAGAGTCGGGTCATGCTGGTTGACCGCACTGGTACGTTCGTAGTCAGCTATCTAGTCGTCAACATCAACTTCGTCCATACCACAGAACGTTCCTGGATGTTTAAGACGCGTCACCACGTAAGTGGGTAGGGGTGGGGCTGGTGTAGGCGTTGCCGTGGATGGTGCAGGCGTCGCCGAGGCTGTTGGAGAGGTGGCTGTGGGATCAGTCACGTGTTCCATCACGGAAACTCCAATTTGATGACCACTGCGGAGCTCCGTTGTATGGCGCTTCGATACCCAGCACCTCCACCAATTTTTTACGGGGATTACAAATACACGAAAGAGAGAAACGAGTATATTTTCAATATTTACAGGTAGGTGTGACACCCCAGGGCTGCTAGGATCTCGCGCGCCAAATCCGCTTCTTCTTCATCGCTTCTTCATCTTCACTGTCGTAGACGCCAAATCCACGTCTACGACGGTGGAGCCATGCCCACTGCCTCGTAACAATATTATGAGTAATATCACAGGGCATCGTTATTTCGGAAGACCCTACGTACTCATTTGTAAAGTCTAGCATATGATCAGTTCGACATTTTAACACTGACAGTTTTTCTACTTTGGTATT
Source organism: Rhipicephalus microplus (assembly GCF_043290135.1). NCBI lineage: Eukaryota > Metazoa > Arthropoda > Arachnida > Ixodida > Ixodidae > Rhipicephalus > Rhipicephalus microplus. The sequence continues at coordinate 44,522,043 of NC_134707.1, forward strand.
ATTGCGTTCCCCAACACCAATAAGGCATCGCTGATATGTCAATGCAAATGGGAAAAATAATAATATTCTCTTGTACAGTGGTCTAACTCTGGTAAACAACTGAAATGACGTCAACGAAAACATGTGGGTCGTCTCGCGTTAGAATGAGGTAACTGCGTCACATGATGGCCATGTTGGCTTCACCCGCTTCTATTTCTTTGTCCTATCCTGAATTTTCCGGGGAAGTTTCGGTATCAAATTTATGTGCAATTGGCGGCACGTGTAAACGATGTCTGGATCATTATCCTATTCTCGACATTATTATTGTTTGAATACCACAACAATGCCTTGTCTTCTTGTAGTGTTTTTAGGCCCGCGTCGTGTCAGCGTACGGTCTACGCATAGGTGACTGGCAGTGTTCTAACCCAGCAGGCGAGACGAGTACCAAAAATTTCTTGAGTTGCAGTCTGGTAATCTGCAGTATCCTTTGCTTGTCTATCTCGCTACGGCCCTGACGCGTTGAAGGAGAAACTTCGTGCTTTTATCCCATAGTTATACGAGGGATAGTAAGCGTGACTGGTTTTACTGAAATGCCAGCATAGCGGTCATGCGGCGTGTGAAATATCGGCGTTTTCGACGTGTGCCATTTGTGCCATCCAGAACTTCCACCAAATGTATGCCTCCAGTCACCCACAGCCACCAGCCGCATTCGCCGGCACTTCACTGGCTCTTATGCGAGAACACAGACTCGTCGATTCATATGCTTACTGAACCAATATGATGGCATAATCTTTCTGGCGCACTGCATTCGTTTTCGCCAAGCCGTTATGTAGTTGTTCCCAACGACAAAGCAACAGCGGTGCGCTGGCATGACTGTGCTGTGCGTTACACAAAAAACATCACAATCAATTGTGTGGGCGTACCTATTGAATGAGCATAGAACCGTAATAAAGCCTGAATTGATATTTCTTTTTGGAAGGAGCAAGAAAGGGGTAATAAACTTGGCAGTAGCCACCGATAAAGTCTACCTTCTCCTCAGTCAACTGAGTTGTTTTTTTTTTCTTCCGGTCGTAAGTTGTAACAAAAACAGCGTTGTTGCCAATATCGCAGTGGTAATCATTAACGGCAGCGGTTGTTCGTGTTTATAAAAAGTGCAAATTTTAGGAGCAGATGCAGATCCCGTTCATCTCGAGTAAACGACAAGCAGATCAGAAGTTCCCAGGTACAAAGACACATTCATCAACGTTTTGTGACTTCAGTGATTTAAGGCGACGAAGGATAAATGTTTTTATAAAATGTTTTGATATTCTCCTCAATGAGTCTCTCATAGCTCATAAACGTCGCTCTTGAACGCAGAAATTTCTTGAAAATAAACCAAACTTTCTCTCTTTAAAAGATAATTACAACCACATTATATATACAGAGTGAATTCAGCATATACTAAAGCGTTCGGCTGCAATGAATGTTTAAAGTCGTCTCTCATTGAATTACGCTGCCGTTTAACAGTGAAACCAGCAGATGGCGCTAGTTGTATATGTGTCCAGAATTCCAGGACCTGATGATGATGATGATGACCTCAGATTGATGGCGCTCACCCAAAAAGAGAGATAGGAAAAGAACCGGGTGGCAGGATACTCAAACAAACTAAAACCAATGTGAAAAATTGATTTAGAGATCAAATGGCGAATAAATAATAATAGTTGCTGAGCGAGTTATTAAACTATCTCTTATTCTAGACAGACATAACTATAAATTGATTGATTGTTTTGAGTGGTTTATTGTCCCGAAACTACCATATGAATATGAGAGACGCCATTGTGGAGGACTCCGCAAATTTCGACCACCTTGGGTTAATTATAAACTAGAAATTTCAAAAGGTTTGAATTCACTAGCACGATACTATTTTTGTTGCCTTCATGTAGTCAACACAGTAGAGCATACATCGCTGTGGCAACAACCAAATGAAGTGCCAGCACGTGATGCAAGTACTAGTACATTTACTTGTAGTAATAACTTGTGTATTGTGGCTTAAGAAATATTTTTCTCTAACCTCACAGAGATGAATAGTAAACTTTGTTTCCTTCTCTTTATGACTCGTATTACGCCAGGCATGTGACATATAAATTTTAGAAAAAAGAGACCGGCTGTAATACTACTTGGTTTAGACTGATATATACATAAATACTGATCAACATTATTTAAATTGTGTATATTTGGAAATAGCCCTTCCGCAAAGATTGTTCTTCTTTGACCGTGCATATTGAAGATCTGCGTTCTGAAGCTCTACATTCCAAATTCTCGCGACATTCCAGAGGTAAAATGCCTTTGGAATAAAGAGTTTCAAAATAGAGCTTAGATATGCGTTTGTGTCCGGTCATTGTGACGAAAAACGGGAGAACAATCCTTATCGTTCGTTTTTTTTTTCACTGCAATCTTTTCATACATTGTGCCAACTTACCACATAAATTTTGAACAGCTGAAGCGCAAAAAAAGATAACAACGGAGTAAGAGAACAACTAGGACATGTATTACCTTTTTTACGCTTCAGCTGTTCAAGACAAAGAACACCAACCAGCACACTCCCACATCTTACCACATAAACTTCTGCACGTACTCATCGAACATTGCACTTTACTTTCTCCAGGCGTGAAATACACAGTCAGTATTGCACTAATTGTAACCATATTACTTTGCGGTGAAGCTTCTTTTATCATAATACGCCCTTGAGGCTGGTAACGACAGACATATGTGCCCGATAGCAGACAATCGAGTAAAGGCATCATCAAGGAACAACATTCCAATATTTTCAATTTCATCGAAGTGGAAAGAATTATGTTCGGGCTCCTTCGAACGAGAAACGTTCTGCCAACACGTCATGACACAATCAGTAATGGTGGTGGCAATAGCGAATTCCTCAAACGACAGCGTTCCGATTGAAATATAAAAGTGATGACGCGCCAATCAAAATAGACTGAAAGCCAGGAATGTTGATAGTATACTGTGCTATGTTTGCTATTTAAATAAGTGCTTAAAAATTCTTCTGCGCACTCACATTGCTACCACGTAAGCACCAATTTTCTGCGAAAAATTCAGTGTTTTGTAGAGGTAGAAAATAACGTCCCCAACCTGTTTATACCATTTGCTATTGAATATATCTTTTGTATATCTTAAGTATATGTTCTAAGCTTCCTTTTTTACGATTAATACGTGTCTGCCACTCATGACGTTTTTTCTTACCGTCACCCTTACCATCTTCTCATAATTATCCACCTGACTTGAAATTTTTGCGCCTATAGGGGCTATGAATTTTCCTCTTTAGGTTTAAAATCTCCGTGTGAGCAGCTTCCGTACCAACAAATAATATTATAATGCAGATTGCAATCATGCTGAGATATCTACGCACATATTGTTTCAAATTAAGTAAAAGATTGCAAGAATAGAGGATGTTTCTACGTTAGATATTGACGTAACACAACTCAAGCTGAACAAAAAATAGACTACGCAAAAAATAGTGCGCATTCTCGGCGAGTTCCCACAACTACTTCCATATTACAGTGTTTGGAGTACTGTTTCGGCTATTTTGTTGCCGCTTCATGCTCTCCTTGATTTTGAGTTGTGTATCACTGAACATAAAAAAGAACTGCTTCTATGTAGATGACTATTATTTAGCGTAATCAACGTATGTGCAATCAAACACGCATATGTTCCTAGTGACTCGCTGCTGTTGTTGCTGATGATGCCAAATGATTACCAACAAAAGGAGAAAGTAGAAGATAAGGAAGAAGAGGTTTTACGCGAGCAGTATAGTAAACAAAAAGGTGAAGGTGTTGGAATAGGGCTTGGGGAGAATGAAGACAGCATGTAAGCAATAGTGCAGTTATTGTCCATATGAGACTATATGTTCTCTTGGCCAAACACCCAGAGTGATTATAAGCCATGAATTGTTGGCTACAAACAAACAAACAAACAAACAAACGAAAACAAACAAAGATCTTGGGTTAGTTATTACGTGACAGCTGGGTCAAGACTCGCACTGGTCAGCTACCTTCATGTTCTATTATGTTATTACGTAGCATTGCGCCAGAGTAATGTCGCCATAAAAAAACTATTTCGCTCTTGGTTTACAAAACTTGTTTCGTTACGCTAATCAAAGCTGACTCGGTATAGCATTTTCTTGTTGCTTACGACGCACAGAAAGAAATATATGGGTAATGACAATATGGGGAACAGATATCTGGAGCTCAAATTATCAGTTAACAGCAGTCACAAAGCTTAGACCCTCAAGAACGGGTATAGTGGAAATGTTTGGGCCGGGGGAGGGGGGCAGGAAAAAAGAATGTCGGTAAACGTTCCTGGCTGAAGGAAAGCCTTTCGTTTATTTCTAATGCAGGTGATTTTCTTTATGGTTTTTATGTAATTCTTCCAAAAAATCAACCGCTGTCGACCTTCAGAATGGCTGAAATCCGATTGCCTTTTACAAAACAGGAAGCTTTTCCGCTGTGCGTTTGTTTCAGTTCATAAATGGCCCCTTGGGGTGCTTCATGAAAAAATTGCTACATACCAGTCAAATCTGCGCCGCCAGTAAAAAGAAAGCCTTAACGAACACAAGAGCGGGCCACGTAGCTCCATTCTTCGCTGCAAATGTTATCAAAAGATGTTAGCTTTCTGCCCATAAGGTGGTCATTTTTGTTTCGACTTGGATCACACAAACGCTAATCGATGTTGAACCAGCTGCATCTGCCTTGCATTGATAAAATAGAGGATGAGAGAGAGAATAAAACATTTATTTGTGGCCGAGGAAGGAGTGTCAGTGAGTGGGCTCCTTTGTCCGGGATCCCATTAGCACGGGCCGCTGTCCTCGCTCGTCTCACGAGGGCCTCTTGGGTCTTCGGATCCGAGCTAGACCCAAGAGGCCCTCCCACCCTACAGTGTTGTGCTGTTCTCTGGGTTGTAAAGGTGGATTGTGAGGAAATTATCATACCATGTGGTACAGGGTAGCTGTTTTAGTGACGCAGAACCTGCACTGTGGTGTGTATGTGCCGGGATCTATCTTGGACAGTATCTATGGGTCGGGGTAAAACAAGGTCTGCAGGCGAGGCCACACCTGAGATTCTTTACTGAGCTTTGGCCCCGGGGCCGGAAGTTTCCATCTTTTGAGTTTTTGATGTTCTAGAATATCTGTGTATGTTAGAAACAGGTCCATACGCACAGCCAAGGGTGGGTGCGATATGCATTGGTCGGAGGTCCGGAAGAGTAATTCTCGGGCCGAGGCATGAGCGAGCTCATTGCCTCCAACTTCTCAGTGGCCGGGTATCCATATCAACTGTTTCCAATCTCTCTCTGAGCATGAGGACGAAAGTTGTGTAAGAAGTCGATGCGCAATAGGGCCAATGTACTCGTGACAAAAATTTCTGTAGGCTGCTTTTGAATCTGTTAGAACAAAAGTGGACCTAGGGCTTCGTAGGGCGAGGGCCATTTCTGCTTGTTCCATACTAGTTGTATGTGTGTCCTGGGCTGATATACAATCAACCTGTTCTCCACAATGAATGACGCTTGCTGTATATTTGCCGTTCACTGGTCCAGCTGCTATGACAAAGAAGACGCCCTCAGTGTCTGAGTAGTTGTCGTGAACTTTTTTCCGTGCCCGATGTCTATGTTTGTCGAACGGAGGATGCATGTTGCGTGGAAGTGGTTTGATGATGAAGCCCGGCCTCTATTCATTGGTGATACGTTGTTTTCCCCTTCTCTCAATGGGGGCTTCAATTACAATTCCGATAGTATTTTCCTTCCCGTTTTAGCGATGGCGAGGCGCGTAATTCATTCGTGTGGTGTGCATTGAATAGTTCTGATACGGTATTGGAGAGCCCAATTTGAAGCAGAGATTTTTTGAGGGTCACGGGGGAAGGTTAACAGCCTTCTTGAGAGTAACACGTCTGACTCTCTATATTTTGTGTTCGTCTGCTTTCAAGACCCTCAGGTAAGGAAAGCTATAGGTTATGTGGCTGATAAAAAATGCCTGAATGAGTCCCATTATGTTGTGTTCTTTCATTCCTCGTCGTCGGTTAGCCACCCGACTAATCATGCGAGAGACTTGTAGGCAGGACGTTTTTAGTTTATGCAAAGCAAATGGGTTGCACTGCTTGAGGTATGGACACCATCTTGCAGTGCCATGGGGAAACAAGAACTTGCACAGAACGCAGGACCACTGCCAGGTGGCAGTGCCATATCGTTGGCAGAGAGCCTTTTTGTGTATTGTTGTCAGATTTTGCGCGTATGTAAGAAACACTATGGTCTTTATAGTTATGCACCTATGTATTTTATAGCAAAAAAATGCCACTACTTATACGTTTGTGGTGCCCCTCAGATATCTGTAATATCTCTTTTTATTTGAAAATGTTCAAAAGTATGAACGCAGTCACCACCTCCGGATGGCTGGGCATTGAGCAAGTGCGTAAACATTTAATGAGCAGCAGAATCGTGTGACGGACAGACAGGCCGACTGACCGAAATTTCTGCGTTCAAGTATCGCAAGAAATTCTATCGTCTTTATTAGGCGATAAAAGACTCTTTATTTATTTACCTCTGCCAGAAAATCTCGTGATTGGCGAATTACAAAATAACTGCTGACTCTCTGAAGACACTGGCTTCATGCGCCCCAAGACTTCAGCTGCCAAGAAAGATGAAACACCCACATTAACTATTTTGTGAAGGCCATTCTCGCGATTTGTCACTAGTATTGGTCACGTGACATGCCGCTGGTCACAAAACGAATTAGGTGAATACAGTCATCTTGGCCGACTACCAGCAAAGCTTTTGAGGGCAGCGTGATTGGGGCCCTTGATTTAGGTGGAGCTAATTCACAAAACAAAATGGGACGATTATAACGTTTTTGTTGTCACTGACTGGTTAATAAAAAAACAAAAGCTCCCAATTTCGCAATTTTTTTCAGCTTGAGAAAATCACTGCAGCTAATTGCATGAAGTGTGATATCTTCCACAGTACATATTACACGTATGTTCTCGGCCTCCTTGTGACACGTCATACCTGTAGTAGTGTAGGAGGCTCCAGAATCACTTTTGCGCAAAATGAAGAAACTATAATTATGCAGGAATCAAACAGTCTTGGTACTGGTATCATTACTCGGCAAGTATTAGAAGATATATAAAACACACGAATCTATATAGAATAATTACTTTATGAAATCGCAGGCTTCACGAAGGAGGATATGGCTGCGAGTCATGTTTCAGTGCTGCTCTTTGTATTGCTCGTGAGCTTTTGTGAAGAAAGCTTAGAAGCTGGTGGGTGGACAGAAGACCGAAATCCGGATAGACCAGCGACTCGAGCAGTTGCACAATTCGCCTACCTAAATCGCAAACCGCGAACTAGTGCAGGTGTACCCTTCACGTTTTTGGTAACGCAAGCGAGGACAAAGGTAAGTCCCCGAAAAATTCAATTTTCGCATCCCTTTTTTTTCTTTTTAAATAAGCAGCACCTTCCTTTGAAATGATGAAGGCCAATGTTACGCTAGTGAAACCTATCCCAATGTGCTGTGCGAAGTCGTTAGCTTCGAGGGGCAGCCGCAACATCTGCAAACTGAAGTTCCACGGGTTTCTGAACAACTCGAATTGTAACATAGCGATCCCGATTATTGTGCGTTTCACAACGTCTCTACCGTCTAACTTCTCCAACTACTTTTCGAGAGCCTTTGCGGTGTTTTGAGCTGGATCATTCGGTCATATACGAATGCCAGCCGCTTTGGGGAGCGTACAGAAGCGGAAAAGACACTGTTGAGGGCATCGTAATTCACGACGTCGCACACCAGGTCAACGGCTAGAAAGTCACATGAATGAAGATGACGTTGTGGTAGAGATGACCAGGGGGCAAAAAAACGAACTGTGTCGATTGTTGAACAATAGCATGTGTCGATTGTGTAACTGTGTCGATTGTTTAACAAAACGCTAAGCTAAAAGTGGGACCGTGATTGATGCGCCAACTTTAATTACTCTCAGTGGAACAGATAAATGAGACGTCACTTGCATCGGTTGTTGGCAGATAAAAGTATTTGTTGAGTCTGCAAGCGACTTTTTCGGCATCGTAGGAAGTCGTGATAGGAAGGCTTTCTCGAACGCCATAGAGGTTGTGACATGCTGAATGACAGATAAAGTGCAAAACGCACGCTCTCTCTTCTGCTTGGTTTATACAGAAGACCGGTTGAGAAGCTGTACATTCTGGTGCACAAAAGGCAAAGGCTTCCGCATATATTTACAATTTGTACAAAGCAACACGATAACCACGACGGTTTCCTTCGCAGGAGAATCCTGATTGTCACCATTAGTAAAAAGCCAAAATAAACTAACCGACTGACGAAACCAAAACAACTGAGCAGTATTCGCGGTGTACCTTTTGTCGAACCGTACTTAGGAAAAGCAAGCTACTCAAGCCCTGTGCCAATCTATTCAATCTCATGTCCTCTTAGATCATTGTACCCCTGGTGCTAATGTAAATAAAAAATAGTTATGCTGCCGTGATCCTCGTTTATTCGATCCCATGCTCTGTTCAGTTCTTTCTTCATCACTGCCCTTAATGTTTTGCCACCCATCACGAAAAAGTAATTGGATGCATCTCTGAAGTTCAGCAGTCTTGACGCTCAACCACAAGCCATCCAGAGGGCCCAGAACTTTGACTTCCAGTCCCATCGCGGGCGGAGCCAACGACTGGATATGGGTGCCTATGGCTCCCCTAGATATCTGTCATGTCGTATCATACTGCAATAACAAAACGAATAATGCGAGAGTAGCAAATCTTCGTGTTATACCGCAATTTTAGAAAGCTCGAGCGCTTCAAATTTACACGTACTAGACTAGCCCCTGGCAATTTCTGGGAATATCGATGCATATTTTTAACCGCAGAGGTGTCTAAGATAGCAGGTATTTCATAACTTGTATACAATGTCACTTCTTTTGTTCTTTTGTAATCTGTCGCAACCACTACATCTGCATGATGAATGGGGGGGGGGGGTAAGAATTGGTGAAGTGACTAGTCTCTTTTTTTCTCCTTTCCTTCACCACCACTCTCTAGGTGCGAAGGTTATTGCTACGATATTATTATTGGTATTGTTATTATAATAGGTAAGGCTTGTAGCTTATGCCTTACAGCCAATCTTCGTAACTCTGAAATAAATGTTGGCTTTAACAGACCGAACGTATTAGAAAGAAATGTACAGTAAGACTTGGAGATTCGGCGATGAAATGCAAATGGGTGGAAACATCGGTGACCATTTGCGCGGAAAAGCACTTAAGAAACCTCCTCTCCGATATACCAGCTGTACGTCTTGAAACTTCGATCCCTTCTCAACTAGCTTCCGCTATTGTAGGCTATACTCCACCTCCCCCTTTTCTTCGCCTTACCTCCTACAATCCGACATTTGAATTCTATATCATTTATTTATTTATTTATTTATTCATTCGTTCATAATACCCTATGGCTCCAAAGGGCATTGTGTAGAGGGTAATTACACAAAATTCACCATAAATAAAGCATAAAAAGAAACTGCAATAAAAAAAACTAAGTAAAAAATTTACAATTGATGAAAAAAGAACAAGTGCTCTTATACACTGTGGTGAAAACATTTTTTTACAAAAACAAGGGGAACAAAAAACTTGCAAATGCTCCCAATATTTTACAGGGTCTCTTAATGTAACAATCTCATCGGGAAGACTGTTTAAAAGTGCGATGGCGCGCGGCAAAGCAGAATTCTTGAATGACAGTGTGACCCAAGCTGCCTCTGAAACTAAGATGAATAAGAAGACGGCGTGATGTCCACGAAGGAATTTCAGTCAAGGAGCAGGGACGCGAGTTATATGTGGAGACATGCAGTCGCTCAAAGGAGGCTACGGGCAGCGAGGAAAGTAGTACGATAGAGGTTAGCGTGGGAAGCTCCTCGTAGGCATGTGATGCAGGATAGAGTGCAAATGAGAATCAAGTGGGCTGAGGAGTGATCTGACTGCGAGGAGAAAAATCACGTGAGAGAGGGCAGAGTGTAGCGTCATCATCATTGTCAATCATTATCATCAATTTTTCTCAGCCATCTCAATGCGCTGCTCTGGGAGTGCAAGGCAATGTACACTAACCCCAACACTACATCGGTCAGGTGGGAGGCGGCCCTACGCAGCTCCCTCCTGGCCGACCAACTTTGGGCCGTCCAGCAGGCCCGCGGAGCGGCCGATAGGCTTGGCCTAACGGTCCCGACGTGGGAGTCGCCCGCTGCGCGCTGACGCGCGCCTTGCAGGACCTCAATAAAGTTTCGCAACCAACCAACCAATCTCAATGCGCTCACACGCACCCCATGCCGAACGCGTGAATTCATTCTGTGTCTTGTCCCACGCGCTCGACATGTGGTAGCGCGAAGGGCGCGGTGCGGTCGCTTAGAAATTACGATGATGATAAATGACGACCATAACGATGCTAGAAGAGCAAAGCATTCACGTCACTGTCACTGCGTAGCCCTGTGAAAAGAGTGACAAAGTAAACGCCTTTACACTCGCAACTGCGCCTTGAGTCATTTCAGGATATATAAATCCCAAGATGCCACGTCAATGGACCTTTTCCGGGCATGTAGTCTGTGCATGCGCGCCGGCCTCCAGGAGGCACACGCACGGCACGCGCCATGATTTTTGGTGGCCAAAACGTCACGACACGAGTGGACCAAGCGACATCTGGTGCCGCAAACGTGCAATTGTTTTTTCCAAACAGAGGCGTGAACGCAGGCCTCAGAAAGTGCCTACCGGCATGCGAAGGGCGATTTTGGAGTCTAAGAGCCATCAAGTTTGATTTCGGTGATCTCCACTTTGGGTGCTGCTTGGATTAGTAAAAGACACAATCTTAAATCTACTAAACTTCTGTTGTGGCAGTAACCTTATTATAAAAAATTATGAAGTTTTTGGCGTGGTTGACAGTTCCGCTGCAATCTTGCTCAGCTGTTGTGTACGACGGCTGACAAAGAAGATGAAAGAGCTTGGCCATGCCTGTACCGTTGTGTAAATCGTTCTGAATTAGTGTATTTTTAGAGGGGTTAATTATTCTCAAGAAACGACTGAGGTAGTCAATACGGTAATTTTTGTTCCGTAGTCGTTTGGTATTGTCAACAGTGCACAAAAGTTCAGAAGCAAGGGGAAAAACCTGCACGTCATATTAGCGCTTTCTCAGTCAACTATGGTGTGACTGGCACAGATGTGACAGCGACGCTGTAAGGAGCATAACTTAGCGGATTGCATGCATTTCATTCATTTAGTTGCATTCAGTCATTCATTTAGTTGCATTCTGCGAAACATGCATGTCATTCATTTAGTTGCAGTCTGCATTTAGTTGCAATGATGCATGCTCAAGAAGGCACGATGGCGGAGTGTTCAATGATGTATTCTGCTTCCAGCTGGTAAGAAGCCATTCCTCAATTGCCTTGGCGCCTAGCTCACTACGATGATCCGGGATCGAAAGAAAGCTGCAAGCCGCCTTAACAGCTTTTATCGTGGTATAGACTCGCTACTAAAGCTCAACAATTCATGCTTACATAAGTACTAAATGTGCCCTCTCCGGCCAGTTTTGTTTGCAAAGGAAAGCAGCGTCTTGCAGAGTCTGCTATGATGCATCCAGCGGCCATAACAGGCCATGCCACTGTAGCACACGCTCGATTGTAGGAGCTCACGGGTACACTCTGACTTTATTTCCCCGTGCGTTCCTACAACATGTCATGCATTTATGAACAGAGCAATATGAACACGCACTACCTCGCGGTAAATATCACCAGTTCCATGTTTACATTACACCCAGTATAAAGGTCATTTCAGTCTGAAGTCCTCGAAGCAGGACTTGTTCCACTCAAGCAAGGTGAATGAATAGGTAACAGACACTCGTTAGGATAAGAGAGCGCGTGTGTCATAGTGCAAAGATTGTGGGCTGGAATTAGTCGAGAGTTTGATTAAGAATAGAAATTTTTGAAAGATCTGTATTACAAAAGAATGAACCTACTGTGAGGGTTCCCTGCATGGCCTTGAATTCGGCGTACTCTAATGAAAGTAAGTGCATCAGGTATTCGGGGTCTGTGTCTTCTAGCAGATATCTGTCAATAGATGCGCACGGCTAGAAGGTCACGTGCTCGGCAGAATACGGTTATACCTTGTAAGTGTTGCTATAAACTGCTGCACACTTTCCACACAGGTTTAGCGTAGTCAGATATTGGCAGTCAGACTGGTACCGGTTTCGGCAAAGGTTATGGGCTGACTGCTCAAGCTAGATTAAGTGTGCATACAATGAAGTTCACGGAGTCACTACCTTCCATCCACTATGATAACTACAGCTTGTCCACTAATGTAAAAACATGTGCCATCATGTGTACTTGAAACAAGGGGCAGTCGGGGTAGTTTTAATAGGCGGTTGACGGGTTATTTGTTCGAAAACAGTAGCCGATCAACTTCGACAAAGATTACGAACTGATAGCTTTGTAAAGGTCGAAAGAATTTGTATAATAAAAATATTGCTTCAATTAAGTAACATGCGCTATTAAGCTAGAAAATGCTTGGGTGCGACTAAAACGAGAAAACCGTGATGCTTACGTCAAAGTTGCGTTTTTTTTTGATCACTTTTACAGGTGTATCCACAATAGCTGAGGCTGGTTGCTCTGCTATACAGCCTTTACAGAATGCACGTTAAATTGGTATATTTAATGGAAGTCTATTTTTTATCTGCAGATTCTTCAAGACTTAATGTTCAACCTTGGATTCATTGTCTTCCGTGGACATGAGGTACGTTATAAAACATTGACATTCATTTTTTTTACTTCAATATAAGCTCCGTGGAAAGGGAACCTTCTCCATTCCCTAGATATTCACTATATTTGTGTTTAGAAGTATAGGATCCCTTCAATTTATTAGTTCAATTGTTATATTTGTTTCTCTTACGATCAAGAACACACATACACCTTTTGGAGGCTCCAAAGTTCACTAATACGTCTAACTATATTGGTATTAACACACAGCGCCTGCAAACAATGAGTTTGAAGTTTTATAAATATTGCTTTCTTGTGGTCATAGGCACTTTATTCTAATACTACTTCATTTACACATAGTAAAGTGTCCCGAAGTTTTCCAAGTGCGGTTCATGCACTGTGCGTTGTCACTGCATGCTAAATAACATCGCATGGTCGAAATTTTCGCAGCCCTCCACTATGGCGTTTGCCAGAGTGATAGCATGGTTTTGTGACACAAAACCAATGATATCGTCATCATCATCAGTGTTATTATTATTATTATTATTATTATTATTATTATTATTATTATTATTATTATTATTATTATTATTATTATTATTAGGTACGCTACTTAACATCTGTGCACTAACCAACTAAGCCTTGGTGAATTTTCTGTTGACCAGACTACAAGATGCTCTAATGGGTTTGCACGTGAACACAATTCGTATGTTAATGGACCACCTGGTAGGCACATACATTTTGGATGGGATGTCCAAGAATGGGCATTATTTAGTCCTACAAGGTGTTCAAAACAGCCTTTAATGCGATTTACTTGAGGAATCCCTAATATTTTTTTCAAAAAAGCTGTCGTTTCAAAACCCCGACCCCATCGATTTGAACAAAGTTATTTTCTTTAAAGAATTTACCTAATGTTTCTATTTTGTGCGCACACGTGTATACGTCTCATTTTCTTATAATATTCTGTAGAAAGTCGGTCAGAGCCCATTATATATTGATGCATTTGGTATAGCCGATATGCCTTCACAATAGTGAATTTCTCGCATATTACCCTACATGGCAATTTCATTATTCTACTTTTTCTTATATGTGACTTGGGTACTACGTGGTACTAATGAATTACGGTTTTAGAAACAGCTTCGTTCTAAACAACTATAACTATGTTCATTCACTTCACAATCTGGAGCAAACAACGTACCTAATTGTTACACCAAAAGAGGGCGTAAAAATGTTATGCACCTTAAAGCTTCGGCTGCAGAAAAAATCTGGCTGAAATATCTATCATTGTAATCCATATGTTACGCAACAACTTATAACAAGAAGTGCCTCAATCTTAACTATCATTGTTATTCCACTTGTCATCAAGAACAAAAAGATGTAGCCTAATAAACCTTTTTATGAGATGAGATACAGGTTGGGCAAGAAAGACTAAATTCTATCCAATTTATTCAGGTTTTATCCAACTTGCGATATAAAATATTAGAATTTAAATGTACTACACTTGCATTGTACTTCAAAAAGTAGAATTCAAATGTGGGAAGATAGCCCCTGGTGGTTCGTGAGAAGGGTAATACTGTAAATATAAAGGTATATTTCGATTAGCTGAGCTGTGCCAGCTCGAAGAACTGAGTCTGTAAATTGCGTACAAAAGCTATCGCCATCATTAACCGGCACGCAGTCAGTCTTTTATGTCAACATCAGCATCATTTGCTTAAACTTTGGGCCTATTTTTCACGTTTGGGATGCGATAACTCTGCCGCGGGAGACATCGCGTACAAAAAGAAAATAAAAAAACAAGCAGACGAAAATAAAAAAAATGCACAGAGATAGGACATGCAGTGAAAAAAGGATAGAAGGACAGACAAGAAAATGCACCTCAATGAAACCTGTTGTTAGGTTAGTAGGTTATTCACCATATTATAAGATAAGTAGCGCAACTTTGACTCTCGCAAACGCTCATACAATCACACATTGTTCTGCCCGAGAAGTACATACGACACTCATCGATAACTACCAACTGTTTATTGCACCAAAAGGACCCTCCTATAAAAGGTACGAAAACAAACTCACAAAGGCAATGATGAACGAAGGTTGCGCATGTGTAAAACAATCAACAAGCGATGCATGTAGCACCAACACCCAAAAAGGTAAGAAATATAAATATTTAGAAAAGGAACTGCAAAAAGCAGATAAAACAGCCAGAAGCACTAAATCCTTTCCTAGAGAGAAGATATTTATTCTTGATGTAACACGAAGAATGGCTCGACAACACATTTATTGTTATTTTTTAAATATAATATGCTTCCCACAGCAGACTTGAGGATGATTTCGAGCTACTTCCGCAAACCTCAGTGTTTGTATATCGTGACTGCCGCCAACGTGCAGCAGTAAGTGCCACAAAATGCGTGTACATATCCTGGTTTTTCTTGACGTTTCGCGCGTGCTCCCTGAGCCGATCATTTAGGCATCTCACGGTTAACCCTATGAACACGTTTCCGCAGGGCAATCGAGTGTGGTATACAACTCCTATGGAAAGTTTAACGAAGGCTCGTTCATGTTTCTTCAGGACTACACGCCTCTTGCTGTTCCAAATGTGTGGACGCAACTTGGCTAGCATTTCTGGCAACGAAAAACTAAAGCCACATCATTTATAGGAGCAACCTTCTTAAGGTTATAGGAGAGCTTATGCAATTGTGGCATTGCTTGAGGCTTGGAATCCAATAGATCCAAAACAGCTCCATATCTTTGTGTTCTTCGTATCATTTTCTGCATAAGAGTCTCGCTGATTGTGTTGATGACTGGCGAAGGTAAGCCTACTGCCGTCACTCGGCTCATCTGATCATAACACCTAGCACGCACGTGGTGTGGAGACGACTTTGTGAACGCAGAGTCTTGGCAAAGTGAAGCAACTCCTCTTTCAACAATCTTAGAGTTGGCAAAATGATGTGGAGAGAGCTTCTTTTTCACACGAGGATTGTAATATTGGCAAAGGTCTTCATGGTTCCACTGTAGCCGGAGATCTAAAAACTGTAGACTGGTCTCTTGGGGTACCTATGTAGGGAAGCTAAGTACATCTTCATATTCTTTAAACCCACTAAACAGAGCAACACAATAAGAATGCCAAACTTCACTTACGGAAGTTAAACCATTCTCTTGAAAATCTAAATTTTAATCCGGGCGTGTACAGGGCGCCCGTTTGTCTAAAAAGTTCAGGAAACATCAGCATATTTAAATAGCTTCAAAACCTTCTCTACAGTAGAAAAGCTATCCAAAGTCCAATCTACGTCAGCTAAAAAAATATAACACAGAACTGGGTGACAACGAAAACTGTGTCGTGGCAGATAGGGCTTGTTGACAAAAGTAATAAACATTACAATGAGATAATAGTCTAGAATCACTAAAAAGCTCTCAACGAACGGGTTCTAGTTGTTAATAAAAGGAAAGTCGTCATTACCTACTACACACTTTCGCACCGCAGTCAAGACGTAATAGTAAGAAACAGAACAGAACAAGCCTTCTAAATCAACCGAAAAAGCAAAGGCAATTTTCTGGTTAGTCAGAACGAAAATCACCGATATCAGCAGACCTTTCGTTGCGGAAAGTATCACTGACATAAAACGTTTTTTTTTTAGTTCTCAAAAACAAATTTGCTAACGTTCACCCGCTATTAATGGCTTTGACTAACAATGCTTCTGAAAAGGATGAAGAAAAAAAACACAATCAAGTTATTGCCTATGCTACTTGCTTTGGTTCTAACTAGCGTAGGTAGACCTACTTCTCATCAGAACGCGGCAAATTTCGATTTAAAGCGCACAAGACTTTTTTTAACAGATGAGAGATTTTCGTTAACAGCGATAAGCGGATTCTCATTGTATAGATCGTTTTACGTAGTGACGGATGGACGCTGCGATGTTTGAACACGTAATCAAAAGGATTTCTTCTTTCGACTTCTTTACCGTCGCCGATGACCTGCCGATTCACCGCTGCCGCTCGCGGGTTGAAGGCCAGCAAAGCGGGCGCAGCGCATAGTCCGCGCCGCCCGTTTCTCTTCTTTTTAAAGACGATAGTTAAAGACAATAGTCTTTCTTGGAGACCTTCGACGCAAAACTTTTGGTCTGTCTGTCAGTCTTTCTTTCTGCCTGTCATTTGTCTGTTTGTCCGCCCTAAACGGTACTCCAAACGGCGGACCCCATCCGCAGCGCCCACCAATCTTGCTCAAGTCTTAGTGTTCATACTTGTGAGATTGTGAAGTAAAACTGATTATTGCGCATATCCGAGGCACCACAACAACACGTCAATATTCTGCATGTGTGCCTTTTAACTAAAAAGGATTACATAAGTAATTCTAAGGACCGAAGAGTTTATCAAACTGCGCTGTGCTGAAACACATGCAAAAAAAGGCAACTGTTTCCAACTTTGCTAAGGCGACACCGTGGCAAACCTTAGGCAGAACAACAAAAGTGCCTTCCTTGTCGGCTTCCACTAACATCAGGTTAAGAAATACTAGAATAAGTACGCGGATATCGCAGCACATATCACCGCATGTGGGTGTGAACCAGGATATGTGTACAAAGACGCAAGTTCTCGGAAGAACCTTGAAGTCATCTGCACGTAAGCTATTGGAAGCTTATTTTATTGAAAAAAAAATGTGTTGGTGAGTCAAGTTTGGCGTTACATCAACAAAAATATCTTTCCTCAGGGCAGGGAGTTAGAGCTTCTGGCTGGTTTATCTACGTATTGTATATTTTCCTCTGAAATTTTTTTTTCTTATGTGGTGTGTTGGTGGCGCGACATACATCACTTGTTGATACTTTCCACGTGCGCACTTTTCGCTCATCATTGTCTTAATGTGTTTTTTTACTGTTTATAAAAATGTCCTTTCGGCAAAATAAACAGTCGGTATTGAGCGCTAAGTTATGTGTGTGTTTCTCGGGATGATGGGTAAGTGATTCTATGACTGTTGGCGGGAGTGTACCACTAAATATTTTGAAATATTAGGCAAATATACAGAAAGTAAAAGCTCAAGAAGCAAATTTCATAAAAGCAACTGTCGCTTCCAGATGGTCACGAGGGCGATTTCAGCGGTCCGTATACTTTTTGGGTTACTGGTGTACATTGCGTCTTCCGTCTCAACACGACCTTTATCCATGACGCTAGGCGCCGCGACAAAGCACTGCGTATCTTTTACAATTTGGCCATTGCCTGGCAAAGAATACCTTCTAAGCGCAAAGTTTGTGTCTATGCTTTCATTTAAATTCATTAGGAAGAATCAAAGGGTGCAGAAAAATATTCTTTGTACCTTTACTGACGTTTTTCATTTGCTAACATTACAATCTTTTTTTGTGGGCTTAAGCAAACACTGAGGTATTTTTTAACATATGGAATTTAGATCTAACCTGACGGAAACAACACACTGTTCTCATAAATACTTTATGTATCGTTTTGATCTCACTCACATAAAATACTTTCAAAGAAAGCCTACATGAATCTGTTTGGTTGCATACTTGTTGATAGAATGCAGCAAATTTATTTCGTATTTGTTGGGCCTAATTGGTCATTACTCTTTTTTTACAGCTTGTCGAAAAATGTATTACCATCGTTGCCATGCCTCGTCCTGGTGGTGTTCGACGGAGAGCGAACGTCATTAAATTTTGGTGCAGATGAGGTTTTAACACGGAAGTGTTTTATGCTGTGGTACTGCAAGACTTTGGTGATGTGTTTCCGTCATGGAATTACGTTAGTAAAATAAACATAACGAAATCACTACCCTATTCACAAAATGAATCGAGGATCTTACACGAATAAGATTAGGTAACCTCCCATCCCTCCATTAACATCTGCTATCATCATAAGCGGCCTTGGCTTGTGGATTGTGCATGCAGCCGATGCTCATTTCGCCCTTCCAAGCTATGTTATATATGTCCCTACCATAAGGCGGTTCTAAGGCCATGCCATGCTTGACAATATACAATCCCGATCATGCTCACTTCCCTTTCCCGACTCCTCGCTGCACACAGGTGTGGTACACCTGATTGTGCCTGCATAACGCTATACATACCTATGTTGTACTTCGTCCTTTCTAATCATCCCTTTCCTTTTTGTCACCCTGACTTCGATTTCCCACCCCCATGCCTTTTTGTGTTTACGCCGTACATAGTTTAGGATGACTAACACCAAGTGGGTAAGATGAGATGACAGCACATGATATATAAAGATAGATCTACAAGTTATTTCGGCATTAGACATAGACCTTTATCGCCCGCGCGATAAGGCAAAATGAAGACTTAAGCTTCGGGACTCGAGACTCACCTCACTGGGGCAGGTGAAGCAACAAAAAAAGTTTGAAACCAACTCTGATCATATCAATAGATTCGATTCAATAATAAATTATCAATATTTACAGTAATAACAATTACAGTCATATGATAACCATAGCAATGACATAATTATTGTCAGGGAGTAATTAGAAGTGTAGTAAAACACAAAATCACAATCGCTGATGAAGTATCATTGATGTTGGATGATGTTTGTACATGAACACTAGGTAATAACCAAACACTTTTTCACGAACTGTTTCCTACTTCTAGCTAATTTGTGAATTGTAGGATACCAATTGGATAGGCACATATTTTCACGCACGATGCCTTCCATACCAATATTTGAACTGGCTCTTTCGTTACTACGAATGTGCAGCGAAAAATTGCATGCTGCCTTTCAACTGAGCTACCGGCTTTTAAATACCTTAATATTGCTACACACTTGATCAATGGCCAAATGTAGATATGTGCACTGTAAGAGTTTCCAATTTGATTATCATATCACATCGTTATCTTGGAACACTCTATGTACTTATTTGATAAGTCGAGCATATGAAGAGTTTGACTTTTTAACACTGAAGGATTCTCTACGTGACTACGTCAGTATTATTCCGTTCACTCACACCAATAAGGCATAGTTGATATGTGAATGCAAAGGGAATAACTAAATAAAAATTCTCTGGTACAGTTGTCTGACTGGTAAACAACTGAATTAACATCGGCGAAAATAGGTGGGTCGTCTCGCGTTAGAGTGGGGTGACTGTGTGACATGAGGGCCATGTTCACTCTGCCCGCTTTTATTTATTAGTGCCTGTTCTGTTTTTCCTGCTGAATTTTTGGTATAAAATTTGTGTAAATTTGGCGGCACGTGAAAATCATGTCGGGGAAATTCTAGTAACGTCAACGTCACCAGCGTCTGAATGCTTTTACAATTTCTTGTCTTTTTTATGTTTTTGGGCGATGGACACTTACGCGAGGTCCACGCCGTGTCAGTATACGGTCTACACATAGGCGACCGCCAGTGTTCTGAGACCACGAGCGAGATGGGTTTCAAGATTTTGTGGAGTTGCAGTCTGGTAATGTGCAGTATCCTGTGCTTCTTTATCACGCTACGGACGTGACGCGTTGAAGCCGAAACTGTGTGCTTTCGTCTCATAGCTTTACGAGTGATAGCAAGTGTGAGTGGCTTTCCTGAACTGCTGGCATAGAGGGTGCGCGGTGTGTGAAATATCGGCGTTTCTCCGCGCCTGTCATCTGTGGACAAACGTACGAGTTTTTATGGGGGGTTGCAGTGGTGGTTGTTGATGTAATTGCTATAGAAGGTAGCCCCAAATTGTGACACCATCGCTTGCAGCCGTACCTCAGCCACAGAAATCCAACAGCTACGTTGCATTTGCGTGTACTGCCAGCCATCTGCCGTGGAGGTCCGTTATCAAACACTAATCAATTGTACTGTGTTGCGCTTCTCATTCCTGGGGGAGAGAGTCGTACTAAATGCACAACTTGAGCAATAGCACTGAGCTGTTTGGCATGGTGAAAATAAATTGAAGAGTTGTGGCACGTACTTCTTTGAACAGAGCTAAAACAAGCAAGCGAAATAGATGAGGTATTCTGTATCTTCGGAACTTATACGGAAAGCATTTCGCATTGGAATGACTGCCGTTCAAGGTGGCAAAATATATATTTTCTTCTTCTTACACCTCGAAAAAAGATATATCATGCAGGTTTCGGATTCATGGAGTGCACAGAAACAGAGTACTTTTTTAAAATTTTTCTACGATGCTTCTCGTGAACACGCTACAATTAGGGATGATGCTGAGGTGATTTCCGGCATCTGTATTTCGGCCAAGGCGACGAAGTGTCGCAATTGTCTGTCCACCATTGCATTGCACTGCGACAGGCTGTGATTCACTTTGTTCACGATATCACTGAAGCATATTACGTGTTGTCTAAGGCGTGTCTATTTTCGAAAAGAAGATCGTTGTTGCATTTTTCCTACGACACGCATTTCTGCCTAAAAATGATCAATGATGTTTAAATCCCCATCAATTCAATCCAGTTTTAAACCAAATGCTATTTTATCTTGTGCGCGCATCTGCTCTGAAGAATAGTATTTCAAAGCCTTCCCACCGCCAATGTAGAGGGTTCTTGTTCATTCGGCTGTTGTGATGGTAAAATATGATACTAGTGTACGTTCGTTAACGGTCATTTCTTTGGCAGTATAACTACTATCTAGACTCTGCTGACTTGTCATATGAAACTGTCTACCTAGACGCCACAGATAACACCTGATGTAAATTCACTTAAATTTTGCGTCAGCTTGGGACCTACGCACTCAGGTGGGGAAACATACAGTGTTAAGGAACATAGTAAAGAGTTCTTTCTTCCTGGTCATTTTGCTGCGTCACTTTTATTCAGCTAAATTTATACCAACACGACAAAATTGAAGTCTTTCTCATGCACCAAGGCTTACCAAATTCCTCAGTAGAGCAAGTTTGTCGTCAAGATATGAGGCCATCGAGGCTTCTAACGACACTAGTGGGTGCGCAATTATTTAATATTGGAGAATCGACCCAATCAAGCAACACATTTGTAATATGTTCATTTTCACTAAGGCTTAAGTATGTGTCCAAGTCTGTGTGACCGAAGAGCAACCTGTGCACACGACCAGAGAAATTTGGAACACTTGTCAAAAAAGACATCGCTTGATCTATGAATCTACCGCAATGAAATGGCGCACAACTTTGTGATGAGACGTACAAGTTCGGGGTGTGGTGTATATAATGTGACAAATAAATTTCAATAGCCTTTAAACCGGAATTGCGCAAATTATACCATGCTCGTTTTTCACAGCGCAATAAGTGCTCCCTATATAGCATGTGTCGTAATAATTCCTCCAAGGTAACTGCAATTTTAGAAACAAATATCAAACAGTGTTCGAATGAGTTACATGGTGCTTTATAGGCATTACAGTGAAAGTATACAATACCAATGAGCAGATAAATATGTAATGTAAATTTTGTTAGCTTTCTTATTGTAATTTAGGCTTCAAACATATATTTCCTACTTTAGGACTCCTAAAGCATAACCGCAGTATTCTGTGTGACAAGGAATCTATGATTGAATCAAAAGAGTGACAGACAGGGTACGCAGATACATGTAACCATCCTGATTGCCAGAAAAGTTTACATGTGTGAAATATGAAGGCTTATTCAAACTTCTTGTAGTGCGAATGTCGCATGGAGTTGCACTAAACCTCTACTGAGTCTCGCCTACATCTTCTTTAATTTTACTAGATGATAGTAGTAGGCACATGTATGTTTGGTAACAAAAACAAATACAAGTGAATTTGCCTGTATTAATATCGAGCATCGGATGCCAGTGAATAGAACTTCAGCTATAGGCAGTAAGTTGATCAAAGCTTCTCTCCCTAACAGAGTGCCGGAAAAAATTGTGAATATACGAAAACAAAGTACGCCTATTAGGTTTGCTTTACTGAAAACAGAAATTACGACAGAGGATGGAAAAACTTGAATTAAGTGCTGATGACAGTTCGGTGGAATGAGTTTCTCGTGATAATTGATTTTAGACATGCACTACAACATTCACATTTTAACCTATTATATAGACACCAATTTTTTTATTTTTATTGTTGGCTGTTCGTGTATATCTTCAAAGTTGTGCATTAAGTTACGCTTCAACCAAAACTTTAACTGTTGACAAGCTCTACGAATGTTCGCCAGGTGTGCGCAAGGTAGCTCAATAAAAATAAATTCTTGCACCCGCTTGTGCACTAAAGCTAAAGCTACATAAAAATCTATGAAAATACCAAGCCCGAACGCAATGTCTCTCAGTTCGGGACAAAAACTGCCAACGTAGCTGCAATGGGTGCAACAATTGGCGCTACAGCTGCGAGTTTTCCAATAGAGCAGAGCATTGTGCAAAAGGTAATCAGGCCACACAAGGCAAAGGAAACAAGAGATACAGGAAATGGCCTCTTCTTTTCCCTCGTCTAAACACCTCTGGTTTCCTTTCCCTTTCACTGCGCCATTAGCTTTCTCAGTCTGAGTCAAAGAGCACAACAAAATGTTCTGTAATGCATATCAAGAACCTCACATTCAGTCATTCATTCAATTATTGAAATACCGAGAACAGGTTACCCATGAGACTACTACTGTTAAAGTCGATGATGACGGTTACTTGAACTTAGTCGAGCAGGTGATATATTATATGGTCGAAGAAGAGCAAGCTGGGCCACTCCCTTCTTTTCTAAATGTTTCACACCAACGGTACGTTGAGCACCTAAATTATTTAGTGTAGAAAGACCCAAGGCACACCACCACCAAATTGCATTCTAAATACAAGCGCAGGGCTGACCGCAAACTTCGCCCACGCAAGAACAACCAAGTGTTCTAAAAGGACAGGAAGAAAACAAAAAGATATAATATGCAAACGAAACAAAAAAAAACGTGTGTACAGCATCTGTGAAGTGCCTCGTGAAGCACCGTGTTGCGAAAACGCAAGCTTTCCAGCTCGGGACAAATGCGTAACTTCTCTATCCAAGCCTACTTCTCCTTATACACCACCACAGCAGTGCCACCAGCAGCAACTATATAGAATAACACATGAGCCCGATGCCACTTCCTTACTCCGTATGGTACCAGAACTATCTTCCAGAACTCTCTGGAGAAAGTACTTTATAGTCATGCTCAAGCAATTGTCAGCGCTCGTTCACTGGTTGTCACTGTGCAATATCATTCGTAAAAAAAAATACTGGCAGCTTTTTACAAAGTATCCTGCTTTAAGTGGCCAGGCGGCTAGTTTTGTTAAGGCAGGACTCTTTTTGAGTACTGTCATGTGCACTAATGAGGTCATGCTTTTTTTACACATTTTGCAACCGATTCAAATATTATGTGCAAATTGACCGAATGGATGGCACAAGTCTGGAACCATCTGAAAACTGCACCTGAAAAAGTTTTCAGCATAAAACTACCATAAAATGTGCTAAATATTTTTCAAACAACCTAATTTGTCTCATAACAATTTAATAATCTCATAGGTTCACAGAGTGTTTGGTGCGGTCGACAGTTTCCAGCAATGTCAGCTAAGGTACAGAAGCCGACAGCTCACGAAGAAAACAAAACGGTGCGGCCATGCTCGTACAATGGCTGATTGCATTGTGAATCAGCGTATTTTCGTCATGTACACCGCGGATTGTTTACAGTGATAAAAACACCATCGTTATGTCTGATCATAGATATGGACGTTGAAGAAACCTTCAATACGGTGGCTGTCTAATTTTGCAGTAGTGAGAACGAAAATGAGCAAAACTTGAAGAATCATTAGAAACTGATATCTTCTGAAATTAAAAGATTTAAAAGAGTTAAAACCACGTCACTGAAGTAAGTAGAAGAATAATAATGGGGTGGAGCACATTTGGCAAGCACTCTCAAATTATGACAGGTAGATGGCCACTATCCCCCAAGAGGAAGGTATAGAACAGCTGTATCTTGCCGATACTTAGCTACGGAGCAGAAACCTGGAGACTTACAAACAAGGTTCAGCTTAAATTGATGACGACGCAGCGAGCAATGGAAAGAAAATTGGTAGATGTAACCTTAAGAGACAAGAAGAGAGCAGAGTGGATTAGGGAACAAACGGTGGTCAAGGATATCATAGCTGAAATGAAGAAGAAAAAGAAATGGACATGGGCCGGGCATGTAGCGCGTAGACCGGATAACCACTGGTCATTAAGGGTAACTAACTGTATTCCCAGAGAAGGCAAGCGGGTTAGGGGGAGACAGAAGGTCAGTCGGGCAGATGAGATTAAGAAGTTTGCGGGTATCAATTGGCAGCAGCAAGCACAGGACCGGGTTAAGTGGCGCAACATGAGAGATGCCTTTGTCATGCAGTAGACCAGTCAGGCTGACGATGATGATAATGATGATAGTTGTGGTACCTCAATTTTTTTAGATATAGAAATAGAAAAGCTGTCCATATCTCTTGGTGTAGACCAGTGCACCACTAGAAATATATTGCTTATTGGGTAACTGGGGACGGTATTCATCTGTTATCGTCTACCCCTCATGTTATGTTCGGGAGCCTCCTAGGAAGCTACTATTATTAATTAGTGACTCAATAAGTCTGTGGGCTTTTCACGTTACCTGCGAAAAAACGGCGTTGCTAAACCTAACACCTACAAATTTGTTTTTCCATACACTTTAAGCATTTGCATGCTCAATTGGAAAGTAGAAAATAGGAAATTCTTGAAGAATGGTTATCAAGTCCACTCACACTGAATGGTCAATTATAAAAGAACTCTTTTTTTACCACTGCTTCAAAGTTGGAGTTATTGCTATTCTCCTAGTGTGTTTCCTGTCACGTCTTTGCTTAAAATGTGATGAGTCCCGACAAAGTACTAGTGCACCCACAGTGTGGGGCAGAGTATGGACAAAGTTTCTGGATAACCGGAACCCTACGCAGGCCCATACCCACTTAGTCGCATCTTTAGGCAGAATCTGTCTCTGTATATGTATATGGGAGGGTTTCGAAGAATGACTCCAGGTTACAGCATTCAAAATTTGATGAGTAAAGTGAACCAGGACAGGCCCGTTTCCATTGTCGCGATCTCTAGGCAAAATGTTTCGCTCTGGAAATACGCAAACTTCGTAGAAAAACTTTAAATTACACCATTGGCAATTGTGGTGGATAAGCCAAAGCGCGGGACATTCAGCTTCTTTTACTGTTACCTCTTGGCAGAACGCCTCCCTCTGGCAATGTATGAACTTGGTATAATTACTACGGGTGGTAGCATCAAAATCTCAGTGCACTTGAAACGTGGCTGTTAGAAGGAAGATGTGCTTTAGGTCTGCTGAAATGAACAATATCACTGGGTACCATTGGAATTGGGGTTGTCTAAGAGACGGAAACAATCCCATGGTATCTCTCGAAAAATACTGTAAGGAACCGTATAACGTGACAATTCTCTGACAAGTCTACACAATAAAACAGAGATGATAGGAGAGCAAAAGAGCCGGCTGAGTAGCTGGCATTTTCCTGCCAGCTGTCTCAAGGCAATTATAGCTTGCCTGTGAGGGTGACAGCCCTGAGGGAATGATTGGACGGGCATGATCACTACCGAGTGTAGGCGCAAGGCACAATAATTCCTCAAAGCGGTGCTGTAGTTGCAGGAATCAGGCTACCCAATTTTAGTATAAAGCCTGTCCTTTAATACGCTACTACATGGCAGTGATGCACATTCACAGGTTGCAAATTCAATGTACTTAGCAACCCTGCTGAACCCTAGTATTCCCTGTTTCGGTTGATCATAGCACTCTCACAAAACAAGGATCTGTCGACGAAACCACGCGCTAAGTTTTAGGCACTTGCCTTACAATACATAAGTTTTTTTAACATAATTCACACGTTGCTTTGTTACATCCTGAGACCACTCTGTATGTTAAAACAACCTGCAAGAACTGCTCGAACAAGTCACAATATTCAAGTAAGGCCAGCTTACGATGAATCCAGATGAGAGCATCAACATTAGAGCTCTGTTCTTCCCGTGAAATATCCCTGAAGAGAATCATGCGGAAATGCGAATGCATTTCTTGCGCCGAGAGAGGGTACCTTTGGCGTTAAACTTTCGCCTTCACTGACTTCAGCCATTGTCTTGAGAGGCGCCCAGCCAGAGAACAGTCGAGAGTGAGGAGCGAGCGGACAGGAGAGTGGAACACCAACATTCTTGGCTCAGCGCTAGCTATTCGCAGCGGCGTCTCAAGAATAAATTTCCGAATGCTCTTGCGAGGCGCCCAGCCAGTGTACAGTCGAGAGTGAGGCGCTAGTGGACGGGAGATCGGGGCGCAGAAAGGAGAGAGAGCAAGCGGGCATAGAAGGAGTGGCGAAGCACTGAAGCTACACTCGCCTATGCTCTTTCGCATCACGTGCTCTGATTGCTAGGAGGGAAGGAATAGCGAGCGCATTCGGAGCTGTTTCTATGGGAGAGGGAGTAAGAGCGGAGAGATAACACCTGCTCGTGAGTGGACAATGCCGCGGACAACGCCGAATGCCGGACATAGCCCGACTAAAAATGCATTCGCATTTTAAACACCGACGGTTAAACAACCACTCGTCTGCACCTAAACCTGATGACGAATAATTTCCTTCCATATCTCATGATTGGGGGTCACCTTAACTGTATTTATGCTTTTATAGTACAGCTGCACAAGAAAAAAAGCTTTAAGTGTTGCCTGCAAGGACCGTGGTGCTTTTGCATCGAAAAGGATTGCAAGAAAAAACACAAGATGCGCACTCCGTTATTTTGGCAGTTAAATAATGAATACGTGGCATGAATTATCACAGCCACTTTGCAGAAATGGGAAAATAACGTAAACGAGCCAACTGATATGAAAATTTTAGGAAATGCATTATGATGTGTTACAACAAAGGCTTTATTTCGTACCGATGAAAGAATTCACGGTTTAATGGTAAAATTACTCCAGGAATCCTTAAATGTGTTGAACACATGTTGGAAGGCTTATTGGAATAAAATTGTACCCTTCGCAGCATGCCGACAAACTACAACGCCATCAGCAAATAGGTGTCTTTGGCTCCAAACAGGTCTTATGACTTGGGCCACTTGTCTCGCATTGTGTAGCCGTATATAAGCTATTGTATTTCTTGAGGCTGCTTACTAGTGAATGACTTGAGCGCGTGCACAGCTGTAGTTGTTCCTTCAACTTAAAGTAGTTTTGATTTAGTCCACCGTTATTGATTTCATGAACTCGTAAGCAATAAATGAAGTGCACCGTGGGCTTTTCTCTGCAAAAGAAAAGAAAATGAGTGAAGCTAGTTACGCAAATTGCTACTATCCCCTCTATTTCAAGGAACCTTGTCGAGAATTTTCATAGCATATAATTTGCTTAACATTAGCGCTTGCATCAATTTAAAACATATGTACGCAAGATGTTTGTAGTCAGCCGATATTCCTGTCTACTGATTCCTAGACGGCAACTAGGTTGGCATGAAAAATAATTTAATAAATACTCGAACCTTAAAATTGGTGCTTTCACTCATTTAGCAGGTGTGGTCGAGCCTCTTGGGTGCAGATCAAAAAGATGCGGACGAATAGCACGCAGACAATTTACATGCAGAGCAGTTACAAACAGATCCTAACTACGTATTCGATTAGACTGTCAGGTTATCTCAAGTGTTAGCTGGGGCATTTTCTGCCAGTTGTGTAAGTTTTTAAGCCAGCGTGGAACGGTGGCATTAAACACGTGGGCAAGCATGATTAAGACACAGCATTTCACTCTTCAAGTGTGTTATGAAGTTAAGCTCTCCTTCATGTCATTCTTTCTTTGTTCTTCTTCAAGTTTCTCCCATCTGTCTACCTTCCCCTCCCCATTCACACAGTGTAGGTGAGTCCGCAGTAAATATGCCATGTTAACCTCCCTACCACCTACCTTTTGATTTCTACGTACGCTTCACCCAGCCCAACTTGCTTTTAAGCAAACTGTTACTCTATTATCTGGTAGTTAATTTGATATAAATAATTGAACCCTGAAAGTGACTCCTTCCAACTAATGTGCACCCGTACATCCAGGTAATCAAATCATTTCGTTGATTGGGGTAAATGCTGGTAATATACCACAATGAGCTGCAAAAACAGGCCTATAACAGTTCTTCTAAAGGAGAGTTTTACCACAGTGAACCTGCATGAACAGGATTTCTGCCGGATGGACGGAGAAATGAACCAATGCTACGAGCGTTCCCTTTGCGTTTTTTTTCTATTGTGGAACGGAAGAAACACATCCAAGCATTGTCAATACAACAAAGGCAATCATTCGTGTGCTGGGAATGTTTTATGCGCCGACTATAAGCAGCATGCCGCTTGCGCAAAATGTTAGCCCCAGCTGTTTTAAAGTGTATCTGGAAAGACAAATTGACTCAACAGATGTCATATATTTGTCCCCTGTGTAACAGCTGACTCACAAGCATACCAATTCTTTTCAACAGCATTCAGCTGGTCCAGAGAGCCCAGTGCGATTGAAACGTATGTAGCCCCCATATTTCCACAGTGCTAAGCTGGACCTACCGAACTGATGAGGTAAAGTGGCGGCTTTGAATCCCGGTTGTGGCAGCCTCATTTTCAATGTAGGCAAAAGTGCTTGAGCTTCATGGGCTTAGAAATAGGTGGAACTCAAAGAATCTCAAGGCGTCGATATTCCTTTAGGCAATCTTTGCGGTACATCGGAAATAACGTTTGCAATAAATTGGGTCTTTCAGCTCAAATTATTGAAAAAACCGAAGTGCCTTCACAGATTACACCTGGTTACTCAACCCGAATGCCTCGTCACCAGCCACATTGTTTCTGTAGTACCCACCGGTTCAAGAATGTCACTCTTCCCTAAGTAAAGCACAAGCTTTCGATTCAACCTCCTTCCTTTAAAGTCACGTCGGCGCAATTTTGATTCGAACGCTAGGTCAGAGACAACGTCTTGAGGAAACAGGTTGGACACGGCTTGGCATGGCCATCTCAAGCAATTACGCGTACCACTTGTTGTAAAAAATATATTGTGTTTGAATACGTGAGTTTCAAAAAGACAAATTTATGCCTACATAAACTGCAAGCTTCGGGTGCTTCAGAAAATTAAATCACCGAGTTTTCAAAAGCTATAAATTCGATAGTGTACTTTGATCTCACGTTCTGAGATTTAGATGCCGTGTGCAAATTACGAGCACTGTAATTTGACAATGATACTGATGATTTCCTTTTATATGTGTTTTAGTATTTCTGGTTTCCTTCGCAATGTCTAGTTGACGGACTCACAGTTATAAAATATTTGTCATATTATCTTGACATGTGTTGTTAAACTGTGTGTTTCATTTGCGAACATTTATTTTCTTGTGTTTTTGTTATGTACATTGCTTTTTAAGCCCGACTTCATGTCACTGTTCTGGTAGCTCTTCAAAAAAGGCTGGCAGTGCTAATAAGTGTGACGAAGAATGTTAATGTTAGTGAGAGCAGTTTCTACACAGCTCTAGCAATATCAGTTCAAACCTCTTTTTTTTTCAACCAGTGTCACGTAGCACGTCAATTTTTACGTGCAAACCGCTCACTACTGATCTTTCGGATGCTGCGCTAGGCATCGAGTCTGCCGTAACAAGAACCATGCTACGTAGCGCCAACTTGTAAAAAAGAAAACGTTGTGCGACACTCAATCTGACGGCTTCAAGCAGCACTGAGTTACACCTACAAGTTTTCATGTACATAAGTACCCCCTTATGTGGATAAGTAGACAACCACTGCCGTAGCTCAATCGGTAAGGGCATCAAGCACGCAATCCGAAGGTTTCTCGTTAGGTTCCTTTGGGCGTCAAGCTGCCTTTGCGTCCCCTATACGTTTTTCATACTTATGTCCCAAATAGTACAGTTCCCGTAATCATTACAATTAACTTGATTATCTGCTGGCCTTATTTAGAATAGTGGCAAAAACAAAACGAGCTCCGGAAATTCTTCTCTTGTTTATTGTTGCCTTTTGGCACAAAATTAACCAAGAAGACAGATGTTTAACTATGATGTTCGGGCTGACGTGCATGAACCAACGTGCCGCGGGCCACTTGCAGATTGAGACAGTCAGATTAAGGCCAACCGCCACGACGTCGGCCATCTAGACAGCACACAGTTGATCCCCGACATCATCATCATCATCATCACCATCATCATCATCAGCCTGACTACGTCCACTGCAGGACAAAGGCCTCTCCCATGTTCCGCCAGTTAGCCCGGTCCTGTGCTTGCTGCTGCCAATTTATACCCGCAAACTTCTTAGTCTCATCTGCCCACCTAACCTTCTGTCTCCCCCTAACCCGCTTCCCTTCTCTGGGAATCCAGTTAGTTATCCTTAATGACCAGCGGTTTTCCTGTCTACGCGCTACATGCCCGGCCCATGTCCATTTGCTCTTATTTATTTCAGCTATGATATCCTTAACCCCAGTTTGTTCACTAATGCACTCTGCTCTCTTCTTGTCTCTCAAGGTTACACCTACCACTTTTCTTTCCATTGCTCGCTGCGTCGTCCTCAATTTAAGCTGAACCCTCTTTGTAAGTCTCCAGGTTTATGCTCCGTAGCTAAGTATTAGCAAGATACAGCTGTCATATACCTTCCTCTTGAGGGATAGTGGCAATCTACCTGTCATAATATGAGAGTGCTTGCCGAATGTGCTCCACCCCATTCTTATTTTTCTAGTTACTTCAATCTCGTGGTTCGGCTCTGCGGTTATTACCTGCCCTAAGTAAACATAGTCTTTTACATCTTCAAGTGCACTATTACCCATCTGGAAGCACTGCTCTTTTCCGAGGTAGTTGTACATTACTTTCGTTTTCTGTAGACTAATTTTAAGACCCACCTTTCTGCTCTCCTTGTCTAACTCCGTAAACATGAGTTGCAATTCGTCTCCTGAGTTACTCAGCAAAGCAATGTCATCGGCGAAGCGTAGTCTACTAAGGTATTCTCCATTAACTCTTATCCCTAACTGTTCCCATTCTAGGCTTCTGAAAACCTCCTGTAAGCACGCGGTGAATAGCATTGGGGAGATTGTGTCCCCCTGCCTTAACACCCTTCTTGATTGGTATTCTGTTGCTTTCCTTATGAAGCACTATGGTAGCAGTTGATCCCCTGTAGATTTCTTCCAGAATGTTTATATATACTTCATCTACGCCCTGATTTCGCAGTGTCCGCATGACGGCTGATATTTTTACTGAATCAAACGCCTTCTCGTAATCTATGAAGGCTATGTATAGTGGTCGGTTATACTCTAAGCATTTTTCTATTACCTGATTGATAGTATGAATGTGGTCAATTTTTGAGTAGCCTGTTCGAAATCCTGCTTGTTCCTTTGGTTGATTGAATTATAATGTTTTCTTTATTCTGTTAGCAATTACCTTTGTAAATAGCTTGTATACTACAGAGAGCAAGCTGATTGGCCTGTAATTCTTCAAGTCCTTGTCATCTTCTTTCTTATGTATTAAGATGATGATAGCGTTCTTCCAAGACTCTGGTACTCTTCCCGTCAGGAGACACCTCGTAAACAGGGTGGCTAGTTTTTCTAAAACAATCTGTCGTCCATCTTTCAGCGGATCTGATGTTACCTGATCCTCACCAGCAGCTTCGCCCTTTTGCATGCTCTCCAAAGCTTTTCTGACTTCTTCTTTCATTACTGGTGGGGTGTCATCTGGGTTACTGCTAGTTTTCATAGTATTAGGGTCGTGGTTGTCTCGGCTACTGTACAGATCTCTGTAAAACGCTTCCGCTATTTTAACTATCCTATCCATATTGGTAGTTATTTTGCCCTCTTTGTTCCTTATTGCATACATCTGAATTTTGCCTATCCCAAGTTTCCTCTTCACTGCTTTGACGCTTCCTCCGTTTTTGAGAGCATGTTCTAATCTCTCCATGTTATACCTTCTTACATCGCATACCTTACGTCTAATAATCAACTTCGAAAGCTCTGCCAGTTCTATTTTGTCTGTTGTACTTGACACTTTCATGATTTGACGCTTCTTAATTAGGTTCTTCGTTTCCTGGGAAAGCTTGCCAGTGTCCTAACTACCCTGCCTCCAACTTCCACTGCACACTTCTTAATGATACTCATCAGATTATCATTCATTGTATCTGCGCTAAGGTTGGCTTCCTCACTAAGAGCCGAGTACCTGTTCTGCAGCGACACTCTGAATTCCTGTACTTTCTGTCTCAGTGGTAGCTCATTGATTGGCTTCTTGCGTATCAGTTTCTGCCGTTCCTTCTTCAAGTCTAGGCGAATTCGAGACCGTACCATTCTATAGTCACTGCATCGTACCTTGCCCACCACTTCAACATCCTGCACGATGCCTGGGTGTGGACTCATTTTAAAGTCTACTTCGTTCTTATTTTCGCCATTAGGGCTCCTCAATGTCCACTTGCAGTTTCCTCGTTTTAGGTAGAAGGTATTCAAAATCCGTAAATTATTGCGTTCGGCGAATTCTACTAGTAGCTCTCCTCTGGCGTTTCTAGTACCGATGCCGTAATCTCCTACTGCCTGGTCTCCAGCCTGCTTCTTTCCTATCTTTGCATTGAAGTCGCCCATCACTATAGTATACTGTGTTTTTACCTTACTCATTGCCGATTCCACGTCTTCATAGAAGCTTTCAACTGAAGCGTCATCAAGGCTTGATGTAGGTGCGTAGGCCTGTACTACCTTCATTTTGTATCTTTTATTCAGTTTAATTACAATACCTACCACCCTTTCATTAATGCTATAGTATTCCTCTATGTTGCCAGCTATGTTTCTGTGAATTAGGAACCCCACTCCCAGTTCTCTTCTGTCTGCCAAGCACCGATAGCAAAGGACGTGCCCATTCTGTAGCACCGTATAGGCCTCATCTGTTCTTCCAACCTCACTGAGCCCTATTATATCCCATTTAACACCCTCTAGCTCCTCGAATAGTACAGCTAGCCTTCCCTCACTAGATAAGGTTCTAGCGTTAAACGTTGCCAAGTTCAGGTTATAATGGCGGCCTGTCCGGATCCAGAGATTCTTAGAACCCTCTGCTGCTTTGCAGATCTGACCGCCGCCGTGGTCAGTTGCTTCGCAGCTGCTGGGGACTGAGGGCCGTGAGTTATTTGACGTATGCATGTAGGAGGTAGTGGCCAGATACTGCACCAGGGTGGCCAATCCTTCTGTGGTGAGGGAGTGCGTTCCCGGCGGCGGTTACCGGTGAGGCCGCACCCCAGGCCTCTTAATGTAGTTCCATCAACACGCGGATTTTTTTTTCCGGTTGGGAACTGCGCGGCACCGAGATTTGAACCACGAACTTCTTGCATGCGAGGCGGATGCTCTCACCACTACGCCATCGCCGCACCTGATCCCCGACAACAGGGCTCTTAATGGTGAATATCTACTTCGTTGGATTGCTCTATGCCTTACAACAAGAGGCGGAGAAACAATAAACAGCACTCAAATAACTAGTTCTGGACCTCTTCAGTTGGATTTCAGGACTTTATCTTAACACAAAGCGAGTGCGGCATACACGAAGACGTAAGGTCAAAGCTTAGGCACATTCAGATACGGTTCATCATTCTCGTGCTCGCTAAAGCATCATGTGTTGCAGATTACAAAAAGACTAGCGAGATATGTTGTTCTCATGCACTATTATGAAAGTGAATAGGGGCAGACCAGTATCAACAAAACTACTGTACCTGGGAAAGGTAGCGGGATATCAAAATTTTCCCGAATATTTTTAGAAGCAAGATCCTAGACCACGGTGCGCTTTCAACTTTGTACTTGTTTTTGAACGTACTACCGCACTGTTGTCAGGTCTTACTTATGCAATCAGCGTCACCACATGGTCTGCTGATTTAGAGTTACCTGAAACACTTTTCAGCAAGGTCACAAAACGCCGCCGATCAATAGTCAAGGCTCCTGGAACAACCGACACAGACATTACAGCGCAAAACATGGCCATCAATTTACTAGTAATTCTCAAACTCGGCTATAATCGGCCGCTCTTTTAAAAACTGACGCTATAATCCTAAATGGTCAGAATTTAAACACAAAGTCAACAGTCTTACGCATGGCACAGTTACCGTGCTATGCAAAGCACGAATGAGAAATGTTGATACGTCACTTTAAAATTAGCACAACATTACAAGGGAAAGGTAAGTGATGCCGTACATGACTTCCGTGTCATGATTATCATGCTTGGATTTGTCGTTTACTTTAGTCATCTATTCACGTCACGTGATACCAAGTTTAGTATATGTGGAGCTAGTCAAACGGCCGCGAGCACGCTATGAGTGTGGTATGTTGTCATGTTCTTACATGACACGCGTGTCAGGATTATCATGTTTGCACCAGTCATATATTTTGTCATCAATAGATGTCACGTGACACCAAATTTGGTATACGTGGAGCTAGTAAAACGGCATCGAGCACATCATGAAGGGATCAATGTGCTCCAAGGTAGCATTGAACGCGTGCACGCTGAGCAAAGCGACGCTACGTTAGCAAAATGTGAGCACTCTACAGTCTCACGCTAGGCGTGACCTGAGCGACTAGTGTTCACTAGATCGGCCCAATAGCAACCGGCGTGAAATGCGACATGCTGTATTTCGCGCCAATGCGTTACCCAGACAACACTACGTTTCCCTCTTTTCGTGACGGAGGGCTGTACGCCCGGAAACGTGCATGCGTCAAAGCAACGCAGCGCGGGGCGTGCCAACGAGTATATAGCAGGACCGGCACCTGGCGTAGCAACGCCCACCTGACACGACGAAATGAACGCCGGTGAGCAGGCGCACCGCGTCACGTCGAAATCTATTGGCGCCTTGACTGTGGCATGTTGGCGTCATGGCGCCTTGACTGTGGCATGTGTGGCATGGCAGAGTGGGCACGAGAGCAGTGGTCTCTGCACAGCTCTAAGCCGCTATTTCTTCACCATGCAGGCCTTCTTTGCGAACATCCTGCCGTGGTTATCAATTTGCTCTGCTGGCTTGGCGCATGTAGGTGCGCCGCTACCGACAACGAACCTCGTCAGCGTAGCCGATCAACACATGCCGAGCTCTGACGCCCCTTGGGTGCTCTTTGAGTATCCACCAGCCCCATCGACGACAGCAGCAATCGCCACCGACAGTTTTAAGAAGCAACACCTGGACACCGCCTTCAGTGGGCACGAGAGCAGTGGTCTCTGCACAGCTCTAAGCCGCTATTTCTTCACCATGCAGGCCTTCTTTGCGAACATCCTGCCGTGGTTATCAATTTGCTCTGCTGGCTTGGCGCATGTAGGTGCGCCGCTACCGACAACGAACCTCGTCAGCGTAGCCGATCAACACATGCCGAGCTCTGACGCCCCTTGGGTGCTCTTTGAGTATCCACCAGCCCCATCGACGACAGCAGCAATCGCCACCGACAGTTTTAAGAAGCAACACCTGGACACCGCCTTCAGTGGGCACGAGAGCAGTGGTCTCTGCACAGCTCTAAGCCGCTATTTCTTCACCATGCAGGTGTGTACTCCTTTACTACACGCTAAAAAATCTGACAACCGCTGTCTACTGCTGTTCCCGTGCCCACGGGTGTTGTGCGAGACTCTGTGTGAATGTTTTTCAATGGCTCACACCTTGCTTTGTTCCGGCGACATTGAGACTAACCCTGGACCCAATACCCGTGCCACAACACAACAAGAATTTCATGAGTTACCCGAAAACCCTGCCGAACAAATGAATGTCTTATTCCATATGTTGAAAGACGTGCACTCGCGTTCGTTACAGAGCTCACAGTGTCAGTCTGAGCTTGCTATTGATGTAAAAGCAATTAAAGCCGGACAAAAAAACATTCACGTTGAAATTACTGGTATCCGGAAGCGGCTTGACGAA
Organism: Rhipicephalus microplus; assembly: GCF_043290135.1. Taxonomy (NCBI): domain Eukaryota; kingdom Metazoa; phylum Arthropoda; class Arachnida; order Ixodida; family Ixodidae; genus Rhipicephalus; species Rhipicephalus microplus. The sequence continues at coordinate 44,558,509 of NC_134707.1, forward strand.
TTGGAAGAAAAATCGATCAAACTGGATACTATGACTGAAGAATTAGCAAGTGTGCAAAAAGCCGTAGAAGAACTAACCGACGAGAATAACCACGTGCAATCTAGACTAACCGAGCTAGAGGACAGGTCCAGAAGGGACAATTTAATCTTTCATGGTGTTCCAGACTCTAGAGAAACGTGGCAAGAAACCGAGGCGAAATTGACGAATTCTATTTCTGCTATTCTTGACAGTTTTTCCAGCGAGTCATTTCAAAGGGTGCACCGTTTGGGTAACCCTTCACCCACTAAGTGCCGCCCCATCGTCGCCAAGTTCACTGACTTCAAAACGAAAGAGAAAGTGCTGTCACTGCGCAATCAACTAAAAGATAAGAATATTTCAGTAAGCGAAGATTTCTCTGTGGCAACGAGGCAGGCACGTAAAAAACTTATTGACTTTGGGAAAGCTCAGGCCGGTTCTTCACCACTTAAGCTGCGTTACAACAAGTTACTACTAAATAACAAATGTTACATGTATTTTCCCGAGTGCGACAAAGTTCTAGAGGTGAAAAAACGTACCAATTATGTCAATAATGCGAGAGCTTCTTCTTCTGTGAACACGACTACATAGGGTTGCGCGAGGGGAGGTGACCACAAATCAAATCTTCAGGTATCTGTCATTTTTTCTAACGTTAGAAGTGTACTAAATAAATATAATTCTTTATCATCAGCTATTGATACATGTAGCGCAAAAATAGTTGCATTGACTGAAACTTGGCTCCATGCGCATGTCCGCGATCAAGAAATCTTTGATGACGCAACCAATTTTCACATGTACCGTTGTGATCGGACAGTGCGCAGGGGAGGCGGCGTTCTTCTGGCAGTCTCAAAAGACACTCCTTCTTCCTGTATTCATATTAACACTGAACTAGAGCTAGTCTGGGCTATAGTAACCATTGGACACCATAAGATAATATTAGGTGTATGCTATCGTTCTCCCTCTTCACCTTCAACATTTGTCGATGAACTTCACGACGCAATTAATATAGTTTGCACACGATTTCCATCACATCCCCTGTTTCTCCTCGGAGATTTTAACTTTCCTAGTATAATGTGGAACGCATACGCACCCTACTCTTTACCGTCTTCGCCGCAACCAAATGAATTCATTAACCTATGTTCAACGTTTTCCCTGACGCAAGTAGTGGCCTTACCGACTAGGGCAACTACTAACAGTGCTAGCATTCTTGATCTGATACTAACAAACCGACCAGACTTTGTTACCGCTATAACCTACGCACCAGGTATCAGTGACCATTCTTTACTTTCATTTTCATTTAATGCACCCTGTCCTAATAGAGATAAAAAAAAGAAAAAGATACGGGACTATAAAAAAGCCAACTTTGACAAGATAAACAGTGAACTAGCAACTTTTCTAGACATATTTCTAAGCAGTTTTGATACCCGTTCAGTGCAGTGTAACTGGGATATGTTTGCAGATGAAGTTGAACAACTAACCAATAAGTATATCCCTTGCCGTACTATCACAACTAACGCACGTGCGCCATGGTACAACGCGTACATCAAACGCTTATCTAACCGAAAGAAACGTTTTTATCGTGCAGCAAGATGTTTACCCACTAACCACCCACGCTGGGCTGCCTACAAATCTGCATCATCCATCTACATATCTGCACTAAAATCCGCTAAAGACAACTTCCTCACTCAAGTCCTGCCGTCTATGTTACAAACAAATGCAAAAAAATTCTGGCGAGTTATTAACCCCCTATCTGACAATCATATTTCCTTGATCGATTCATCCGGTAACGAAATTAGTGAAGCCCTTTGCGCTTCTGTTCTCAACGATTCTTTTATCCAAAACTTCTCCGTAGATAGCCATAATGATTTACCTAGCGCAACCTTGCACAATTATTCACCCATGTCATCCGTGATTATCGAAACTCTTGGAGTTGTACGTCTCATTGAATCACTTAAGAACGATTCATCTCCTGGTTATGATGGTATTAACACAAAATTTTTAAAAAATACTAGCGCTTATAGTTCCATTATAGTTACTAAAATTTTTCAACAGTCACTAGATACTTCTACTATTCCTAGTCAATGGAAAATCGGAAAAGTCGTTCCACTCCATAAATCTGGTAATAAACACTCTTCGAATAATTATCGTCCCATTTCTTTAACCAGTATTTGTTGTAAAATGCTCGAGCATATAATATTTACAAACATAGTCAATTTTTTAGAATCAAATTCATTTTTCACGTCAGCACAACATGGCTTCCGTAAAACATATTCATGTGAAACACAGCTAATATCATTCACTCATCACTTACATCAGATCCTTGATAAATCATCCCATGCTGACTGTATTTTTTTAGATTTTTCAAAAGCTTTTGACAAGGTTTGCCATAGACTTCTACTTTACAAACTACACCAACTAAACCTTGACGGTAACCTACTAATGTGGATTGAATGCTTTCTCACTAACAGATCACAATTCGTTACTGCCAACTGTCATAATTCTCCATTTCGCGAAGTTCATTCTGGCGTTCCGCAAGGGTCCGTCTTAGGTCCCTTGTTGTTTCTCATTTATATTAATGACCTGTCATCAGTTGTATCATCAAAAATTCATCTATTTGCTGACGACTGTGTTATTTTTCGAGAAATTACTACCGATAATGACATTAATATATTGCAGTCTGACCTTAACGCTATATCTAACTGGTGTGATAAATGGCTAATGGACCTAAACATTAAAAAGTGTAAAATCATGCGTGTATCAAGAAGTTGCACTACTTCACCTATTTACTATCTTAATAACATTCCTTTGGATTCTGTTAACTCTTATAAGTATCTTGGAGTTCACATAACAACTAACCTCAACTGGACAACTCATATTGAATACATCATTATCAATGCTAACCGCATGCTTGGCTATTTACGACGTAACTTTTTTAACGCTCCACATGGTTTAAAACTGCTACTTTATAAAACACTAATACGCTCTAAACTAGAATATGCTACAACCGTGTGGGACCCTACCTATAATAACCTGGTAACTTCCCTTGAACTTGTTCAGAATAACTCCGTTCGTTTTATATTGTCCAATTATAACAGAACCGCTAGCATTTCAACCATGAAAACTTCACTTGCACTTCCTTCCTTAGCATCTCGCAGAAAAGTCTCCCGTCTAACTCTATTTCACAAGATCTACCATCATCCCATCTTGCATGCCCAACTACTACTTCGCCCACAGCACATTTCCCACCGCATTGACCACCATCACAAAGTAGGCATCCCTTCATGCAACACAAAAACTTTTTTTAATTCTTTTTTGCCTCGCACATCAAAGGAGTGGAACAGACTTCCCGGTGACATTGTTGCTATTACTGATAACAATTTGTTCCGTGATGCTTTAGCTAACATTGTGTAATAAGTTCTTTTTTTTTTGTGTTTTGTTGCAACAGCTAACATTGTATATTTAGGCTTGTTGTTGTATTACCTAACATGTATTATTATACAGCATATTAACAAACATTGTGCTCTTCCAAATTTATTTGTACGATTTAACCGTATTCACTGCTTTTTTTGTTAAATTCAATATTTTATTGTAAATAACCCACCCCCCTCTGTAATGCCATTTGGCCCTGAGGGTAAAATAAATAAATAAATAAATAAATAAATAAATGTTGCCATGTTCTCACTTGACATGCACCTCATGATTATCAAGTTTGCACCAGTCACATACCTTCGTTCTCCATTAACGTCACGTAATACCATTTGGCATATGTGAAGCTAGCGTGATCAGTGCGGCATGTATTCATGTTGTTACATGACACGCATCTCATGATTATCAAATTTGCACCAGTCACATACCTTCGTCATCCATTCACATAGATAGATAGATAGATAGATAGATAGATAGATAGATAGATAGATAGATAGATAGATAGATAGATAGATAGATAGATAGATAGATAGATAGATAGATAGATAGATAGATAGATAGATAGATAGATAGATAGATAGATAGATAGATAGATAGATAGATCTGCTCAAAGTCGCCGAAGTTCGCTAAGAAATGCTTCGCATTTAAAACAGGCTTGAGAGACCGACTGCCGGCAGCAGCTGCGTGCCGACGATCCAGCAGACTTCGAAGCCGCGCTTAAGTGCGAGCGGTAATGCATGCACCGGTGGTGTGTGGATCCTGCAAACCACGTAACCGGTTATCTCACGATGTCACCTCATGAAGAAGCACGAACATGAAACCAATAATTGTGACAGGTATCAGTGCCAGGACGCGTTGAACCCAGTGCTAAACACTGGTACCGCACGTTTAAACTTTATCTTGTTAACCATTTGTACGGAGCGCTTGAGAGGTGATATTTAATTGGAATATTTCGCTTGCGCCACTTGAGCTAGAACGTTTTATATATATATAGAAGATAACCTTAGGTAATGACCCAATGTAAAAAAACTGCTTGATATTTCGCAGGTTTTTACAACTGGACCATTCATGCTCATACAGCATTCGACAAGGAAGCAGCCCGCCACTCAATACGCCAATGTCAATCATACGACGAGATGTGCGATGATGATGTATTAGTTACGTATATTTGCCAAAACCAATTATCCGTGGTAAGTACTGCACTTTTTCGCATCACTGAAAGAAATTCTTCGCGTGCTATTAGTGTAGCGATTATACAATAAAAGCGGGCACTAAATATATACTAATAAAAGAACAGTACTGAAAATGTCTATATCATACCAGTGACATGTTGTCTAATTTCTGAACTTCGAATTGGATATGTAAAAGCTGAATATTTTATTGAATGCAGGTTTTTCAAAGGAAGGCATGGCTACAGTTTGTGCTACAATGTTCGTCACCTCATTGGTGATGACCTTTTGCAAAGTCGGCGTCGGAGGCGGAGGATGGAGAGAAATCAGTAATCCGAACGCGTTCCAGCTCCGCGCTTTAGCGCGCTTCGCCTATAAAAACCAAAAGGGGCCAAGTGCTGTTGGCGTAACATTTCTCGTAACGCAAGCCAGATGGAAGGTATGTAGTCCAATAGCACCAAGCGTTATGCTCGATTGACTTCAGCGTTGCCGTCTTTACAAGCTCGCGATTACAGTCATATATTTATATACACCTTTGTAAGTGCTCGGCTCTCGCAAGTAGTTGTAGTAGTAGTAGTACTAGTAGTAATAGAGACTTATTGCGGCGAAAGTCATAGGCCACGCATTTCGACAACCTGCGTCACCAGTCAATGCTGTTCTTCCCCTTCGACGTAGACTTTGTCCAGCCAGCTATTCGCTGTCAGAAAAGCAGATGCATGAGCGGTGGATCGCAAAACACAAGGGCAGTAGAAAAGGTAGTGTCAGATGTCTGCATATATATAGCGCCAATCGGGATAGCAGAGCAAGATCAACATTTATGAATAAATAAAAGGTGTAGGGTGTTTATCAGACAATCGAAATAGTTGTCCTGCAGAACGCCATTTTTAGCAGAGTTAATGAGCAGGGGGGCATGACGATTACAGTGCGCGTTTAAATTGCGCAACAAGAAAAAAAAAGAACAACATGGGTGATCGGTGGCCGAGGCAGAAGACGACATTGATAGAGACGTCCCCTTGTCAGAGCACGAAGATGCGTGGCGTAACAAGGACAAAATGAAAAAGAACCAATGTAAAGCTACCGCATATATTCTACGGGCCATTGGCTGGGCACCACGAAACTTCAGCATAGCCAATTAGAACGGGAAAAGTGACGCAGAAATCGAGGAAGATCCGGAGACAGAAAAGAGCAATAGAGTTCGAAGAGGACAAGGTGAGTGGAAGGTTGTCATCTGACCGGGCGCTAAAGATTTCACAGACCGGGCGCTAAAGACTTCAACCGTCCGGGTCATCGTGCCGTCACGTTTTCGATAGAGGAGTCCATGGCCATCCAGTCCTGAACTTCTGTCGAGGGCCTATGGACTTCGGTGCTGACAGGCAAGTAACACAAGTCGGGCTACCGGCTCGAAATGTTCGTCCAACTGCCTGGCAGGCTCACCCTCGTTCATCGAAGCGTCGTCAGAAGCTAGCGTTTCCTCATAACCAGCCAGCGCCCCGATGGCTGGGTCACCGCGTTCTGGTTTGTTCATACACCGAGCCTCAACGTGTTGGTGAGACTGAACTGGTAAATTATCGTGCTCCACCACTCATCCTCGTCAGGACTACCTGAAAAATAGCAGCATACCCACGGAGTGAATGATGGAGAGTGGGGCGAAGCATCCGTCCGTCCATTCGTTCTTGCTTCTGTCCGCCCATGCGTGCGTTTGTGTGGCCGCCCGTGCGTCCATAGCCCGTCCGTGCGTGTGCCTGTTCGTGCGTCCGCACGTATATCTGTGTGTCCATCCCTGCGTTGGTCCGTGCATTCGCTCCTGCGTTCGTCCATGCGTCCATCCGTCTGTGCAGCCATCTGTGCGTCCGTCCATGCAACTGTCTGTGTGTCCGTTCGTCCACCTATTCAACACTCCAAGTACCACCATCTCGCATCTTTTAATCATATATTGCTCATATAGAAGAACTGCCATCCAGCGGACATTCCAAGGACTGAACGAGAGGAGGCACACGCACACTTTCTTACGGCTTGCGCTTCGTGTCTACTTCTCACCTTTAACCACCTGAAGTTCTTGGTATGTACTAGTTCACTGTATTTATGACACTGTGACCAAACGCTCGCTAAATCTTGCTAAAACCAAAGGTTACGCCCAGCGAGTATAACGTAGCAACCCTTCCTTGTCAGTGCTCAATGTACATGCCAATGGCTGCTAAGTGAGAAAAGAGACAGGAGAATTCGGTTTTTAGTTAACGCGCACGCTGCGAGTTTTTTATTGTTGAAAAACGCACAGAAGAAATCTCCCACCGGCACCACCTTGGAGAACAAAATGTAAGACTTGTTACACACTACTACTACTACCACTTCGAGGGACGAGCGGGTGCCGCTATAATAAGCTTCACCCCTAAAAATCCTTTATTCTTGTGACGTGCCATTGTGGCCGTCTGATATACTGGGTTCCGAGGTGGCCTAAAAAGAACGTCCACACTGTTTCAAGATCAGGAAGGGATTGCCAGACTCCCTTTTTTATTTCACGTTCCTCGAGCACCCGTGAGCTCGGCGGTGATACTTCGTTTTCCTCGCGCAAAGGCGTGAGGCACGCACCGAGTGTCGTCTGATATCGGTCGTCACATGCCCGGGTTCGGAAACTATAGTCGTCCCGACTTCATACACAAAACACTAAGACAGACTTACTTAAACTAAGTTGAACAGCCCTTTCTGTAACTATTGACAAAGGTCAACAAAACGTTGTCTATCCACTTTCAGGCACACAAAACTATATACAAGCACCAACAACTATTTACACTGCATGGCACCCATGTACACCTTAGTTCGAAGCATTGGGTTGCTCCATGTGAGCAATGGGGCTCATATATGGTCTCAATTTTTCGACATGCACAATGTCACTTCCCATGTTGTCCGCGACTTCGATCTCGTAGTTACGGGAGACAGTTTGTTAACTGTCTTGTGAGGTGTGGTGTACGATGTAGTTGCTTTCAAACTGGACGTAGGAGCCTTGAAGAGGAGCAGTTGGCCCCTTTCAAACACAGCGTTCTTGTGGTGCTTGCCAAAGTGCCGCTTCTGTTTTTCTTGAGCCAGCCGGATGTGCGTGGCTGCGAGCTCCCTGGCTTTTTGTAGTCGTTCGCGCACTACCGTGAAATAGTTGGATTCTTTTTTGAGCTCTTCAAGCTCTCGGCGGCTGTATACAACATCTAAAGATAACATCGGATCCCTACCGTAGACCAGGAAGAAGGTAGTTTGGCGAACCGTGTCTTGGTACCCGGTGTTGTAACAGAATACAATAGAAGGGAGGACATAGGCCCATCTTTCTCCCCCGGCGGTAGTAATGGCAATCATCTGTTTGATTGTTTTATTAGCTCTTTCGCACAAGCCTTTTGCTGCGGGGTGATATGCGGTAGTGGCACCATGTCTGATGCCCTGATGTTTGAGGTATGCTTTAGTAGAGCAAGCCATCAATTGAGTACCGCGGTCTGTGATGATTGCGGCTTGGCATCCGTGCTTCAAGATGATCCGTCGTTTGACAAACTTTTGGATGATTGTGGCCTTTATGTTCCGGGGTGGTTTTGGCTCCACGAACTTTGTGAGATAATCAGTGGCTATAGTCAGGTACTTGTAACCTCTTGAAGTTTTGAATGGCCCTTTATGTTCATCCCAATTGTGTGAAATGCACCGTGGACTTCTATTTTTCGTAATAGATTGTAAGACACCAATGTCATCATCTTCAGCCTGTGACAAAGGTCACAGCGACTCACGTATCCTCTGACATCTTCATAGACCTTCGGCCAGTGATACTTAGACCTAAGGGCATCGAATGTTCACCTGATGCACATGTAGCCCCCGTATCATCCTTCATGCATTTCACGGAGTGCTTAGCTTGTTGTGCAGGAAGGCAGAGGAGAAATCGATTGCTGACTAAGCCTTGGTCTCTACTGTACAACACATAGTTATGTGTGATAAACTTCTTTTCCACGCCTGTCTTGTTTTTTTTTGTGCCCAGTGCACCCTAAAGAATATCAGGACTTTAGAGCAAAATGCATCCTGACGCTGCTCCCCACCCAAGTTGTCACAAAATCACAGTGCTGAATATGATACTGCAAGAATTGATTCAGCATCATCAGCAATGGGGGGATTCCTGGAAAGACAATCTGGTGTGCTGTGCAGAATTCCTGATTTATAGATGACAAAGTCGAATTTCTGCAGAATCAGTGACCAACGAGAAATCCGTTAGTTTCCTACCTTGTAGCGCAAGGCCTAACACAGTGCGTGGTGGTCGCGGACAACTTGAAATTTTCGACCAATCAGGTATGGTCGTAGCTCTTCTAATGTTTATTTTATTCCAAGAGCTTCCATTTCCCTCGAAGAATAAGTAAACTCTTCATATTAAAAGAAAAGCGGCGCACAAAAGCGCTGTGTGTGGTTCTCTTCTTTGTCTCCGTCTTTTTGTGCGCCGCTTTTCTTTTAATATGAATATACACCAACTCGCCCAACTTTCTATTCTGTTACAATAAGTAAACTCTGCGCCTTTGAGAGATTGACTCAAGTATAGCACTGGAAAATACCGCTGCTCTTCATCTTCTTGCAGCAATAGACCACCCAATCTGAGCCGAAATGCATCTGTGCGTACTTGGACACCAAATTCAGGTTTTTCGAAGAGTAGCTTAAGGACAGGCCGCAGGCACAACGCGCGCTTTAACGTCTCAAATGCCACTTGCTGATTTTCTTCCAAAGAAAAAGTAGCGTTTCTCTTTAGGAGTGATCGAAGAGCTGGTGTGATAACGCTGTAATTCGGGATAAACTTTCTGAAGCACGATGTGAGCCCGATGAATGATTGTAGTTCCTGTACATTTTGAGGAGGCCGGAAAGCCGGAACTGCTGCCAGTTTCGATGGGTCAGGAAGTACACCGTCTTTCGTGACGACGTGTCCCGAGGTAATTAATTGCAGTACCAAAAAAGAAACACTTCTGTGGCTTAAACTTCCAAGCTGCCATTTCGAACATTTTAAATACGTTCTGATGGTGCGAAACGTGTTTTTTCAAATGTCCGGCTGAAGTCTACGCAATCATTCATATGCACAAGGGCATTGTCGCATTTAATACCGTCAATGATTGTATGCACGGCTCCCTTAGATGTGAATGGGGCACCTCAGAACCAAATGGCATCCGGAGGAATTCATAAAGACCCCATGGCGTGACGAAGGCCGTCTTCTGTACGTCATCTGGATGCATGGCGATGTGATAAAGTCTAGACACCACGTCCATAACAGAAAAGTACTTGTTACCGGTAAGTGCCTGCAGTGCCTCTTCAATTATTTGGAAAGGGTACACAATGTCTTCAGTGACGGCGTTGAGGCGTCTATAATCAACGCACATTCGCGTTGTTAAGTCTTTCTTTGCTACAAGGACAAGGAGTGACGCCCAATAACTACGAGAAGGTCGCACTATATTGGCATCAATGAGGTCCTTGATCATACTTTTGAGAAGATCACGCTGTGCTGGTGACAATCTGGGAGGACGTTGCGATATTGATTTGCGTTTTCATTTGGAATGAAAAGTCGCTCAACTGTGCAGGAGCCTACATCTGTTGTTGAATGTACAAATCAAACCGAATGTTGCACCAACAAATCCTTCACGACCTGCAGCTCATTGGAAGATAACATTGTTACAATGTTAAAGCTGACGTCTCCTATTGCGATTGAACGGCGCTGCGAGTCGACGACTGTATAATCTGGAGGCGCATCAATGTCCACTGAAGAAGGAAGGCATGAAATTTGGAGGATCTGTTAGCAGTCCTCTACAGAAAGTTCAATATCCTCAATTCTACTTTATTCTTCAATGAGGCTAATTGTCATCTGATAAGGAAGCAAAACGGCTTCAGAAGATAATTTCGTGATCAAAACCTTCGTTGTATTTCCGATACAACTGTTACCATGGGCTCCACTATGACTGAATAGTGGTCGTACAAAAGCTTTGTCCCAGTGATGACCATTAAATGATTTTAATCCTCCGACATGCGATGCCAAGCCACAGTAACTAAGTTCCACGATAAAACTGCCGTGGTTGCTCCCTAACCAGGTAGACCTTGCGTAGCCTTTGGGGGACCGATACCGTGAAGCTCTCCAAGCCCCAGTCGATGATGGCTCTTGAAGCCTGCAAGAAGTCATCACCTAGCAGTATTCTTTCGTGAGGTGACTGGGAAACAACAACAAAGTCATGCTGCAGTGTTTAATTGTCCATTGTCACCACAGCACTGACTCGACCTAAATTTTATATCTGATGGCCACTTCCTCCTACCAAACGTAGAGACGAAGGCCTTATGCTTAATTTAAGTTTGTCAACTATTGGCACCATAATAAAGCTTTTGACAGCTCAAGAATCCAAGATGCCTTTAATAGTTTGTCCGTTGATGGTGCCTCGAACAGAAAAAGTACCCGCTTCAGAGACACATCACACCTGCTCAATTATTGGCGACTGCTCGCGGGCATCGGCGTCACCAGCTGTTCGTTTTCCGGCTGTTATGAGCTGAAAGATTCGAGGTCTTGCTGCCACTTCAAAAATTCTGCAGTTAGAGGTAGACGACACTGTGTGACAAAATGACTAATTTTGGAGCAGTGCAAGCACAGTTTACTAACTCTCGGGGTATTTTCTTACGACCTTTCAAAAACACGCATTGGAAATGAGTCGATCTCCGCGATGGTGATGGCTTCGCTTTCGTATTCCTCCTTTTAGCAACTTTCTCCGAGCTACTTCATCATCTGAGGAACAGCTAGACTCTATGCTGTCCGAACGTTGACGATGGCGCATAGGCTTCGGAGGCGAACGCTTTGTCATAACACGGCATTCGGAGGACGGCGTTGTGGATGGCGTTTCGCGTTCTTCCGCAGCCAAAATTTGCAAGGTGTCCTCCAAATCCCTGATCTGGTCAAATCGCAGAAAGGAGCTTATCATATCGTCTAGACGTTTAGATGTTTTATTAAAAAAGTGCTTCTTTGCCTTGGGTGACAGAGTAGCCATCATAACTTGGCACTTTTTCTGTTGTAGTACAGGATAATTGCACTGCTCTATCAATTCCAGCTTTTGGTATGCGAAGTCTGTACATGACTAGCCTGCGCGTTGCGTTGCGCCGAACATTCACTGCTCAGATGTTACATCGCAGTCCATGTTATGACGTCGGCGGAACGCTGCCTTCATGTCAGCCCAAGTACTGATATTAGCAACCTTCGTGTGGTGACACATCCATGTAAAGTCTTTAGCTGAGAGCCTTGAAATAATAATTGGTATGGCGACCTCATTGGGAACGCAGAGGGCTCCAAACCAATAGTTAACTTAATGAAACCAGACATTTATATCTTTCCCGAGATGTGGTAAAGAGCTCACCGCGAAACTCGAAAGACGGTCGCGAGCGTCTTCACTATTAGATATGCACATGGCAGTATCGCTTCTGGATGATCTTTGTTGCTTTCTCGAGCCACGTTTGAGATTTATCGACGCACTGTTCTATTCTGCACTCGTGCTTCATTGGGCATTTTCACGCCTTTTTAACTCCAGACGCTCGATGCGCTCTATTAGTGCAGCAACTAAGTTACACAAGAAGTCATGACTTGCGTTCATTTGCTAGTCAAGAGACGGTTTTGGTGCGTCGTGGTATTTGGCGGCGTCGTGGTCCTGGATAAATATCAGCTTCAGTTCCTCCACTTCACTCCGAAGCCGACCCACCTTAGTCTTTATGACATCGGCTTTTGGACAGAGCTGACTGGTAGGCTTCCAACCGGGTGGCGTCATTCAGCTGCTCTAACACGTCGACAGAACATGGAGACGTCGCCATCTTGGGATCACGGAGCCGACGCAATTTTTGCAGATGATTGTGTCATCTACCGCAAAATAACCAACACTTTTGATCAAGCAGCACTACAGAATGACCTTAATGAAGCATTAAACTGGTGTGACCATTGGCTTATGACCCTTAATCCTAACAAATGCAAATTAGTTTCCTTCCACCGCCGCAAAAACCCACTCCAATTTTCCTATGAAATTGCTAACATGCCAGTCGAAACAGCCGTATCCTACAAGTAGCTTGGTGTAACATTAACCCCTGATCTTTCCTGGCGAACGCATATCACTAACATGATTTCATCAGCCAACCGATCATTAGGATTCCTAAAACGTCACCTACGTCACTCACCGTATCACGTTCGTCTTCTGGCCTATCAGTCGCTAATCCGGTCCAAACTTGAATACGCATCACCCATCTGGAGCCCTCACCAAGTTTATCTGATCAACGCCATCGAAGCAGTTCAAAATCGTGCCGCTCGCTTCATTCATTCTTCTTATTCTTACGATGTCAGTGTTTCATCCCTTAAAAATGAATCCGGTCTATTAAGTCTTTCCCTTCGCCGCAGAATTGCTACATTGTCACTGTACCACAAGTTGTATCACAGCTCACTTCACCAACCACCTTACATCGCTCCCGCCGCACGCATTTCTCCCCGCACTGGCCATCCACTTCAAGTCTTCCGACCCCGATCTGGCACCTCAACATTTTCTGCATCATTTCTCTGCCGCGCCGCCAAAGAATGGAATGACCTTCCCCACGATGTTGTTTCAATCACCTGTCCATCACGTTTTATTCAAAGTGTGTCAATGCATCTGCAATGTTAACCTGTGGCTTTTGTATCTTTGTTGTACAACCCACCCCTTATGTAACACCCCCCTGTGGGGTCTTTAAGGAAATAAAGTGAAGTGAAGTGAAGTGATTGAGCCAAAAGAGCCCGCAGGGAGCGACGTCCCCGCACAGAAGTAAACGCCTTCTAAGTTCACCTCGAGCAGTTGGGAGCCAATTGTGACGTACCGATGAGGCCGTTGGATATACTGGGTTCCGGGGCAGCCTAAGAAGAACGTTCACACTGTCAAGATAAGGAAGGGGCTGCCAGACCCCGTTTTTTATTTCAAGTTTCTCGAGCACCCGCGAGTTCTGCGCCGATCTTCTTCGTTTTCCTTGCGCAAAAGCGCGCGACACGCACCGAGCGTCTTGTGCTATCGCTCGTCACAATTCTATTCACTGTATTAAGCTAGAAGACTATTGTCTTTCGACGATGTTCACAGACGAACATGCAGGTACGGGGCCAATCTTTTAGTAAGTGTTTCAATGTGTAGGGATTTTTGTGGCTTTGTTTAAGAAATGTTTTTGTGATTTGTGACATCCTTCTTGCTTCTCTTAGATTCTGCGAGGCTCAAACCAAGGAAGCTCTTATTACCATAGGACGAGCCTGCATTACAGGGAGGATAACTACACTTGTCTCGTTGCAGGTTAAGGTATACCACCGAATAACACGGCGAAAAGAGACCTTCCTATTGTTCTTCCCAGAACTCCCACTTTCTTACAAAAGTTCGAGCTGAAAATAGGTGGTGCCTTGTGCAGTATATCGTGGGTGATATGTTTAGCCAGCTGATTACCACCAATTTCTGAATTATCCAGAATTCAGCGGAACAAACAGTCCGCAGGGGGTACACCAGCACATCACGTCAGTAAGTGGTGGTTCTGCATGGAATGAATTACAGCATAAAAGTCGGAGTATAGGATGTACCTGACAAAGAGGAGAAGAAGGAAAACAACTGGAGCGCTTGGGCAATGCAAGCGAACCTAGTAGAACGGCCCACATGGCGGTGGCATGTTGCACATGCCAGTGTGGAGGTTCACTGCGTGCTTGTAAGCTTTTCCGGACGACGACGAAGTGTTCTGGTATTCAAGCGTTTGTCTCAGTGCTCTCCAATTTTTCCGTGAAACCTTCAGTTTTGTATAGTGCCTCGGCTCCACGTCTTGCGGTCATGGACGTGGGACCTCCCGGGGGACCACCTGGCCAACAGTCATCTCGGCTGACCACCGCGAAGAAGAGAGAAACTTCACTCAGTCACAATGAGGACACAGAGCTCTACTCAGCTGCCTTGAAAGACAACTCATCCGACAATGATTTCATTCCTGCCTGGAGCAAGAGGACAAAAATGAAGATCGTCAACGCAGCCTCACCCTCCTCTGCGAGTACAGCGACTATGAAGTCAAGGCATGAACGCTGGCCACACGTCATCATTTTTGGGCCAGAAGAGTTCTCAGTAAATCTGTAACTGCTAAACAGGCAAGCACTCTCCGCTTTTTTGGAACGTGTGGTACCTAATGAAATCAAGGAAAGCTGAGTAATTACGCGAAAAAAGTATACGCGCCATAGACGTATTCCACGTGAATGCGCTTGGACCACTCAAACAAGTGAGTGAGCTAGACGGCATCAAAGTGCGGCCCTTTACACCGATTTACGACTCATACATTGCTGGTGTGATATACGACGTAGACATTGCGATTCCTGATGCTGACTTGCCTACCTTCATCAAACTGGCAAATAAAGGTACTGTCATCACTCAGGTACACTTCCTTGGGAAGTCACGCTGTGTGAAACTGGTTTTCAATGGGATTGCACACCATTCCATGTCCAAGTCGTACATTTTCGTCATCCTGTTCGGCCTTTTGTGCAAAAGCCACTTCAATGCCGCAAGTGCTTTAAACTAGGTCACGTCAAGGCCGTATGCCCGAACTGGCTACGGTGCCCTCGGTGCACAGAGCCTTATTCGGAAGATGCGTGCCAGTCCACAGTTCTTAAATGCGGTAACTGTAATGGCTCACACACTGCCTCATCGAAAGACTGCCCTCGAATCAAGAAGGAGCGCACGGTGCTTAAGCAAATGGTCACAGACAATTTGACCAAGAGTAATGCTGCCGAAACAGTTTGGTGTCGGCAGCGGCGTTGGTGCCATCGTTCGACCTCGAAGACTGCGCAAGCTCGAAACAACAGCGCCACCTCTACTGCTGCACCGGTAAGTCAAGCCCCGCAATAGGACCGACAAATTCAAAGAAGACTTCAAACAGGACCATCTCTACAGAGCAATGGCCTATTTTTCCAAATCATCCGCTAACCATAGAGCGTAGGCAGACCACGCCCACTCAGGGGTCTTCACCAACCGCTGATGACACACATAAGAAAGATGGCAAAGTCAAAACTATGCTTAGTTCTCTCATGGATGCCATCCGGGAGATCTTGTTGCACATGAGTGCAATGTCTCCTGGAAGCACTCTCAAAGTACTGGACGCCTTCAGCCCAGTACTTGAATCGTTTGAAGAAATATGGCTAACAATCACCATCATTTCTAAGAAGTCAAGGAAGCTTCCATCATTCAGTGAAACCCCAGTGGACTAAAACCGCGTCTTTTTGGACTTGCGCCAAATAGTGCGCTTCAAAATTTTACAAGTCATGAACGTTTGTGAACCCAACACGTGTGCAAGATCTCCTTTCTTTCATGTTTTTCCATCTCTCAAACTCCCTCATCCCTACCCCCAATGTAGAGTAGCATACCGGTCGCTCCAGACTGGTTAACATTCCCGCCTTTCCTTTCCCTCCTGTTCCTCCTCTAAGCTTTCCAATTAACGTGATTTTTCTTTGAAAGCAAGGACACCCCACCGCGCACCTGCCGTGACAGGTTCCACTAACATCACCGGTGAAGATTTAGGATCAAGTTGATGTTAAGCATCTCTGGTTCTATAATTGATCACTGGATCGGTGGAATAATACACACAAATTATTTACTCAGAGAATAGAGATTGCTGAAAGAAAATACCTGTTATAACGCTGTGTCTTCTTACAACTGTATGTATTCATGGCACCAGTTATGCAATTAGTGTGTCTTCAGTGGAACCTCCTGTCTCTTCACATTACGTGACATCTTAAGGAGACGCTGTTTATCAATATATTTACACGACCTTTTTTCTATCTGCAGACTACGGGAGGAACAATGTACAACATTGGATTCATTGTCTCCCGGGGACCTACGGTATGATTTTAATAAGCTGCATGAAATGAACACCAATAATTTTTTAATAATATTACAGTAAATACTTTCCACACATCATCCTACTTTTCATACACGTACCATGGTTCTGCCACAATATATTGCCTGTGATCTACTCATAACGAACGTCTTTCTAACCAGCTGCGCTGATGAAATCTATCGCGTATGCTTCTTTCAAAAGCTATACGCCACAACTTTTCACACTTTAAAGACACATTGATTTTTCCGCGAAACTTCCCACCAGCTTCAAAAGAAACTCTGTATTCAACAAATTACCGCTATGCTATATCATTCAGGAATTGTTTCTTGTCAGTAGCTCTTGAGGAATAAAAATTTTCAACTCGCTTTGTAGTAAGCCAAAGTGGCCTTATCATGTTTTGAAGCACACAAAGGACTTCTCTGTGCTGATTTGTAGCGAATGTGAGTGCTTGTTTTTCACAAGGTATATTCACTTTGCTCTAGTACGTGTGTACTTCGACAGTGTTGGCAATTTACCTGGTTCTCTTTTAAATATTACTTCCATTTTATATTCATTATTCATTACTGTTTGTACACTCATTTATGAGCACGCCCCCTCTTCCATGTCGTACCCTGGAGAACTGCTATAGGCTTATGAATATATGAAAACGGTGATGATTATTCGTGAACGAAAGTTCATTTCACTAATCTTCAAAGTACGAAATTCAAACATACGGTCAGCAAGGAAATTTTCCTTGATATTTCTTTCTGCCCTTGCCATAAATTAGTGGTTTAAAGCGCTGTGCGCCTTTGAGACGTATCGATAGAGGCGCCTATCAGTGGCAGTTGCACCACGCACCTAGAGTCAATTTGCTATTGCTTTAATTATTTGGTATTTAAAATACGAATCACTTCCCATTAAAGGTAATCAAAAGTCATCTGATATTTTTTTGTGCGCGATTGTTCACTGTAGCTGGGATCATGTGAACATTACGTGTCACTTGCGGTGGCATGAAGCGAAAGAAAACGCACAGCTGTTGTATTAACCTTTAAGTCGAACACGTCACTGCCGATTACATGCGGTCCGTTGTGCGTCACTGAATTCCGAGGCTGACAGATTTTTTTTTTAGTTGAACTAAACATACAAGAACATCGCTATCAGCATTGTTGCTTTTGATACATTAAGGGTGCTTTCCATAGTAGCGAAAAGCGAGAACTAAGGGAATAAAAGTCAAAACCGCGTGCGTGTTCCAGGGTCCTACTAATTTGGCCTGCAGTGTCTTCTTTTATTTTTTGCTAATTTCAACGCACAAATAATGTTTTCTTTGTTTGCAGATTCTCGAGAAATGTATTGTCATACTTACGATACTCCCCATTCTCGGCACTGGTAGGCGCAGAGTCGTCAATAGATTTTGGTGCCGGCCGGTACCCTAGCAAGAAGCTGTTGCGTACAACGGGAGGACTGTTCCTGAAACTGATCTGTGTGCGCGTAAATTTATTTCACTGTTCAGGACTAGGCCTTCATTTTACCATATGTCAATAAAAGAGTTCAGTCAGTCATGCCTTAGTACACAGTTTTCGCTATCAGTCTTGGTCAAGGGCCTTTTGTATTCCTATATGAAATATAAACAAAGGCCGAACAACATTGTCAAAACTAACCTGACACTGAAATGAGTACTAGCGAAGTTTTGATTCTTTAGAAAATAAATATTTATCTACATACAGTTGTTTAATCAATATGTTGCACTAGACGAAACAAAAAATTCTTGGCTAACTATTATTGAAAACTACGAAAGGACGTAAGTGGGACATAATGCTTTACTTTATATTCTTTATTAAGTGCCCAACTATGCGATATTGGCGCTGAGCAAGCCAGGCGTTATGAAATGCGCCCATTGTGTCGAGTCAGAACATAATTTCACATGACAAACAGAATAGTATTACAACCATATTAGAAATGAAATGGCTAGTCGTCTAAATATATGGCTGAACTCAATTGAAGACAAAAGTGTTTTTTTCAGAATCAACCAAGACTTCGACGACGTACTTCCACCACGGATGTCACGTTTTTTAAATGTTAATCAACAAAATACTTAGATCTCATTCAGATGAAATCGTTCGCAGTTTCGGACGGCCCGCGATTCAAACCCCCACCTCTCGATTCACAGCGATTGCCACGGGCCGCTTAATGTCAGACGCACCTAATAAGTATGTCAGACGCACCTAATAAGACCTTCACTCTTCTAAGTAGCTGCACTGTTAGTCTGCCCGGGCGGGGCCACCTCACATGAGCGGTGAATAAAAGTACTACGTTACGACAAAAACGACCACCAAGACAGAGCGCTTATAGGTACGGTGTGACACCTCGATGCCAGCATTCGTAACAACGCTGGCATCACAGCTAATCAAAGCGACTTACCAACGCCATCTCGGTGGGTTAATAAGGCGTTTTCTTGTCATCACTTTTCTCGTAACTCAAGAGCTTGACAGCCGTGACCTTGGCACTGAGCTGCGACAATGTATCAGGAGGAAACCTCGGGGGCCACGAGCGATTTGACTCAGGAACGACGTATTTAGGTGGTTTTTCAGTCGCGTTGTGCACCGACACTCAAAATTGCTGCACTAGCAGCTAGGGACACGCCAGGGGAGGAAGCCGAAAGCCTTCAAGCATGCACCGCTCAAACTGAGAACTCAGCATCTCGTGTTTTATAGGGAAAGCTGTATATGGCTAGGGAAAACGGAAATACGTTTGGCTGTGGTATGACGAGTGGCCTCAATTGAATGTGTTATCGGTCACGTAGTTCGCAGCGTCGTGCCAAAGCACACACGCCATTGGCTGCGCTTTGAATTACGTCGTTTATCCTGTAGCAGCCGTGGGGCCGAGCACGCGTGAACCAGTTTCTCTTGAAACCTTCCATTTGGGCATGCCATGGACGTGGTGCTCTAGGAGAGTGCTGAAAGCGGACACGAGACAGAGCTTGCGCTTGCCGGGCCGATGGTGCAGTCCGGGCACAAAAACAGTCAAGAGAGGCCGAGTGCCGGTAGCAAATGCGTACCGATGATCCGGCAGACTTCCAAGCCACCCTATATAGCGTGCAGAAAGGCAGGCGTTGGTGGCGGGTGGATCGTGCAAACCACGCCGCCGAGTTCTCTCGCGATGTCAAATGCATGCAGCGTCGTTGCGGAGTCGACGTGATGATTGAGGGAGCGCGTTCGCTGGTGTGAACTCCCACTTTCGGCGGTAGTTTCTCCAGCGCCACATTGGATTCGGCTGCGATGTCTGTGACAGCCTGTGGTTCGAGAACAGCCTCTATCATTAACGCACTGCAGAATGCCTTTAACGGCTCATTGCACTCCTCCATGACCGTGATCATCATAGGCACAATGTGCGGCATGTGAAATATTGATTGATTCATATGTGGGGTGTACCTTCCCATAACGACCATACCACTATGACACGCTGTAGTGAAGGGCTCCGGAAATTTCGACCACCGGGGGTTCTTTAACGTGCAGCGATATCTGAGCACACGGGACTACAGCCTTCCCGCCTTTATCGAAGGCACAGTCGATGTAGCCCGAATGGGATCCCGTGACCTGCGGCGGCACGTGAAATAAACACTGTGGTAAAACCAAGTCAAACGTTTGTCAAACATTATGAAGAAGCAGGAAAGTGCAACGATTAATTGTGAAACACTCCGTTTCCACGTCGGGTTGAACCCACGAATTAACGGCAGCGTCACCCATTTCAGCTGTCAAGAGATATGTATCGTGCTGTTGTGGTTTTATTCATGTGTCTACCTATTACGCAACAAATGGAGAGCGCATGCCACGTGATTGCCTCCAAAATGGTTTATGGCTGGAACACGTCACTTACCTGGCTATTACGTTATGTGGCGGCACTTTAATCACGTCACTAAATAATAAGTGATTTTAGCTCCGTAACTAGATGCTGCGTACAGATGCCAATTTTTTATGCTTGCGAGTTCTTACGTGATGTTACATGATTTTGTCGCGAAACCAATTAAGTGATGCTACGTCATATTTAGCCACGTGACTTGCGTTACGTGCCGTTACGTTATTTCATCCACGTGTCTTGTTATTGCCTCATATAACGTTACTTGCAGTCGCGTGGCTACAGTAAGGTGATTCAACGTTACTTTTAAGAAATAAAATAGAATTCAAGGGCTCGTTTCCTTCGGTGGATGCTTGTAGGTTGATCGATAACTATCAGAAAATGATGGCGATAAAAATAAATTGCGTCTGTTCTTTATACTAGTCGGTGCATTCGACGTAGAATGCATGTACCTTAGGACCTGTAGCGTCGCCCACTTGACGCCAATGAGTTCGTGGAGATGCACTAATATTGTTTACTCTCAAATGAAAAACGCCAGTGCCTCGCCGCATTTATTACAGTTTATTTACAGTATTTACAGTACGGTTTATTCAAACCTGACGTGAGTGCTCTATCGTAGAAGTACATTTCCAATGTTCATTAAACTGAGTAGTCATACCTGCATCACCACTTCACGCTTCACAAAGATTACAGTCTGCTTGACATGCAGTTGTGAGAGCTGGCTTCGCTCTGTGGTGGAACACTTGGTTGCCATGCAGAATTTATTGGTTCAGTTTTTGCTGGAACCATGATATTTTTAATTCGAAGCATTTCTCTGCATATTGTAAATACCTGTAGTGTCTATCTGCGCATCTAACTATGTATCTGTCTATCGATTATCTATCGAGCGGGCTTACGTCTAGGTGCTCTGATGATTCTCCACTTAACTTGGGGTGAAGCAAAATTTGTACTGGATGCTAAAATGGTTTGACGAAAACGACTCGCTGCCCATGACCTAACATCACAATCCTGTCGCGTGCGTCATCAAACATTTGCCAAAAAACCGTGCACATGCGCGGGGGCGGGAAGGTGCCACTGGTATGCAGGTATTTAGTACGATCGAATTCCTGCGGAATTACGCCGACGAGACGCTACTATGCTGTGCAGATTATGGTTGGGCGTCGCATTTACCAATGCGTACGCGTTCCGCATAGGAATTGCTGACACTGCTGCATGCAACCATTGTGGCAGTGATGAAACAATTTGGCACATTCTGTGTGAATGCCCACAATACTGCTCGCAGAGACAGTCACTCTGCAATACACTAGATGAACTGGACAATCAGCCTCTTTCGGAAGAAAGACTCCTGCGCTGCCGACAGGACTTTATGTCGCAGAAGAAGGCTGTGAAGGCGCTCATGCGCTTCTTGCGTTCAACCGGCCTGTTCAAACGACTGTGATCGGAACTCCCTGAATGTGTGTGCATGTGTTCTTTTTTTAATTTATTTTATATCTCTCTATAGCTATCCTCTTTCCGACCCTTTTCCCCACCCCCGTACAGGGTAGCAAACCAGTTCGTCTAGGTTAACCTCCCTGTCTCTTCCTTTTAATTATTTCTCTCTCTCTCTCTGGTACGATCGTACGTTCAATACAGACTTTTGATCGTACGATTCAAAAAATGATTGGCAGATGAGATGTTTAGTGTGAATCAATGATACGCGAACTACGAATGAAAAAGGTTGATATGTTTTGAAATCAGCACAACGTTACGACCCGGACGAACGTGGTACACAGTAAGCGCAAGTGGAAATGTTATGCGCAATCACGTGTCTAGAGAAGATGCAAGTATGTTGTGTATAGTCATGTAACGATGGCCGAACCAACGTTTGCAATACCAGCACCAGCAGTTCGAGGCATGTAAATTAGAACTTACTTGACTTCCATGTCATGATTATCTTATTTGCATGTGGCCTTCCTGTTCGTTGTCCATGCACTCCACGTAATAAGAAATTACGTATATGTGAAGCTAGCGAAACAGCTGTGAGCGCGTAATGAGTGTGTCATGTAGTCATATTTTACATATTACGCTTACCATGATTATTGTGTTTGGGTGTGTCATTTACCTTCGTCGTCCATTCAAGTCACTCAGTACCAAAGTTGGTATATGTGTAGCTGGCGAAATGGCTGCAAAGGCATCAAGAGCGAGGCATGTAGTCATTTTCTTGCATGACACGCATGTCATGACTATCATATTTGCATCAGTTATACCCCCTCGTCGTCCGTTCGCATCACGTAATACCGAATTCTGTATATGTGAAGCTAGCGAAACGACCACGAACGCATCGTGAGCGTGGTATGTACTCATGCTCTTACATGACATGCATGTCATTATCATCATGTTTTCACCAGCCTTGTACATTCGTCATTCATTCACGTGACGTAATAACAAATTTAGCATATGTGAAGCTGGCGTAACGGCCACAAACGCATCGTGAGCGTGGTATGTGGTCATGCTCTTACATGACACGCACATCATAATTATCATGTTTGCTCCAAAAAAATACTTTCGTCATTCGTTCGCGTCACGTAATACAAAATTTCGTATATATGAAGCTACCGACATGGCCGCGAGTGCATCATGAGCATGGCATCTTGTCATGTTCATACATGACACGCATCTCATGGTAATAATTTTTGTGCCAGTCATATACCTCTTATTCATTCACGTCACGTAATACGCAGTTTGGTATAGGTGAAGCAACCGAAAAGACCACGAGCCCACCATGAGCATGGCAGGTAGTCATGAATTACATGACACGCATGTCACGACTTCCACATTAGGGCCTGTCGCTTAAGTTCGCCATGTAGTCGTGTCATAGTATACCCGATTTCCAACATGTCACGTGAACGAAACCACTGCATGAGCAGCAAGGCCGTGACAAGTAAATCATGACATTTATGACATAAGTTTCATGATTTTCATGTTATGACTAGTCACTAATGCTTGTCATAATGTCATGTTATGCCATAAAACTTTTCTTATAAATCCTATTATTGAAACGACCAGGTGAACTAATCGACTTGGGCGGCTAGATAGATAGATAGATAGATAGATAGATAGATAGATAGATAGATAGATAGATAGATAGATAGATAGATAGATAGATAGATAGATATTGTTATGTGCCACTCACCTAGATGACGCAGAAGAAGTGGGCTAGGTGGTGCCTGCTCTCGTCATCTTGGTTGTTTTTGCCATCATTACTGTGGACTGTAAATATTACGCCCTTTTCTGTCAACCTCCCCGTGACATCATTTGTGTAAGGTGCGGGATACCCACTTCACGCAAGACGGAATTTCGCTGTGGGCGTCTCCTTGGACAGACCAACATGTTGACAGACAACGTCATCAATCCAGCCCCCGCTATGCCAAATTCACCATTCCACGTTGTTGTGACCCACCCCCGAAATCCTGGCCTCTTCTGCGGGACTGGTAACGGGCACGTGTAAAAGTGGTTGGCCGACTACAAGCGCACCAGCAGGACCAAATGCTGGGATCCGAATTTGATGCTCGCAAACGTCAGCTACTACATCAGGCGCATGGCCAGTGCGTGGTTCGACACACACGAGAAGGAGCTGACCAGCTGGGACGTACGGAAACAAAAAAAATCACCTCGTATCTGCATGTAATCTGCAAGTGTCGTCGAAAGACGATAGTCTTGCGTGTAGAAGGAGTGAACAAAACGTCTATTTGATGTTCTGCGCAAGAAAATTGGTGAATGGTATTCCGGAGGCGCTGCGTTAGAGTGCCTCGAGCGTGCAGCGGAGGTGACTTAACCCATCAAGCCGCGCCACACGTGATACATGAGCGCCCTCTGGCAGTGTTTTTTTTTTTGAAAACAAAGCGCGTGGCCCTAAGACAGGCGTGTGCACCCATCTCAGAGGTGATAAGGTGTAGAACGTAAGGCGACGGGTAGGAGCCACCACCGTGTCTTCTTAGCAAAGCGTTGGAAACACTCGCCTTTCCGTGCAAGCATTACATGATCAGCGCAGCGCGATAAGCGGTACAGCCTTTCTAATTACTTATGTATGCCTTTTCTAGTAAAAAACGAACATGCAAAATATATACGTGTTGTTATGGTGCCTCAGATATGCGCAATAATTGTTTTTTTTTTGTTGTTGACAATCGCACAGGTATGAACGCTGATCCTTGAGCAACATTGGTGGGAGCTGCGGCTGGGGTCAGCTGTTCGGGGTACCGGCTGGTGCTGTTTAAAGTACCCGGTTCGTTGTAACAGTGGACAAACAGACAGACAGACAGACAGACAGACAGACAGACAGACAGACAGACAGACAGACAGACAGACAGACAGACAGACAGACAGACAGACCAAAGTTATTTTGTCGAAGGTCCCCAAGAAAGAGTATTGTCTTTAAAAATGAAAGACCTTTTCGGAAAGCCCATTACACACGAACCAGCCGCGCTGAAGGAACTTTCGTGCCGGGCTCAAACCTCAACGGAGTCGTACATGGTGTAGAAACAAGATGTATTAGCCTTGTGCCGGCAAGTTAGTAGCCAAAGGCCGGAAGCGGACAAAGTCAGCCACATTCTCAAAGGCACCGCTGACGACGCCTTTCACTTGCCTGTGTACACCTGAAAATTTTATCAAAATGAAAGATCTTACAACACTTTATCAAGGTAAACTAAAATGAGCCAATAAAAAGTATTTCAAGTGTTTGGCCGCTGACTTTCCTAATAAGAAGAGGTTTGGAAGTATATGAGACGATGTGGTAGGGAAACAGTTAGGCCACCAAAGCTACGTTACGGTGGCGAGATTGTAACTAAGGATAGAGACAAAGCCACACTTTTTAACAAAGTTTTTAAATCGCTTTTCTATCCTACTACACAAGTGATTGTCGCGAATAAAAAGAACAATGTTGGCCTATGGGTGAGAGAGAGCTTTCATTCAATGGCACAGTGAAGTTGTTAAAGCACATTGACGACCGTAAAGCAACTGGCCGCATATCATCAAGAGTTTTAAAATGCTGCTCTGAGGCAGTAGCTTGATATCTCTATGTTAACCTCAAATATTAACTCGATGAATGCAAGCTTTCTGATGACTGGGAAATAGCTAAGGTTGTGCCCATTTTTAAAGTGATTCTAAATCAGATGTATCAAATTACAGACCAATATCTCTGACGCCAATTTCTTGTAAAGTATTTGAACATGTCCTTTTTTCTGCTCTAATGAATCATCTGACTTCAATTCATTTTTTATTCCTAAACAACACAAATTTAGGCATGCTTTTTCATGTACGATCCAAATGATTGAATTCCATCTTGATAGAGCATCAGTTTTAGATATATCGAGGACAGCTTGACTGTTTACTTTTGGCCTTCCATACGGTATTACACTCGATTCTGATTCGAAAACTGCAGAACTTGAACATTCATCAAACCATTTGGTGATGGATTGCGGATTATTTAACTACAAGAAAACATCTGGTTGTTCTAGGTGGATCATGTTTATGCTTAGTTTCCGTGACATCAGGGGTACCTGAGTGTTCTATACTCAGTCCACTTGGCTTTCTTGTGTTTATATAGACATTTCGGATACAATTAAGTGTCGTATTAGAATGTTTGCTGACAACTGTGTGTTGTATACTAATACGGATTCCACCCAGACTCAGGATGACCTTAGTCATGGGGAGGTACCATGTAAAAATAACCATATGGTACCAAATACTAATAAATGCGTTCACGTCAGTTACACCAAAAGAGTCAATAGGTATACAAATTTGTACATCTTAAACAATGCAGGAAAGAACACAAATACA
This sequence comes from Rhipicephalus microplus, assembly GCF_043290135.1. Taxonomy (NCBI): domain Eukaryota; kingdom Metazoa; phylum Arthropoda; class Arachnida; order Ixodida; family Ixodidae; genus Rhipicephalus; species Rhipicephalus microplus. The sequence continues at coordinate 44,584,632 of NC_134707.1, forward strand.
AGTACTTGGATGTCACATTTTCTGGGAATGGGGGATGGTCTGAACACAATACCAGTGTTCTCAGCAGACCTGGAAAAGCCCTAGGCTTCTTACAAAGAAATCCTAAACAAGTAGTCAAAAAGGTTAAACAGGCCACATATTACGCCTAAGCCACACTAATACTGGAAAACGCCTGTCTTGTGTGGGATACGTTTCACAAAGTACACATTCTTGTATCTTCTACTAGAGTGCATTCACTCGATAGCAGCAAGATTTGTTCTGGGAAAATATGACCGAACTGAAAGCTCTCAATGTATGAAAAGAGAACTTAATTGGCCATACTTACAAGATCGAAGATGTTTTCTAAGATTGAAACAATTTGATTCAATCTATAACAATAAAACAGGCATTATACCTTCTTAATATATAAAAACACTGCATTTCCATTCATCTCGTACGGCCATACAACCCGGAACGGATCTGTTTAGGCATTCTTTTTTCCGAAAGCCATTGTCGAATGGCATATGTTACCAGCTGACTTAGTTGACCGCAAGACTGCGGATTCATTCTATGAGGCACTTTGCCCCCCCCCCCACCCACGCAATAATGCCTATCATGGCGGTGCGGGTAATATTTCAAATAAAAAAATTAAAAGACTGCTTGACCATTGACGACATTACCAGAGAGTGCTCACGGTTCGAAGAAGCAAAGAGCCGGCGAGTCACGCAGCAATTTTTTCGGCTCCCTAACACTGCTGCCATGTCGCAATGCGAAAACATCCAGATTCAGCTTCCGCCCAGAACTAAAACTTCCAGCATCTTGTTTGCCGAGAAATCGAGGCAGCCTCTCCAACTGCACCCCAGGCTCGTCTTCACGAGGAAGCCCGCTCGATAGTGTCACTAATCCAGGCCATCATGCGTGAAGAACTGGCAAATCTAAGCATCCAGCCAGTATGTGCCCTAAGTGGTCCCGCGATCCGCCTTGCTTCATACTACTGGCCACAACAGACGTATTTCAGGTACCGTGATCCGAACCAGCGTTGCACACGAGATGACAGGCAGATATGTTTCAACTGCAATGGCGTCGGCCACATTTCCCGCTATTCTCGCTACCGTCAGCCAACATCCCATCGTTCATGATACCATCAAGACAACACCAGATCCTCCCTTTTTTACAGCCATGAGGACCCACCAAACCCTAATGCCCGAACATCGACCTCAAGTTACGAGCACTCGCCATCACTCCAGACTAGTGACCTTCTCGGTCACCTATGCCCCGTCGCTCGCTTTCGCCTTTCGTACGCTGTCTCTCCTCGGAAAACTGACCAGTGCAGCTCCCGGAGGTGATGCTGCATGGACCTATTGACTCGAAAATTCGCCGTTAGCTCTGGCAACTCGGCAGAACTTTTTGGGCGTTGAAGTAGATGACATGCCTGTTTCAGCGCTGATCGATACAGGTGCCCAAATCAGTCATGAGCGCTCACCTTTCTCGCCGTCTTCGTAAAATCGTTACACCCGCCTCATCACGTGTTGTTCGCGTAGCCGATGACACTGTCACTACCGCCCTTGGAATGTGTTCTGCGCGTGCGAGCTTCGATGATCACAAGACCTCAGTCCTCTTTGCTGTTTTGGACGAGTGCCCTCATGACCTAATCCTCGGCCACAATTTTTTCAGCACGCATTTAGCCCTGATCGACTGTTCATCAAGTTTGTTAAAATTAGAGCTTCCTGCTATACCTCACTTCACTGTCACGTCGCCACCACGTTTACGTGTCATTCAGTTTGCTCGCTTGCGCCCAGTTACTGCGACTTGCGTCTCATATAACGCAGACCCACCGGTACGTGATGGTGACTACTTGATTACCCTCTTCTCGGGCGTTGTTCTTACGCGACGAGTAGCTCTGCCTCACTATCTTGCGACTGTGTCTTCAAACAACGCTAACATACCTGTCTTAAGCTTTGGACGCTGTGCACAGCTACTTCATGAAGGTATTACGCTGGGCGCGATATCACGTTTAGACGCAAACGACCCTGTTGCCCTGGCCATTGAAGTCCCACAGCCAACTCCAGGTAGCCATGCTGCTAGCCCGACACCTGATGACACGTTCGACATGATTGCCACAGACCTAGACCCTTCTCAAAGCCTGGACCTACGAGTTTTGTAGGCATCATACCGCGACGTTTTTGATTTCGCTTCACCAAAACTTGGACGAACATCTGTGGTGACCCATCAAATTGGCACCGTGGACGCGAGACCTATTCATCGACATCTTTACCTTGATGATTGATTTGTGGGTTTTAACGTCCCAAAACCACCATATGATTATGAGAGACGCCGTAGTGGAGGACTCCGGAAATTTTGACCACCTAGGGTTTTTTAACGTGCACAGAAATCTGAGCACACGGGCCGACGACATTTCCGCCTTCATCGGAAATGCAGCCGCCGCAGCCGGGATTTGAACCCGCGACCTGCGGGTCAGCAGCCGAGTACCTTAGCCACTAGACCACCACGGCGGGGCGACATCCTTACCTTGTCTCAGCGACCGAGCACAGCGTCATTCAAACAGAAGCTGACAAGATGCTCGCTAAGGACATTATCGAGCCATCTTCGAGTCCTTGGGCAGCGCTGGTGGTGCTTGTAAAACAGAAAGATAACACCTGACAGTTCTGCGTCGACTACCGGCACCTCAACAAAATCACCAATAAAGACGTCTACCCTTGGGCACGAATAGACGACACCCTTGATTCTCTTTATGGCTCACGGTACTTTTCTTCTGTCGACCTTCCTTCAGGTTATTGGCAAATAGCTGTCAGTGAAAATGATCGGGAGAAGACCACCTTCTTTACACCCGATGGTCTATACCAGTTTAAGGCCATACCCTTTGGGTTGTGCAACGTACCAGCAACATTTGAGTGCGTGATTGACTCGCTACTGAGGCGTTTCATGTGGTCCATATGCCTCTGTTACCAGGACAATGTTGTTGTTTTCTCCACGACTTTCACCAGTCACCTGCAACGCTTGACGGCTATTTTTCAAGTCTTTCCTGCCGCTGGTGTTCACCTCATCAACTCTTAAGAATGTCGCTTGGCTGCCGAGAGATCACCATGCTCAGCCATCTAGTTGACGCTGCCGGTATATGACCTGATCCAACAAAAATACGCGCAGTCACCAACTTCCTTTTCGTACGTTCTTCCAAGGACGTTCGCTCGTTTTTCGGGCTGTGCTCATATTTCCACCGCTTTGTTAAGAATTTCGCAGTCATTGCGCAGCCCCTCACATGTATTTTGAAGAAAGACGTCCCTTTCTCTTGGGGACTTGGCCAAGCTTCGGCTTTTTCCCATTTCGTCAACCGACTCACGTTATCCTCTGTGTTGGCCCATTTTGACAACTCTGTGCCTGCCAAAGTACACACCGATGCCAGTCATCGTGGTATCGGCACTGTGCTTGGCCAAAATCGACAGCATACGACAGGCTAAAGCTCTACTGTCCTCCCCATCGAAACAATGTTTTAGGGCGCTTTGGCCACACAACACATATTTGGCTTAATCAAATCAAACTCTCCTAATGTGGCATAATGGCGTAAAAGTAGTGCAAAAAGTCGAAGACAAGCAGGTGAACACCACAAGCCATTACTTACCACTGAAAGCTGTAATATTTCAACAGAAAATACGCACGTAAACTGGACGCTCAACTATATTCCGCGCATGCGCGTGCGCGTAGCGGCCAAGGCAAAAGGCTAAAACCGTAATGAAAGCACATATCCTCTAAACCACCCCCCAGGCTACCACCTTTCCTTGAGTAGTATCACTTCCTTTCTTCGATGAGGCCGAAGAATTGATTGAATGACTCGCGGGGTTCAACGTCCCAAGGCCACCATATGAATATGAGAGACGCCTTACTGGAGGTACCCGAAAATTTTGAACACCTGGGGTTTTTTTGACGTGCACCCAAATCTGAGCACCCGGGCCTACAGCATTTTCACTTTCATCGCAAACGCAGCCGCCGCGGCCGTAATTCAATCCCGCGACCTGCGGGTCAGAAGCTGAGTACCTTAGCCAGAGGACCACCGTGGTGGGGCAATGCCAAAAAAGGCTTAGTAACACGCATAAGACACCGTATTAATACGGAAAGACCCAGCAAGCGCTTGCATAGTGCAATCGTAGCGTGTGAAGACGATACCAGCCGCTGGAGATCTGCACCGGCATCTGGCACTCAGTGCAGTGCCGATGCGAATCAGTAACAACTGGTTCACCTCACCGTTTTGCCCCCAATGTGTTTGGCTTATTACATAAGACCGCCTAGATTCAGCCGTTAGAGCTTCATCACACTTAGACCTCTGAGCTCGACCGACATCCGGTCACATAACCACCTTGCCTAGTCTTTTCGCAACCGATTGTGTGGCGACGTGTATCTTTTTACCGCATCCAATCGCTCTGGTGAACAGCTGCACGCTATTCTAGGATATGCGCACCCTAGCTCAGATGAAGAGAGGCCTGGGCGTTCTTGCAGTTTAATGCAGGGCGTGGCGGCTTACAGACGATAATGCCCTTAGTACAGCTGACGTAACGTGAGGTCGTTCGATCAATGTCAGTGGCACAATAAAGCGTGGATGAACAATGCTTGATTTTGTAACGCCTTGAGCAACGTAAGTGTAGTGAGCTCTATGCTCTGTTGCAGTATTTAAACAAAGGCGGCAGATATTGTTAGTTTAGTCATGCATATTACTTCGATCCAGTATTATATTTTGCCGGATACTTACAAAACGGCCGACTTGCAATTAATGCTATGAATTTATGGCGTTAAGGTGAAGTGATATCCACTGCTTCTATGACAAAAAGTGAAGTGCTATGAAATTGTTCATGCATTAAGATAAGAATGAAGCAGCGATCTCCAGAACTATAGAAGAAACTGCGCTAGGATTTTCATTAGAACACCTGTAATACTTGTTACAGATAGCCTGCGATGTACACTTGTGTATATTTTTCTTATGCCAACTGCAGGTTTCCCAAAACAGAAAATGGCTACCGTTGGTGCTTCCGCACTGTTAGTGGTTTCACTGGTGATCTTTTGGGGAAAAAATGTGGAAGCCGTTCGGTGGACAGAAGTTATACCAGCAGACACAGAATTCCAGCAGTCTTTAGCGAGGTTCGCCTACTTAGAAAAAAATCCCGGAGATGGTGAAGGCTTAACGTTTCTCGTAACGCAAGCAAGATATAAGGTAGGTTCCTTCAGCATTCGAGTTTCGTGCGTTAATTCTTGTAATATAAAAATGCACAGTCGTACTTTCCATATGCTGTGATATGTATATATATATATATATATGTATATATATATATATATATATGTATATATATATATATATGTATATATATATATATATATATATATATATATATATATATATATATATATATATATATATATATATATATATATATATATATATATATATATATATATATATATATATAGGAAAGGAGTGTATACAGAAGCACTTGTTTTTCCCGTGTTTCTAACAGACAATATTGCCAAGGATTGTATATATAGAGGAAGGTATTATACCCGATTGTAGTGTAAATGTGAAGGATGAAAAGTGGGTGAGAAGATAACTTGCCGTAAAAAGGAACCAAACGTGTGACCTTTGAATAACGCGTTCGATGCTCTACCGCTGAGCTACCATGGCGGCTATTCCCCCAGCCACTTCATTGGGTTTATATGTGAATTTAAACGTGGGAGTGTCAGTCAGCGCCACCTGTAGCCATGGCGGCGAATGTGGTACACTCTTTATGGGCCTGTTTGACGTCACGTATCAAGTGATCTTATTACCAGCTGGCAGCTGACCATTAGTTCTTTGTATTCAACCTATCGGCACCAAGTCTGCCAGTATGAGACTCTCGTTAATAAGGAAGAAAAGTAAGTGTATACTTAAGGCCTCGCTTTTCCTTGTTTTGACACAATTATTACTGAGTTCTAACAGACAATAATGCCAAGGAATGTATGAGACCCGAATGTGGTGTAAACGTAAAGAAAGAAAAGTGGGTGAAAAGATAACATATATATATATATATATATATATATATATATATATATATATATATATATATATATATATATATATATATATATATATATATATATATTATAATATTATTATTATTATTGACACAACAGCATTTGAGTCTTGGTGTGCGGGGAGAGCCAGGGCAAACCGAAGGAGGAAGGATCAATACCGTACTGTGTGCACATATGTTATTTTATCACGTTTCTCATTCTCTTTTTCTGGAGTGTAATGTGATAGTTTTCACCAAACACTGGTCACTGGCGTTTCATTATTTTCTGTATTTCAATAAAACAAGATGAGCATCATAGCTCTATGAATGTGAATATATATATATATATATATATATATATATATATATATATATATATATATATATTTATATATATATGTGACGCTATGATGAATGGGCGACGTGGCCTGGCTCATACGCCATGTTTATTTCATACTGTGACTTCTTCCTTCTCTGCTTCTACCAACCATCACTTCATACGTCACACGATTCCCCCTCCCCCCGAAAGCTGGCACTGTTTACAAACTACAACAAATTGAAAACAAAATAAACAAAATAATGGCCAAATTCGCAGTTTCACGTCCCGACGGAGTTCCACAATCTCACTAAATCTTCAAGGCCGAGGGAGCAGTCCGGTGATTTTTATGACGACTCTGGTGGACGAGCTTGACTGTTGCGTTCCGGACAGAGTGAGCTACACATGAACACTGACAATACTGCCTGAACTGTTCTGGGCACTGAGCAAGGTTGGAACACATTGTTGCATCGGCAGCTCGGATGTCGTTGGGGTTGTATTTTTTGTCGTGAATGGTGCAATCCCAGTGCTTCTTGCTTTCGTGCTTTTTGACCGACTGTGATGAAGTGCCTGAGTGCTTGCGGTGCGCAAGCAGTGCTTCCGCGTCTTTCTTGGCGTTTTTTGTAGTGGTGCAGTCGGTGTAATAGCTGAGGCAGGGAGTGTCTCTGGTGACTTTTCTTTGTGCGAAAATATCTGACATCTTGAATTGGTCCTTGTTTTCGAGATCTCATTTTCCGATGGTCTTTTATTAGTGAGTGCGCTTCCGTTGAATTTTGCGTTCAGCCTTGCAACCCTCAATTTCGGAAATTCAACACTGTGCAATTTTATATATTAGCTAAGGTCTACATATTTAGCTAAAGGAACCTACAACTACCACGGTTACCAGATAAAATAAATTAGTCATGTGTTTTATTTAGGATTGTGTTGCTCTGTTCAAAGTTATCTGTACACTTACAACAGCTACTGTGCCCTGTTCAAGTCCTCAAACATTTTGAGGAACGCATTTACATCCTTCATTTTCGTCTGTTTCTTTCATTTCCCAGATGCAGCCAGTATTAATGTACAACCTTGCATTCATTGTCCTACAAGGTAATACGGTATGTTGCAATCACCTTCGACAAGTGCGAACTCATTAGTATAAACGGTACTGTAATATATACGTTATTTTTTTGAACGACGTTTGAGTTGCTGGAGACGCCGCTGTGAAAATACACGTAGAAATGAGACATTTCGGATTCATTATCAAAATTTGAGGCTTCCATAGCTGAACAAGAAACACTGTATTTTTTGACATTTTTGGTCTAAAAGGTTTGTTAAGCATTATATAATTCTTTTTGTTAGAACTGGTCTCGTTTTGTGGTATTGTGGCACGTAACAATTTCTAAGCATACTTGTCGCAACGTGTATGCTTTGTAACTACAAAAGAGATGTAAATCAATCAGTACTAAGCAGCAGCCCATAAAAACAGAAGAAATGAAGGAATAAAAATGAAGGCTAAATAGCTGAAGAGTAATCACTGACGAAGGAATGCATTATCATAAAAATCTGAAGACTCAGTACGATTGCCATTGACTTAGTTAACACTTTGGTTTATTACGACCCAGCTGATAGGGTCGAGATTTCACATGTGTCATAGATCAAAAATTGTTATCATTAAGATCGCACAAGCTCTTTAGAGACAACGAAGCTCTTAAGGAGATGCTTAAGAAGGAAAGGGGAAAGGTGCGACTCCTAATTGGTGTGTGCCAGCCATGAGCTCGCTTACGAAGTTTTAATGGTCGGGCGTGTTGAGCAACTATCTTACTGCTGGTGTGGGAAGTAATTTTGAAATGAATTGCGAGCAATATCTCTAATGGGAAGAAAGAAACACAGGAAAACATTGTAGGCGAGAAGACAAGTACACAGAGAGAAAAATAAAGGCGTTGATGTCAAAAAAAAGAGAACAAAAGATGCATTGAGTGCTAAAAAAGATTGCAAAAGATAAATATTCGAGGGAAACAAACAGTCATCGAAAGAAACAGATATAAAGACTGGCTTAAAATTATAAAGAAGAGAGCAGGCATATCCAAGTACGTATAGCGTTGTGCAGCAAGGGGTAGATGGCTTGCTCATCGGCCGTCTGCATTTTCTTCGGTCACCCCGAGCTGCTTCTTGCCCCACCCGCAGCCACAAGCCAGATTTATATATTACGAAGGAGTGCATGATCAGTTGTTTGCGGCGTCTCGTCTTGCATGACCGTGTGATTGCGCGCAGTGTCCAGGTAGGCACGCTGGTGATTAAGTAGTGACTAAGATGCGGTTACGTCACAGCGGGGTGAAGTTTTTGTTTGTTCCTGTTATTTCAACGTGTATATATTGCCACCTGCAAGTAATCGGTTGGGGGCAAGAGCGGCTCTCACCCCAAAAATGAAAAGAAGATCGCCTGCGTCTTGTAAAAAAATCTTACTGATGTAAGTCATCGATTCTTGGCCGATCGCCTGAGTGGGTACAAGCCATGACTGTGAAATCCTCATCATCATGATCATCATCATCATGATCATCATCATATCTTCATCTTCGCTCGAGATCCAGCCACGAAAGATGCGCTTTTCTGGAGCTAGCTACAGCTTGGCTAATTAAAAACCTCTTGCACTTCTGAAGCCTTTCACAAACTGTTAGGGCTGCTGGGTAGCCCTTACGGATGTTGCAGACCCCTCCAGGGAGTCACCCTACGAGTCCAGTCTCAGTTAACACCCAAGTGCATCGGACCAGCCGCCGAATTAGAGGATTGCCTCTGGAAGTCAACCACACGGATCCCACCACTTATCCCACAGGATCCCACAGGTACGACGAGTGCTTCTGTTCAAACTGCTTCAACCGACATGGGAACCACGATTCTGAACGAGTATACGTTGGAGAATCCCCGGGTCCCAACGACGTTTCGGGACGCGGAGCACAAAAACGTCGAAGACTGTTTGATCGATTTCGAGCGCATAGCCACCCCAAATCAATGGGAAGACGTGGCCAAACTTGGACGTGTCTACTTCTACCTGAAGGACGGGGCACGTACGTGGTACAAGAATCGTAAAGAGAACCTGACCTTGTGGCACGACTTCCGCCGTAGGCTTTTGGAGACCTACACAAGTGCACATCGTCAAGAACGAGCGGAACGAACGATTCAGGTTTGATGCCAGTTGCGAAATGAAACGGTTACCACTTACGTGCAAGACATGGCACGCCTCTTCCGATGAGCTGACCCATGAATGGTGGAGGATGCAAAGTTGCGCCATCTGATTCGTGGTGTTAAAGAGGAGCTCTCTGCCGGCGTCGTGCCTAGCCCTCCTAAGACTATTGTGGAAATCTTGAGAGGGGCTGTGACCATAGAAAGCATGCTGCAGCAACGTTCCAGCATGTAGAAAGAGAAATAAATGGCATGCACGCTGCGGACATTCTTGCCACAAGTGGAACAATGATAGCCTATGAGAACTAATTCGTTTCGAGGTGCGCAAAGAGCTGCAGAAGGCCGGTGTCACACCTCCTCCCATGGCTAGCTCAACTGCAGCGGTTATCAGCGAGGAGCTGCACCAAACACTACGGGGCCCCTTGCCTCCTGAAGGCTCCGCGCCAGCCCCCACTGAATACCGCCGTGAGACGACCACCTATGCGGAAGCCTTAAAGCAGCCTGTGGCCTCTCCGCTATTGTTCGTTCGCGCTCCGTCCAACGTGTTGCTCCAGTTGGCGCAGCCAACAGAGTACTACGACGATAGGTATGCCTCTGCAAGATGTGTCCATGGCGCCCCAGCCAGCCATTAATCGGAGCAGCCACTTCATTACATCGATGATAGGCGCACGTCCCCTTGGAAGTCAGATATGTGGCGTACACCTGACCACCGGCCTCAATGCTTTCACTGCGGTGAAGCAGATCGATCACCTTACCAACAATGCCCATACCGTCGCCTTTGACTTCGCGGCTTCTCTGCGTACTTCCCGAAACCCCGGTACAGCCAGCGACCCCGCGACATCCGAATCTACCTCGCCCAGCGCCCTCCACTACCGTCCGCTGGGTGCCAGTCACGTTAACCATCTCCGAGGCGATTTTATTGCTGCCCCAGCGGTATTCTACTGCACGGTCTTGAAATCCCCGCCGAGAAAACTAGAGCGACTTCTGGAGGCGGAGTCGCTGAACATCGAAGTGCCGATGACCTCCGACCGACTCGGAGACGTAACGGTACCGCAGAATACGACCGGCTTTCACTTGATATACCAGTGACGATTCATGGTTGTGCGGTTGACGCGTTAGTGGACACCGGCGCCGACAACTCAATATTGAGTGGGAAACTGGCCTTCCAGCTAACAAAAGTAACACGCCGTGGCACAACTCGCAGATTCTGATGGCTGGTGGCCATTTCGTTACTCAGCTGGGCACCTGTGCTACGAGAGTTCAGATTCAAGGATAAACGTTTGTCGCTAGCTGCCTTGTCCTACGTGAGTGCTCGACTGACTTTATTTTTGGAGTTGACTTTCTTCAAGAGTATTGCGCTATTATGGACCTGCAAGAGTGTCGTGTCATGTTCTCAGCCAACCAAGCAATTGATGTACATGATGACGAACGGGGTCTCGACGTACTTCGAGTACTTGTGGACAGCGCCACGCTTCTTCCTCGAGCAAGCGTCATGGTCGACGCCACATACTGCAATTTAGGTGATGGCCTAGCAGTGGTCGAAACAAACTAGGAGCACCTTTTGAAACACGACATTTGTGTAGCCAGATGTGTCATACAGCTTCGTGGTGGCCGATCGCAGTTTCTTGTTACCAACTTTAGCAACGAGCACCGACACCCCTTCCGCGGCACTTCGATCACTTTTGCCAACGAATAGAAGAAATTGGCAACTGTTTTGCGTCGGAGGCCACCGACGTCCCACACACGGCATTCGCTAATATTGACATCAATCCTGCGCTGTCGACCAGTCAGCAGACTGCACTGCGTACGATCTTGTTTGAAGTTCAGTCCTGGTTTGCGAGTTCCTCCAAGGTGCGCCAGACATTCATCACACAGCACAGAATAATGACGTACGACGATACACGCCCAATCAACCAGCATCCTTACCGCGTGTCGATAAGAGAACACGAAGCGATACATACGCAAGTCCAAGAGATGCTTCAAGACGGTGTCATTGAACCATCCAACAGCCCATGGTTCTCTGCGGTTGTCCTGGTCAAAAACAAAGATGGGACACTGCGCTTCTGTGTCGACTACCAGAAGCTTAACAATGTGACAAAAAAGGACGTGTACCCACTGCCTCGTATCGACGACTCATTGTATAGGCTTCGCCATGCCCAATATTTCCTTTCTCTTGATCTGAAAAGGGGGTATTGGCAAATTGAGGTAATGTACCACTGCCTCGGTATCGGCGACTCGTTGGATAGGCTTCGCCATACCCAATCTTTCCTTTCTCTTGATCTGAAAAGTGGGTTTTGGCAAATAGAGGTAGTGTAGCACTGCCTCGGTATCGATAACTCGTCTGATAGGCTTCGCCATGCCCAATATTTCCTTACTCTTGATCTGAAAAGAGGGTATTGGCGAATTGAGGTAGATGAGCAAAACCGTGAAAAAACAGCCTTGGTGACTCAAGACGGCCTTTACCAATTTAGAGTGCTTCCTTTCAGCTTGTGTTCAGCGCCGACAACCTTTCAGCAAATAATGGACCCTGTCCTCACAGGGCTGAAGTGGCATACTTGTCTTGTCTATTTTGATGATGTGGTGGTCTTTTCTGCCACGTTCGAGCAGCATCTCCATCGCTTGCGCTGTCTGTTGAAGGTTATTTGATCGGCTCACCTCACACTAAAACCTCAAAAGTGCCACTTCTATTATGGGGAACTCAAATTTCTTAGACATGTAGTTAGTATCGAAATAGTCCGTCTCCATCCAGACAAACTTGCCGCTGTTGCCATATTTTCAGCTCCTAGCGATAAGAAGACCCTCCGGCGCTTTCTTGGTTTGTGCGTCTACTATCGCAGGTTTCTTGACGGCTTTTCACAGATAGCGGAACACCCGACTCGCCTCACAAGGGACGACACACCGTTTGTGTGGGAAAACGAGCAACAAGCAGCGTTTGCTGAACTGCGACAGCGCATGCAGTCAGTGCCCATTCTCGACCATTTAAACGATGATGCTGACACCGAGGTGCATACTGACTCCATCAACGTTGGTCTCGGTGCAGTGCTCGTTCAGCGTCAAGATGGCATCGAAAGAATCATAACCTACGCCAGCCGCTTCATATCCCGTGCCGAGGCGAATTGTTGCACTACGGAGAAAGAGTACCTCGCAGTAGTGTGGGAAATCACCAAGTTTTGCCCGTATCTTTATGGTCGTCCCTTCAAGATAGTGACAGACCACCATGGCATCTGTTGGTTGGCAAACATTCGAGACCCTTCGGGACGACTGGCACGGTGGAGCTTGCGGCTTCTGGAATTGGACGTCACTATCTTTTATAAGTTCGGTCGTAAGCATAAAGACGCGCACACACTGTCACGCGCACCACTTCGTCTCGTCAGTGAGGGAGCAGAAGACGACGAAGGCTTCCTGGGATCCATTAGCTCGTCGTACCTGAGCAGACGACAGCGCGATGACGAAGAAATTGGACCAAACATCGATCACTTGGAGGGCCACGACACAACTATACCACGTCATCTCTCCCGCTCGTTAACGTCGTTTTGACGGCGAGATGGCGTGCTATACAAGTAGAACACCCGTTCGAACGACCGTGCCTACCTCCTGATGGTTCCTCGGAACATGCGAGACGATGTCCGTTTCGCTTGCCATGACAAATCCACGTCTGGCCACCTAGGCTACTCACGTACACTTGCCGGAGTGAGCAAGAAGCGCTATTGGCCTCGACTTTCGATATGCGTCAAACAGTATGTCAAAGGCTGTCGAGAATGCCTGCGCCGAAAGCAACATCTGTTAGGCCGGCTGGCTTACTTCAGCCAATTGAAGCACCCTGTATGCCGTTCGAACAAGTTCTCGGCCCATTTCCACTGTCTTCAGGCGGCAACAAATGGTGGATCGTCACGATCGACCATTTTACAAGCTACGCTGAGATGCAGGCGATCCCATGAGCCACGGCTTCTGAGGTACCACACTTTTTCATGCGTCACATCGTGTTACGACTGGTTGCTCCTTCTAGTATAATAACGGACACAGGAATATCATTCACGGCGCAGCTTAAAAACGATGTTTTCAAACTAAGCAAGACCAGGCACCGAAAAACAACCGCGTACCATCCGCAAACGAATGGGCTTACAGAGCGCCTGAATAAGACGCTCGCAGACACGATCGCAATGTACGTCGGCGTTCAGCACAAGACATGGGACCGGATCTTGCCTTACGGGACCCTACCGTATAACACCACCGTGCAAGATACCACGCGATTCTAGCCATTTCGGCTTCTCTACGACCTGGAAGTGAAGACCATGCTCGACTTCATGTTACCATGTCAAGGCAACGACGAATTGGCAACTCGTGCCGAGAAATTCGCAGAGCGTGCCAAGGAAGCTCGACAGCTTGCACGAATGCACATCGGCCAGCAGCAGCAAGCAGACGCACGACGCTATATTACCCACCCTAGGGAGGTTCGCCGCCGAGGCCTCAGTGAAAACCTACTTAGCCGGTGTTTCGGCCCATACAAAGTGCTATGTCACGTTAATGACGTAAACTACGAAGTGGTCCCGGACATAACAACACCGCCACCACAGACCAGCACACGACTGAGCCAGGACGTCGTTCATGTTGTGCGCATGAAACCGTTCATTGCGTGTTCGTAAATTTATCTATTATCCACCAGTCTTTGTGTCCTTCATTCATTTTCGGAAACTTTTTTCTCGTTCATTCACTTTTTTATTGCCATGATCTGTATTTTTCATTTTGTGTTAATCTGGAATTTTTATTTCCTTTTTTTATTCGCGCACCTATGTTAAAGCATCTGGGCCGTGCTATGTCTTTTGTTTTCCTCTCTTTCATCCTTTGTTTTGTTTTGTTTTTTGTTTTCTTTTTTGGAAGAGGGGATAATGCCGCCTGCACATAATGGCTTGGGGGCAAGAGTGGCTCTAACCCTGAAAAAGAAAAGATGATTGCGTGCGTCCTCTTCGCTCGAGATCCAGCCGTGGCAGATGCACTTTCAAAAGCTGGCTAGATCTTGGCTAATGAAAAGCCTCCTGCACTTCTGAAGTCTCGGGACAATATGGATATTCTATTATGTGCCTCTAACCTTCTGAATAAACAATAATGGAGGCGGCTTCCTATTTAAATAGGGTTCACATTCGTTTGGTGCACAAGATCATTTGATTGAAGATTGATTGATATGTGGGATTTAACGCCCCAAAACCACGATATGATTGTGAAAAATGCCCTAGTAGAAGGCTCCAAAAATTTCGACCACCTGGGGTTTTTTAACGTGCACCCCAATCTGAGGCCACGATGGTGCACAAGATGAACGCCTGTGTTCAGCCTGCAATTCTTTTGAACTTTCCGAGCATATTACTTTACTAAACATAGGACGAATGGTCTTCAGTAAATCAGCATTCTGCATTGCTTAAATAAGATTCGATAATATCTTAAGGGCTAGCTTTTTTTCGCCGATGCTTCACCACGACGCCCTAATCATCGCCTTAGGGTTCGTATTTTTAGTGCCAAAGCATCACAACTGGTGAGCTTGTCCATTCGTATGGTATCCATGCGTACTGCTGTAGTCGAGATACATATGAGCCACCAAAATTTGTTTCACAAAGGACAAAATTCAGTTACAATCGTGACACTGGTGTAAGTCAACCACACACACAAAACACTTTATAAAATTCAGTGACTTCGACACTGATGTTATGAAACTTAGACCCTGGTCCTTCCAACTCGATTGTTTTACTTCGTGGAGATGCGACGATTTTTCACTTTTAGTCAATCTTTCACTACACGCACCATGCACATGAAATTTTCTTCCATAGCAATTTTGAAGGCCATCAGCGTTGTTTTAACTGTTTTAATGACACCCTATTCAGGTTAACGACACTACAGTTGTTGGGTTTCGCGACTTGACACCTATTGTCCGTTAAGGGGTGCTTTGTTTACTGTCATTTTTAGTTGGCAAAACATCTTCGCGCATCTTTGTAATGGTCACTTATCATAATCAGTGAAAGAATAAGCTAGCACGCTTGACATAACACGGGCAAAGAACATACAAAAACAGTAAAACAGAGATTGGAAGTGCATATAAAAATAGAAACCAAGGAGAAAATTGAAAGAAAAGTAAAACAATGAAAAGAGCAAGAAAGACAAAAAGACCGAGTAGATTAAAATAGAGAGAAAAGAGAAACAAGAAAGGAGAAACCCAAAGAAAGTGACAACGAAATAGAAAGTAAACCGTGTAGCAACTAAGAAGGCTGCCCACCTGTGCACTTTCTACGTGCTTAACCCCCTTAAAGTGAAGGTGCCTTAATTTTTTATCAATGCTATGAAGTTTATGGTGGGACAGATACCACTGTGCATCATGCAGAACTTCAGCTTAATTATTTTTTGACAAGTTTGACAATGGTGCTGATAGCAGAGCTTGTTTTTGTTTTACGATGGATTTCTCTTTTTGCATTGTTCTTTTTAATTTTTTTCTGCAGTCATTGTCGAAGTAAAACGGGTTCTTTTGTTCTAAACGTCTAACAATGGCTATCTTCTTTTTCAGCTCCTTGAGAAATGTATCACCATGATTAAGGTGCCCCCAGTTTACAGAGCTGGAAGGATGAGGATCGTGACAAAATTCTGGTGCAGACCAGTGCGATATGTACTGTAGCTGTCACTTTGTTGTGGGGTAACCGGGGTGAGGAGCGTTACAAACCTCTGGTGCAGATCAGTGAGACATCTGCTGTAGCTGTCACATTGTTGTAGGGTAACTGGGGTAGGTGGTTTAGGAACGGGTTGGACTTTACACACACACACACACACATACACACACACACACACACACACGTGCGACGGTGCGTATTGTGTTTGGTGTTTCCTCAAACCAAGAGTGATAGTGACCGCTGTCCATCCTAACATATGTTTGATTCCGCCATAAGCACAACCACTGCCGAACTACTCAGTGCACCAGTGTAGTTAGACGCCTGGAAGCTCTCAGAGGTATTTTGTTTCAGGAACAGTAAGAGTGCTACTGAACACGGTGTCTCTCTAACATGAAATATGGGCGTAGAAAATTAAGCGATGAGCAAAGCTTCATTGTGCCGTTGGCGTCATGGTATCACTCTTGTCGGAACTATGTAATTTGTTCCTCGGCAATAAAGGGTAATGAACACCCTAAAATACAACAGCAAGTGGCATCGTAACATTCTCTCGAGTCCCATAAGATACGGTAAGACATAAACTGAAAGTTTTACGCACACTTGCCGTGACGAACCTATCGCCCTTGTGGTGAAAACGCACTTCAAATACCAAGTGGTTCTAAAATTTGCGCAATGTCTTTGCGCATGTACTTTGCATTGCCTTAATCTTTTGTTATGTATAATAAGTGATTCCTAACATGCTATAGTGTGATTTCTTTATGACGGAAATTCTTTTTCACGGAATCAATCATCACCCCAACAAGCTTGTACACAAAACACGCTTGCATTTCTCTGAAATAAAATAATAGAAGAATACACACGCCGCTTGTCGTTGATTTCACCGTACTATGCATTTACGTTTCAAGGAGTAGGAAGGAAAGATCAATTTTTCAACAAGCACTGTGACAGGAACGTCTGTGGGGCCCTCTGCGAATTCCTGTGTTACACTAGGAGATTATCTTGCTAAGTCAGAGATTATCTCTCTTTCTAAAGTAAGTTTGAGTTTGCCATTTCAATAATGCAACTGCATTATTTTAACCTAATGAAGAGTCTTAAATATAATTCTAAATTATTCAGAAAAATTTGAATATGATTTTTTCCCTTCCTAGTTTTTGTCAAAATACCATATTCTGCTGAAAAAAAGTAGTCACTTTAATTTTTACCGTGCACAAACTTTAATTGTTGACTTACATTACCCACCAGCTTGTTGGTCAATCCGCCTTAGTAATTCAAAACCAGAACACAGGAACCAGTAGGGAATACTCCGCATTTTTTAGGCTTGCCCAAAAGTGTATCAACAGCGGCAACTATTGCCGTCACAAGGGACTACCTCATCAATATCCACCTAATTGTTGAAGTGCTGAGGACATAGTGAAACGCGCTAGCGAAGATTCGACGTAAGTAGCCTGTGGTGGCGGAGCCCTCAGCCGTGGACATCGGGTGGAGTAACTGCGCTCGTCGAAACTCGCAGCATTGATGCTTGGGGATAGTGTATCACACTGCGGGTCTCCAGCTTGCATGGAAACAGAGACATTGCGACGCAATTCCTCCCGTAAAATCTGACGAATGGTGGAGGAAAGGTCGGCAGGTAGAGAATTTTGGCAGACATCGACGGTGGCAACAGTCGTGACGTTGGCCAGACGTCCGAACTTCGGTGTGATGCGACGAGTTTTAAGAGCCTCGAAGGTTCGGCAGTGGTTAATCTCGTCGGCCACGCATTCCAGGCTCTCCTTGCCAATGAGGAAGTGGTAGACGTCATCGGCGATGCCCTTGAGTATATGGCCCACTTTTCTTCCGTCATGTGGGCATCCACCGACTTGCACAACTTCAGAATCTCTTCAATGTAAGCTCTGCATGTCTCACCGGTGACTTGAGCCCTCTGCGACAACGTCTGCTCGGCACGTTTCTTCTTCGTGCTGGGTCTCCAAAGCATTTCTTAATTTCCTCCACAAACTGGTCCCAGGTTGTCAATGTGTCTTCATGGTTCTCAAACCATACCAGCGCCTTGAAATCGAGGAAGATCCCCACGTGAGACAGCTGGCTAGCCGCATTCCAACCGTTCGAACGGCTCACCCGCTGATATTGGCTTAGCCATTCGTCCACGTCATCGCCGGGTTTCCCTGTGAAGGTTCGCGGCTCCCTGTAGTGGTAGGGCAACGTCCTTGCGGCTGGTTGCTGGTTGTCTCCGTCCGAGCTTATTTTTTGGGGTAATGGTGCCAAGCCCGCTAGTCGACGGCTGCGGTGAAGCTCGTGTAGCGGTTCCGTCATTAGGGGATGGTGCCCCTCCGGTATCACTTGGTAGTAGTTAGCTTACCCAGCACCTTCCACCACAATTGTGACGATGGAACGCGTTTATTTACAAGATGGGTGATGCAGAAGTGTAGCTCAGCGAAGGATCCACAGCGTCGCTCGCGAGCCAGTCGAGTCTCTTCCTCCTCTTCGTCGAATCTTCACTAGCGAGTTTCCCCTTGATCTAACCCTCTGACCCCTTGCTCGAACCCCTTGCTCCAACTCTCCTTGCTCGAACTCCTCGACATCACTTAGTCTCTACCAGTGGACCGACCACGCACATCTTACTGCAAAACAGTGACCACACATGGCGAGTCAATCCCAAATTTGTTCACTCCTGCCGCTATACCTGTGAATCTGTCAGGGTGCCTCGCTCAACCAAATATTATCATTACTATACTAGGCATCCAGGAAAAAAAGCTAATTTGTCGTCACCGGATGATAAGCAGCTCACACTACTTCTCTTGTATGGAAAATACCAAGACAAAATACATATATACACTGACGGATCGTTTCAGTGGAATAGCGCAACCAGAGTAGTTGCGATACCAAGGTTGGTCACGAAGATTAAATTCAAGACATCCCACGCAACAACATCAACGGCAGCAGAATTAGCAGCACTTCGTACCACGTTGCCATTTGTCATTAAACAACCTACACCCGAAGCCGGCACTGCAGTCTCTACTATCAGCCTTACGCCGTTGACCACTCGAGCAGCAGGTACTAGAGATCTCAGAGGTAATACACCACCTGACTGAGAAAGGGCACCAAATTACATTTCAGTAGTTACCCAGTCCCTGGGAATCATCGCCAATGAATGGGCTGATGAAGGTGCCCGCTCAGCCCACGCAGAAGATCATGAACTACTACTACCAATCTCTAGGAGATATGCACGAAAGCTCCGCTAGTCTGCTCACCAGCAAACCACAACGAAATGAATTCAGCCACACTTCAAACATGGCCGACTGTATTCGCTTGACCCAACGTTAAGTCTTCAAGTCCCGTCGAGGCTTTGCCAGGCATGCCAGACTCTTTGATGTAGGCTGTGTTTAGACGGTGTGTTTACCAACGCCTACGCTTTCCACATTAGGATGGCCGACACCGCAGCCTGTGGCCACTGTCGCAAAAAGAAACCATCGAACATATCTTTGGGACTGAATAGAGTATATAGGAGACAACGACTATGGCTTCACAAGAAACTCAGCAAATTGGATAATCAACCTCTGTCGGAGGAAAGAATTCTACAATATCGACACAATGCAACTTCACAGAAGAAGGCCCTTAAAGTGCTACTGCACGTTTTGTGATCGACTGGCCTTTCTGAACGGTTGTAGCCAGAACGCCCTTCATGTGTATGTTTTCTTTTTCTCGGGAGTGCACGTGCGTTTTTTTTCTTTCCCTCTCTATCTACCCACAATTCTTGCCTCGTTTCCCCACCCCCAGTGCTGGGTAGCAAACCAGACGAAAATACCTGGTTAACCTCCCAGCCTTCATTTCTCCTCTCTGTCTCTCTCTCTCTGCTATTTCACCCCTTCTTCCTATCTGACCATATAGTACAGGATAACCTGACAGCACTTTCTTCTTTTTTAGACGAGGAATCGCGCAGGAGAACATGGGTGTATCAGAAACGCGATAACATAGATTACCTGATACATGCGTCAAAAAGTCATTTATATCAGCCCCGTGTGTAATTATCTGGTAAGAACACAACACGTAGAAGATTACGGGAGCACTTAGCTGATGTCTGTATAGTTGAAGTGCATGCCATTTTTTCTAGGCCACGCCCTTGTGATGAAAGTTCTCAGGTGATACTGCTGTGACGTAGCCTTCGTCTCTCTTCCCTCGACGTCCCATCGTGCACCTTCATCCAACAAAAAGCAGGTGATACATATTCTCCCTGCTTGATTAGCCATCAATAACACGCCTGCCCAAGGGAGTTGAAAATTTCGCATATGCTCCCCGTGTGACGCAGATGGCTGGTGCTTTTTAGTTTTGTATCAGCCGTGTTCCTCGCCAGTGCTCGAGGGCCTAATTTAACGGGTAGAACTTATGGTGCCTGGTGTGATGTTCCTAATTTGTAGTTAAAATGAAACACTAAGCTGATGTTGGGGATAAAATCCCGTTCAGTTTCTGCGCAATCGTTATCAAAATAGTAGTAAAAAATATTGGATCACTGTATATTGATAAGTTTAAAAAATGACCCGTGGAGGTGCACCTTTAGGGAACTTATCTTTTGTATTAGGATTCCGTTAATTATTCTTCTTCATTATAGTATTTTAGATTGTTGTAGTCATCTCCAGAAAAATCGAGTTCTGTTGTCGCATGCTCGTGGTAACAAAGACCTGTAGTAAAGCTAGCTCTGAAACGAGTTTGAGGAAGGAAGTTCGAAGTGCAAGGCGCATTGAATCACGATATTCTTATAACAAAAGTGTACTTTGTAGGAGGATAATAACAGCCCGAAATTTAGGTGGGACAAAACATGACGAAAACACGGCAATCACAAAAGCACTTCACATCTTCATATTCAGTCCCGCAGAAATGTTGTGCTGTTTAAAAGGCAAAACTCATTATAGCGTAGGCAAATCCCGTGTTGTAGTAGCCCCCGCTAGAACTGAACGCACTCTTAGATGGCGCTGTGGCACTCACATTGCTAGTACTCGGATTGTTTACTAGATGGTGCTGTGACACTCGCTCTACTTCTATGTGTGCTCTGATGTAATAGGAGACAGCGTTAGCCCTTGCGTTAAAATGCATTGGCTGCGGGCGCACTTCCTCTTTCGCCTGCAGTCTAGGTGTTTAGAGTGTGACCGACGAAGGCAAGGCGGCGGAGTGGAGGGCTTGAAAAACGGCTGCAGCACGTTGCTCGTCATCTTTACATGATGCTCGTCTGGGCAAGGTTTAAACAGGGTTCACGGTTTGCCGATGTATCTCCGGAGCTTCGACCGCTGATCACCAATCACTCCATGGATATGCTGTGATTTTTACTCTCTTATAAGTATCCACCAGCTTGTAAGCCTCAGTAGCAAACCGTTGTATCACAACTAAAAACGTGGTGCGCATCAAACAAACTCTCACTGCAGCCAGACATTCTTATGTGAATCCTCGTTCAGAAGTTGTTCTACAGCTTGCTTCATCATATATCATATATGTTCTCACAGCTAACACTTTCCGCACAAGGTTATTATACACCAGTAACCCAGCCACGCAGCCAAACTATGACCTTTTCTACATCTTCATTTTGTCGATCATCCACTGACTCTAATTGCATGCTCCATCACACCTCTGAAGTCACTTGTTCTTCAGTATTGACAGAAAAACCAAAATACAAAACAAGTTTGTAACCTACAAAAAGATATATCTTTATCTAACAGCTGGTGTAACGCCTCAAAATCATAGAGTAAAGTGTAATGTAATGTACGACTACTCCAGATCCTGATTGAATTAGTTCCAAAATATATAAACAAATACCGGCTCTAAACACATCGAATTTTCCGTTCAAGCGCAATATGCACATACGCAGCCTCCTTTCCCCTATCATTCTTTTGGATGAGTAGCAAAACGTGAGAAGGCTACAATATTCACACAAAAAATTAACACTAGGGCTTCTTATTTCATGTATTTTTTTTCTGTGAATCACGTGTTCTTCCAACTAGCCTGATCATTACAGCAGTCTACAGGCAAACTCTTATGATCCCATTTGTCCAGCAATCCGTTTTCAATGAGTAAAAGAGAATGAAATTTTACGTTCAACACACTATATTGTAACAGAGTCATTTCTTGAAGGTATGCACAAATAATAATGTCGTGCAGTAACCCTTACAACATTACAATTTAAGGTGAGTTGGCGTTTGCTAATCACACTGTTGTCAATGGAAAGGTTAAAAAAAAGAAAACAAGAGAAAGAATTGTATGAAAGGGAGGCATTGTAATACAACTGTTTTACCGGAAGAAAACATTTTTATGAATGTTGAAGCGTGCATACACAGATGTATATTGAACTAGACAAAAGATCCCGTCAGGCTAAATGCTCGTGTCATTAACATCAAATATTTTACAATCTTAACTTCGCCACATAAACTATACCACGTGTTTGAGTCAATTATATAGCCAGCTCTTCGTTTCCAAATTATATGGCCCATTTCAATTGCCCGCATTTTCTGGCTGAGGTACCAACAAGGTCAGTGAGCGAGTCGTGATGATGTTATGAAACTTGGCACTATTCTTTTTGCATGACATGCTTAACAATCCGAACAAGTCCCCAAAAGTTGTTCAATAGCTTTAGACTTTGGTAGAGTGTTCAGCTCGACTGAATGCGTCTACTTGTTTTGTGACGTGGCAACTAAACAAACCGAAAATATGTGTCCTGCTCATCCAGAGTTCATCCAGCAAACATGTGGAAGTACATGTAGAAACGAGTAAACCATATTGAGGTGTACCGCTTGGTACAGTAAAACGTAAAGGTATCGTTTTTAATAGTGTGCACAATTATTAACATTGCAAAATAACATCGTTCTTTGAGTTCCGATTCATTTTTTTCCGCGTTGCACTTTAATGAGCCGGATACTTGCTGCAGCCCTGACCGGCAGGATTGTATTCCTAGTGACACTTGTTGTAGCTCTAGTGTTTTTTTTTGTCGTATATTCAACCCAGATTATGTTGCTACGCATATTCACATAAGCGAATGGTAAATGCGGAGTTATGTAGATGAATTTAACAGAAATAATAAAAGTGCCGCAGTAGGAAATTGAATAACAACATCATGGAAAGCATGACTTGCGAAACTTTTGCGGAGACAAAAGACGTCCTTTGTTTGTTGAATACGCTGTTTTTGGTTGTCAAGTGCTGACTCACCATACAGAACAAAAACAAAAACTGAGAGTAATGGACATGCGGTCAGCGGAACACAGCGAAGCTCTGGATACTGCAAAAGCAACAGCGATGCACTTTAGGTACTTTCGCCACCTATGTATACTGTATATATAAGAGGAAAGTTATTAGGATAATTTTCAAATGATATTAATGAGGTACACAGAAACATGCAACATTGGTTAATGAGCTCCGCGAGTTTACATATGCATGTACATAAATAAGACAACCACATGCCTAATGGTAACCTGACCGGTTCCAACAAACGAGGGCATCTCAGCCATATAGCTTACACAGATACACTCGTTTGGTGACTTTATTCTGATTCATCTGAGTCACACGTACGGCGTCAATTTCGTCTATGTTATCCAAGATGGGGTTGCACAAATGGGGTCACCCCATGTTAGGTACTAACACTTCAATACCAGTAACCGTGCTCCTAGCAGACCAGTTGACAGTTCGTGGTATGCGCACAATGAACGACCTCTTGCTCAGTGAGTTGCCAAGAAAGAAATCACATTGCTCAAAGTGAAACCCTATGATTTTGAACTGTTCATTAGTATTAAAAACTTCGCCGATTGCCACAGACCAGTGACGGCTACCTTCTCTCCTCAACGTACGGTACGCCAACAAGCTATCTTTTCGCAGAAATCTCCGAGGCCACAATTTTCCTAATCAATAAGAATGCTTGAAATCTTTCGTACTTTACTGAGCATATCACGTTACTTTTTGTAGCAATGTGCAGCAGCACAAGCTAGCTTTAAGTAGCAACAACAACAAGAAAAACAGGCTTTTGCACTTAGTAAGCTGCAACTCAAACCCGGCTCTCTTAGTGTGAAACTAGCATTCTACTGCTGTTCGTCTTTGATGGAGCTAATGGAGCGGGAAAGTGACGACACAATTCAGGCTATATATCGCAGAGTCGCCAGAGGTTTGCCACTGTTTTGGATGCAATTTTGAAGCTGATGATGCGTGGCACTTCCCCGTTCTACAACAATAAACTGTAGTGTCTTAGCGTATTCTGTTATCACCATGGCAAATGTTGAAGCAAATGGACGCTCTTTCTGAATTATTCCTTTTGCTCTTACTCACTCTATTTACTTTTTTCTTCATAGCATGACAAGGTGTGCAGGTGCTCACAAAACAAAGCACTTTACAGCTGTTAATGCAGTGCTGAATCAGACAGACGTAAACTATTACTGTAGGGAATCAGAGGCAATAATCGCAGAACAAGGAATGAAAACACAAATGAGCCCTGAGTACAAGATTGTGACTACGCGTTATGCAGTCGACATACAATAACATAAATGTGGGAAATGACTGAAAATCGAGTGATGATGTCATTTACAAACGATCGCGTAATAAATATATTTTACAGGAGTTGAAACACAGTTCTTTCGACAGAGACGCAACCGAGCAACCTATCCAGCGCAGTTCTTAATGCCTGCATTAGACAAAAAAAATCACTTTATAAACAATGACAATGCAATATAATGCTGTTGTTTGATGCGTGCTTCAGTTGAGCCTAAGAGCCGTGAGTGCAGTGAGTGCTTTGGTCTTCTGCTGCAGCGAAAACAATTACTGCAAATACTTTATGTGCATTTTTAAGGCTTTGAGGCCAGGATTGAATTTTTCAATGAACAACTAAAAACTGTTAGACTGCACGTTATTCAATAATTTAAAATGCAAATTATGCATCAATGCCCACTAGTTATAGAAATATTATAAAGCCCCCCTCAACTGTTAAGGCAAAAATGGTAAACAAGTGCATTAAGGAGTCGATATGACATCAGTATATATTATTTCAACTTACACAATGTTTGTTGTCTAGACCACTCTTCACCACTTTTTGGCAACTGCAGGATTTACAGAGGAGAATATGACAGCAACATTTACCTCTGTTCTCTTTATGGTACTGCTGGTCAGCTTTTGTAAGGAAAGCTTAGCAGCCGGTGTATGGACACAAGTAGAACAAGCGGATACTTACCAGTACAGTTCATATGCGAGATATGCCTACCTCGAACAAAGGCCTCAATTTGTTCAAGGCTTAACTTCGTCGTAACACAAGTTAGATGGATGGTAACATCTATCTATCTATTTATCTATCTATCTATCTATCTATCTATCTATCTATCTATATCTATCTATCTATCTATCTATATCTATCTATCTATATCTATCTATCTAACTATCTATCTATCAGCGCTTAGGGCAAGCAACAAAGCTGAGAAAAATTTACTTGGCCTGTGCGCAATGAACAACACACTCACAGTGAAAGCTAGAAGAACGGCCTTTCAGAGTCTTTGTTAAACACTTGCCCCGCCGCGGTTGTCTAGTGGCTAAGGTACTCGGCTGCTGACCCGCAGGTCGCGGGTTCGATTCCCGGCTGCGGCGGCTGCATTTCCGATGGAGGCGGAAATGTTGTAGGCCCGTGTACTCAGATTTGGGTGCACGTTAATGAACACCAGGTGGTCAAAATTTCCGAGCCCTCCACTACGGCGTCTCTCATAATCAAATGGTGGTTTTGGGACGTTAAACCCCACAAATCAATCAATCAAATCATTTGTTAAACACTCTTTGGGTAAATGCTGCAAATAAACTTTCAGGGTACCTACTACGTCATGAGTCATCGTAATTTTTGTGTGGTCGGGTGACGTTCCCCACACCATGCTTCATTCATTTTTCGGAGAAGCGTGGTACCCACCACATACTTGCAAGGAGCTTCCCGCAATTTCTTTATGCTGTGGCTGACGAAAATGAAGATCATGTCTGAATTTTTCGTAATACGTTGGAACATTCGATGACCCACTCGTTATGCAATTCGCATTGTGCAATGCCTCGTTTATGCTTTGCTGTTGCGAAACGCTTTATCATTCCTAAGAACCCTATTCATTTCCGTGTATCAAGCCTGCCTACGGTCAGTTTGAAACGAAGTTTCAAGCACAGACGTAGCTTTCAGGTTACACTTGCGTTCAGAAAATTGATGATCAACTCAAATGGAACAATAGACTTAACAAGATAGCTCATTGGTATGACAGATGGAGCATGAAAATAATGTTAAGAAAACTAAATGTATGATTATAACATATAAAAAGACGATTCTTAGTTTCAATTATAGACCAACGGGTAACGATTTAGTAGTGACAGATTAAGTTGAATATCTGGGCGTGACCTTTACCAGAGACATGAAATGGAATGTTCACATTGAAAGCAGATTTACAAAGGCTTTCCGAACACTAGAATTCTGGCGAAGAAAACTGTCTACAGCTCCATCACATGTAAAGTTGACCACATATAAAATATTAGTGAGGTGGCTTATTCTATATGAAAATATTGTGTGGAACGCACACCAGAAAGAACCTATACAAAAACTAGAAAGTATACAAATAAAGCATTAAGATTTATTTATTCGAAGCACTCTCGACACCAAAACGTAAGTGCACTTAGTAATCAGGCAGCATTGCCTACCCTTGCGTGTCGGCGTGTTGTGGCCGCTATGAAGTTTCTTTTCATGCTCTATCACGGCCACATAAACATAAACAAACAAGACGACGTGCAGACACCACACCGTCACTTCATCAGGCCCTGTCACAATAAACACATCAGGCCTTATCAGACCAAATGCGACACGTTTATATATTCTTTTTTTTTCATGGGCTATTGAAAGTTGAAATGTTTTACCAAGTGGAATTGGTGAGTGCCGATCTCTCAACGAATTAGTTCCAAAACTGGAATTCCTTCTTAATAGTACGTAGGCATGTACTTCCTCAGGTAAAGGTTTGGAAAAGCTTGTTCAAATGTACCGTGCTTCTTGATGTGTGATCTCATTTCTGCATTTTTTTGCGATGTTCTTGATCTAAGAGTGAAGTATTATCTACTGAGGCATTCTGTGTTCTGCTTTCGTTTTTTATTTGCTACGGCCATGCTCATGTGTACTTTTTCTAACCACTTTGTGTATGAGCCTGTACAAAGGCCTACAGTATTGGTAAATGAATGAATAAAAATAAAGATAATAAAGAATACGGAGCTTGCAAGCATGATACCCGGGTTGAAATCCCACTGCGTTCTTGGTGTTTTGTTCTTAATTTCTTTCATTTAACTTTGTGCAATAGTGATTACAGACGTTGGCGGTCACAGTGCTCAACTGCGGCGCTCGCGACACTTGTGATCTCATAACAGCTTTTGCTTAAAAGGTTTTAAACCCTCTCGTAACCACAAGTCAGCTGTATAATATGGGTGATGGTGCTGTGCGGTGTCATCTGAATAGGAAAGCGTATTTTTTTGATCGACTGCCAATAAAATAAAAAAAAATGCCAGGCTGGTGCGGAACGCGCAGCATAGTCGCAGTGATATTTTTGAGAGCGGCTTTTCAGAGCCTTTCCTAAACACCCTTTGGTATGATACAAGCACACTGCTGGGTACCCACTCTGTCATAAGTAATCATAAATTTTGTGTAGTAGGTCGCATTTACTATCATATCCCACGCCATTCTCTTTTGAAGCGTCGTATCCGCTACACGCTTGTTGGAAGGTTTGGGCAAAGTCATTTTATTCAGTGGCTGACAACGATTAAGATATATATGCCGGAATCGGGTAGGCGCCACAGGTAATAGGTGGTCAAAAATACCTTTTGTAATGGGTTGCATTATTGGACTACCACGTCGTTGCGCAAATGGCATTGTGTGGCACCTGGCTGTTCTTTTAATGTTCGAAAACACTTTATTACTGATAGCAACGGGATTACTCTGTCGACATTAGGCCTGCCTAAGGCCAGTTTAGAGACAAGTTCCAAGCACTGGCATGACTCAGTTGTAGAATACTCGGCAGGCATGCAGCGGACCCGGGTGTCATTGGTGTTTTTTAAACAGAGTTTTTTTCTACTTACATTCTGGTTACGAACACCGGCAGTGATGGCATACGCTACAGCGTCACGCATAACCCGTGTTCTGATCTCATAAGAGCTTTCGCTGTAAAAGAAAGGTAAACGGTTTGCAATAAATAGGGCTGCGCCAGTTAGCGTGCTAGGAAGCTACAAATATAACAGAGATGTCAAAAAAAATTTAGTATGCAAACAGCTGTTTAGGATTGTTTATAATGATTTTTCTCAAATATAAAAGGCGATTGTCGTGCTGCACAATCAGGGTCAAAAGAAGAGAAGGACGACACAGGCCCGCACTCGTAGCTGCTTGTTCAATTAGAAAAAACAGATACATATAACACGCCAAAGAACTGCTACGCTTTCTGACTCACCTTTCCCCCCCCCCCCCACCTAAGTAAGCGCACAATTACTTTTACACTTCATTTATGAGGCCATGAGCATAATACATGAATAAGAGACAATAATAAAATAAAGGAGAGATGGCTGTTTCAGGATTATTAAAAAAACATGTGTAAGGGCAGTGAAGGCTGTCAACTGTATAGGAGAACCCTTCGTCAGTTAAGTCAATTGACTTATGACTGGCATTTCATTCCCCATATCTCTGCACTAACACTTCTATTCACAGCACGACCCCTCTTCTGACTTTACATGAAAGCGCTTTACGCCAGAAAAAAAAGCTAGAATAAAAAAAAAGTGCCGCCGGTAGCCAGACGTACAACACACTCCTCTCGAACGCGTGGCGCGAAACGTCTTGAACACAGAGAGCACGTTCTTCAGCATACTAACAGTGGGTTATTATATGAACTATTTTCCGTAGGGTGGTATTCAAAGCCTGTTGCTTTCACCACGCTTTATAATCACAAATAAGGTGGCGCTAAGAACTGGAAAGATTCGCTTTATAAAGCGCGTCCCCACGAGTTGCGATTCGCGTGTGCTTATCTCGCTATCGGTGTGAATTTTACGTCTAGTACTTTCACGGCAAGATAAAGAGAGTTGCAGTGTTACTTCTTGAACTGCAGCGGTAGCTTTTTCGAAAGAAACGCACCATTCATACAAAAAAAGAGACAACTGTGACAGTCCGCGTGACATTACGATTAGTTGCTACAGCACTTATTCCTTCGCCCTTGTGGTGAAACCATGCACGTGCAATAAACGCTCAGTTGCTTCTGGGAATGCAAGTTTAACTTTCACGTTATACGAATTCATATGAGAGAGCGATAGGCCATATGTACTTTTTTACAATTATTGATCCCCTTGTTTAGTTGTTAAACTCCACCCCCATAAATCAAATGTGGGAAAACATTCAATAATTTTAGGCGAGAAAATTACTACCACGTGCTTAATTTGCAAGCTACATATTCTTGTCTATGCAAAAGGTTGCATTTCCGAGGATGCACTTTAGTCGTGGCTCCTTTTTTGTCCCTATTTTATTCCATGCTTCCCAGCCTTCCTTTAAAATAAAAACTTTCTTGGGCTGCTACAGCGAAAGCTCAACGTGACTAGGAGAAACGAATAACTGTCCGGCAACAGTGTAATGAGGGGTCCTAGTTAGCTGTGTTATGAGTGACGTCGTTCACGGCGTCGTACCCAAAACCGCACGCAATTGGCTGCAATGCCACTTAGCTCATGATGTCAAACGGCCCTGAATGGGCAAACATGCTTGCACACGCCTGCACAAACACGGTATTGTGGCGTCAGTCTGATCTTTGTGGGAGCGCATTTGCTGGGGCGAATGTCCGCTTTCAGTGGGCGTTTCTCCAGCGGCAGTTTGGCTTCAACTGCGACATCTGGTACCACATGTTGTTCAAAAACAACCACTGTAATTAACGCATTTTGAAACGCATTCAAGCGCTGTTTCATCATGATAATCGTGCGAAGTACAAGTGTGCGGCATGTGAATTGAACACTGTGGTAAATCGAAACCAAACGTGTGTCTAACCTCATTAAGAAGCACGAGCATGTAAAGAATAATTCTGAAAGGCTTCCGTGCAGCGTCGGGTTGAGGCCACTAGTAAACACTAGGGAGGAACGCTTCAGTTTTTGCTGGTTAACTATTCGTACTAAGTGGCCATATTTTTAGATGCGAAGCAGCTCTTTCACTAGCCTGTGTAACGCTGTCTCTCCGTACGCGCCTCAATGCGCTCGCCTCACCGCAGGTGTTGTAGCGGTGCCTAGTAGGTCACGCGGCAGCTGCGCGTTGACGCCACGCCCCACTCGCAGTGCGTGCTGACGTCATTGTCTTCCTCGCCCGCCGCAGCGCCCGCAGCTGCCACCAAGCCCATTCACCCACAACACATGCCGCTAGGGCCGCTGGCTCTCTGAACAAGACACTGACTGATTGCGGCGAGGCGCGTTGATGGGCGTCTCTTAGAGCCGCGGGAGACTTCAGCGTTGACGTCCGCGAAGGAGGAGGAGAAGAGCTCTCTACTACGTGCGTGACGTGCGTTTGCTGAATTTCGTGTTGGCGGAACGGAAACTACATATCCCGGTAAGGCGTACGTGCATCGGTCCGCAGGGTCTTTGCCAACTTCGACGTCCAAGGTCTGCAGGAACCTCTCATCGTGCACTTCATTGATCACAAGGCCGTGGTAGTCAAGGCAAAACGCGCGCCAGCTCCCGTCCTGCGCCCGTGTGCCCTCTAAAGAAACGACGAGACTTACGCCAGCCATTGCTTCAAGCGAATCTTCCAGCAATCACTGCAGAACCAGGTTAGCGTCATTCAACCCATGACGCCATCCGTGGGTAACACTGTTGCTTCGCATCCTATCATGCTTCTTTTCCATAAGATGGAGTGAATTCTTTTCGCCGGGGTTCTGTTTAGTCATAATATTAGTGCAGTAAGATGGTGTCTAAATAAAATATCAGGTAATTGCCATCCTCCGCCATGGTGGTCTGGTGGCTGAGGTGCCCGACTGCTGACCTGAAGGTCGTGGGATCGAACCTCAGCTGCGGCGGCTGCATATGTGATGGAAGTGGAAATGATGTAGGCCCGTGTGCTCAGATTCCGGTGCACGTGAAAGAACCCTAGGTGGTCAAAATTTCCGAAGCCCTCTACTACGGCGTCTCTCGTAATCATGCCGTGGTTTTGGGACGTTAAACCCCACATACCAATCAAATAATTAAACAATCAATCAGTTCAGTGCCATCAGCTGGTATTGTCGGTCCGCATCACAAAAGATATGCGGGTTAGGCATTTATGTTGTCTATTTTGTTATATTTCTCTCCCTTTGCAGATTTCTTGGAGAAGAGTGTAAAACATTGGATTTCTTGTCCTCCGAAATAACATGGTATGTGGTTATCAGCTGCTTAAAGTTAAATTTACCTTATTTTCAAAATCTTTTGTTTTAATAGTGCAGTTACTGCTGCGAAAATATGGGTAGAAATAGGCATTCTTCAATTGTTATTCCACCTATTATTTTATATTTCCGAACGCGTATTACTGTCTTTATTTTAGTCATTAGTTCCTGAGATTGTCAAACTTTAGAAATTATTTTGCATGGCGAGAACAGGAAACAACATAACATTTTCTTGCTGAAAACAACCCAAATTTAGCACTATTCGGAGCTAAAATGTGGTATTTGATTGCCTAATGCAAATGAACCGCTTGTTTCAAGCATAGACGAATAAATTGTCTTACAGAGAGTGTAACCTTTGCTTATCGGTTCACGTTATGGTGTGCTTACTTCCTAGAATCTTGTGATACTGAAGTTGATTATCACTGTTCTAACAGCCTCTGCCTTATACGTACTCTGTGAGAATGTTGACACGCATCTTATACACATGGGAGGCACATATTTATTTGTTTATGCGGTACTCACAGCACCATCAGGGCTATCACAGTGAGTGTGCGAACACAATACACCCCCAGCTAGCACACATATAACCGCATTATGGCAAGTGATAAAACACTATGTTAACAAAGTTTAAAACGCACAATTTTATATTTCAGCAAGTACAGCAGCGGGCAATCTGATTTTCCTATTATACTGGTCTTGGAAAAAAACGCGATTTTTATGTGTTCAGTACTGGAAAACGTATCACGCTGGTTAGGTGCATAATCTCCTTATTTGGATACATAACAAACGTTGAGTACTTGTTTTGTTTAATGCCAACTTTTGAGTGAAAAAAAGTTGAGAACAATATATGTGATGATTTGCCGCCATAAAGTTGCATTTCAAAAGATTTTCCAATACCAGAAGACGGCTGCAAGCATAGTCAGGGCTCTCAAGACAGTAGTACAAATGGCAGGAGTACAAATGTAAATTTGCCAGTCCCGGTGTACTTTCTATACATCGTTTCATACATCAGGTGCAACGCTGTGAAGGCTAGGCAAGTAATCCGTAAAGAAAACACGAAGTGTTGCTCCACGCGGTTTCGTAGCCGAGTGGTTTGACGCGTCGCTCCGGAGAGTTCACCGTAGTTTTTGACGCGTCGCACTGGAGAGTTCACCGTAAATTCACGCAGGAGAGGTGGTCGAGGACGCAGAGCTGGACGCCATTTTTTTCGAAGCTGCCACTACAAGTAAAAGAAAAACGGCGGCGCGGGTCACGCGGAGACCGAAAACCTGATACGAAAGTGACAAACATAAATTACCAACTCGCATATTTGGATTGTTTATCCGACAAAACAGGCGTTTGTTTTTTAACCTGATTACAAATATGTATGCTTAGAAGTTTCCCAAGAAGCTTTTATTGATTCTCGTACACCCCAAGCGACGCACTACTTTTTGGTCGCGGCAGTACACAGCGCAAACAAGAGCACTAGCTTTGACAGCGTTGCATATGATGTATGAAACGGAGTATAAATAAAGACTACCCGAGAATCCAATATAGAATGGATTCACTACGCTGAACTACGAAGACTGCGTGGGTGAACGTCGTCGCGGTCGCTTCTGTGTTTTCACACATCAGGAGGACCTGGCCGCCATCGAAACGTACCTCCATGAAAGGAAAAATTCAAGTTACGTCCTTCATCAGCCCTTTTCAGCGTGGTGCGGAGAGAGGTCAGGCGAGGCGCACAATACTTCCTTTCGCAGTTCTGCATCACTGGCGAGATCGCCCATCGCCATGTCCAGATGAACCATAAAAGAATTACTGATGTTCTCTGCAGCGTGTTATTCGTAATGCAAACTTGTCTACTTTTTCAGTGCGTGGTTACTTGGAGTCACCACGGAGCCAGTAACATGTGTTGCGTTCTCTTTGTTTTGCTCGAAAGAGCAGTACCTCTTCTTTTATAGAAAAGTGCGTCCGGCACTTCTTCTTTTCTAAAAGTGATGCGAGTGTGCATCATCAGCAGCGTCCACTTTATCTTTAGATACATCGCGCTGCATTCGTTTTTTCCTCAGCTATGTTTTAACGCGAAAGCGTTAAAGAGCTTGTGTCGCAGAAAACCCGCCGACAGCGTCGGCACCGTTGGTTGAGAGCGAAAAATCGTCTATGACAAAATAATTAAGCTACCGAGATATCCGCGGGAGGCCGTTACTTGTCCACGCGTGTGCGTGTGATCACACTGAATTAGCCGCGCATTTAAAAAAAAAGTGCTCAAAGTCACGAGGTGCCGTAGTTTCTTTGCCCTGCCACTCCTCCCTGCTTAGCTTCCAGCGCTTTCATCGGGACGAGGGAAGAAACAATGCAATTGCAGCATGCGACAAACCTTTGTAACTCCCTTTGCTCTGGACGGATTCTTGAAACTTTCGCGGCGTTGAATTTGTGAGGCAATAAGCTTTTACAGCGAATTCATTCCATGGTATACTTGAATAAGTGTTTCAGGGCCACTTTAACGCGTTTTATTCTACCCATTTTATGTCAGGACAAAAATGAGCCCATTCAGTGTTAATAGCGCACGCTGGTCCAACCTACTGTGTGAGTGTTTGTGTGCGTGCGTGTCTATGTAACAAAACATATGAATAAATATGCACTAAGCGATTAAAGGGTGCACTAGGGGCAGAATTTCGCTATCACGTTCAACGTGGAACGTGAAGACACGTTCCACTTTCGCGTGACAGCGAATTTGCTAGTGGAAGGGTTAGTCATTCTTTTCTCTCCTTTTTACGAACATTGTATTCTAATGAAGTAATACGAGCCTGAAGATTGTTTTGTTAAATCTTTTTCGAAATCTATCTAAAGCGTGTTGCCGGTTGAAACAAATGCGTCTACAGTACGTTAAAAAATGAACCTCAATTAACAATGTTTCATACTAAGCTAAGCTAGAAACAGCGAAAAATGGCTCCATCAATGACAGTTGTGCAATAAAAGCTCTACGGATGACGTCCAACTCAGTGGAATCTCAAGGACACAAATCTGCAGCAACAGCTGTGCTTTCTTGCGGCAAGGAAACAAGGGGCTCAAATACTGTAAGTGTAGCCATACTACTTCCAAAATTAACATTGGCTATTTTGAAGCTGAACCTTTCGCGTGGACTTATTATGGTGTATGTGTATGGTGCCGAGAGTCGTTGGTATCTATCAATTTAAGCTGACGCAGAGCAAATAGTGATGCAAACAGGCCATAACTTTCGTACGAAGTTGTTGACAGCTGACAAACGATGAAGGCCTCAACTGCAATCAACATTATCGAGCTAGTGAAGATTTTGAAATTAATAGGCACAAAGTAGCCGACATAAGAAGACTTAACATGGAGAGATTTGAACAGGCTGTAAGAAGCCGCAGAAGCCTAAAAGCTGCAAAGGCATTCTTGGGCATTGAAAAAAAAATGTATGCATTAAAGGACAAAAAAGGCAATTTGAACCAATATGGATAGGATAGTCAAGATGGTGGAGGAGTTCTACAGAGAGCTGTAAAGAAGACAAAACAACCAGGACGATATCGCAAGAAACAATAATAGTCTAGAGGAATCCGACATCCTACCAGTAAGAACAGGGGAAGTAAGGAAAGCCTTAGAAGGAATGCAAAGAGGCAAAGCCACTGATGAGGGTAAGGTAACAGCAGACCTCCTGAAAGATGGCGGAGAAATTGTGGTATGAAAACTGGCCGCCTTATATAAAAAGGGTCTTTTTTGGCAAGGATACCAGAATCTTGAATGAAGGCCAATATCATTTTACTCCATAAAAAAGAGACACCAAGGACTTGAATATATACAGGCCAATCAGCTTATCTATCATTCGTTCTCTGAAAATTATTTACAAAATAATAGAGAATGGAATTAGGGCAACTTAGAGTTCAATCAACCAAAGAAACAAGCAGGATTTGGTACAAACTACTTAACAGTAAACCATATTCATACTATCAATCAGGTAATAGTGAAAGGGGCGAACTACAATCATACATAGCTTTCATAGATTACGAGAAGACGTTTGGCTCTGTCGAGACATCAGCTGTAATGTAGGCACTATGGAATCAGCTCATCGGTTAACTCTACAGAAGCATACTGGAAGAAATCTACAGTGGATGCACAGTTACCATAGTTCTCCATAAAGAAAGCTACAGAATCCGAATAAATAAAAGTGTAGGGCAAGGAGACACATTCTCTCCTATAGTATGCACCGCGTCTTTACAGGAGGTCTTCAGGATTTTGTATTGGGAAGAGTTTGGCGTAAGTAAGGCAGAGTATCTTAGTAACCTGTAAATAGCTGAAGACATTGCCTTTGTGAGTAACTGAGCGGATGAATTACAGCTCACGATTACTCAAATTTACAGGCAAAGCAGGAGAGTAAGTCTGAAAATATTATGCACAAAATTAAAGTAGTGTGTAACAGTCTCGGCACCAAACAGCACTTTGTGATAGATTGAGAGACACTGGAGTTTGGGGAGGAATATATCTACTCATGACAGGTAGTAGCCGTGGAGCCGAACCATGAGAGTGAAAAACTTGAAGAATAAGAATGGGGTGGATCACATTCAGCAAGCATTTTCAAACCATGAATGTTAATATGCCACTAACCCTCAAGAGGAAGGTATACAGCAGC
Organism: Rhipicephalus microplus; assembly: GCF_043290135.1. NCBI lineage: Eukaryota > Metazoa > Arthropoda > Arachnida > Ixodida > Ixodidae > Rhipicephalus > Rhipicephalus microplus. The sequence goes on from NC_134707.1 coordinate 44,620,772, forward strand.
TGCATCTTGCCGGTACCTACCTACAGAGCAAAAACCTGGAGGCTTACAAAGAGGGTTAAGGTTAAATTGAGGACGACGCAGCAAACGATGGAAAGGAAAATGACTGGTGTAACCTTAAGAAACTGTAATAGGATATAATAGTTGAATTCAAAAACAGCAAATGGACATGCGCTGGGCACGTAATACGCAGGCAGGATAACCACTGGTCATTCGGGGAACTGACTGGATCTACACAGTAGACAAACGCATGAAGGGGAGTCAGATGGCTAGGTGGCCCGATGAGATTAAAACGTTTGCAGGTATATAACGTGACAACAAAAGGCGCATTAGTGGGTTGAGTGGCGGATAATGGGAGAGGCGTTTGCCCTGCAGTAGGTACAGTGAGAATGATGATGATGTGAATGATGAATGTCAATAATACTAATATTAGAAGTTAGAAAAAAAATCCGGCACCGTCATTCTATTAGTGTTAAGCATACAAGAAATTCGGAGCTGGGCAGTTTTTTTTGTTTCTCTTCCGTTTTCAGTTTCCTCGCTTTCTCCTATTTCTCTTTTTTTGATTTTTTCAGACTGCTTTTTTGTTTATTTGTTTGTACTTCTACATTTTGCTTTTTCTTCTTTTATGAACTTTCCGTTTCTTGCTTTCTTTATCTCTTCTTTCATTTTGTACCTGTTGTCACTTACCCTATGCCTAGCACCAAAAGCACACGACAGCGAAGGCCCGTAAAGTTCTGCGCGCTTGACATCATCATCAAAGCGCTCGAAGGGCAACAAGGCAACCCGTCGATACAGATGGCTATGCCACACACGGTTTCCGAACTGCATAAGACGACGAAAGTATACGGCAGCACGGGCACCTAAGGCACTCCACCACTGTGGTTGTGACACGTCATGCTGGTCGGAAGAGGGCGCACGTGCAGGATCTTTAATAATCAATAAGATCTTTAATAATCACGTGTATTGATTGGTTAGTTGTGCCTCCCGGAACTCTGTCAATGTGTTTACCATCCCTTCGCCCGTAAGACATTGGTTGGAAGTAGTTATTCGTAGATCGAGAGCACGCTTGTTCATTGCCCTGAAGATCACCTTAAGAATCTTCTCGAAGCAACACAGTTCTCGAGCTACCTGTTACTCGTAAAAACAGAATACAACTTCTTTCACCATTTAGAATGGTATCTTTAAGGATAATAAAGGAAAAAATCAGGCAAGTCCGCAAAAATATGATGAAATATAGTGCATATAGACAACAGACGAGTCGATACATACGTTTCGAAAAAAAAATGATGTGGCTGTACAATTTGTTTTAAAACTTACCAATAATTGCACAATCAAATTATTAGTGGCGTAGTCATCGTGTCTCTTTTCTGTTCTGTTTACGTAGCAGGTAGAGCTAAAAGAGCAGCACAGTTACTCGCTAAGGCCGGCGCCTGCAGCATTCAAGAAGACAAGCGCACATGGCAAAACGGTACCTTCCACGATGACACGTGTTCTTAAGACCAGTACCAGCCGAGGTTGCTTGTAGTAGCCCCTGTAGCAAGAAGCCCTTGCAAATGTTGTACACAGAAAGAAAACCATCGTAGCGTCCGACATACTCTTTCTCTTGCACTTCAACTCACTGCATCGCTAAGTAAAGTGAAGTGTTCGGAAAATATATGCTTATACGATAGCAACAATGCAATACTCGTGGGGCTAGAATGAACAGGTTTACAAGTGTTATTATCACCCCATTGAAAATTGCAATAAAATCATTCAATCATGATGTTTGATGCAGGATTATATCAAAACTTCAGGCTCTGCGAATCAAGATATGGCTGTGGTGGCTGCACCGATGCTACTCGTCGGATTACTGGTGAGCTTCTTTGAAGGAAGTTCTGAAGCCCGTGGATGGATCGAAGTAAGACATCCGGACGAACCCTTCTACCGCAGATTAGCAGAATTCACCTACCTCCATAAAAGGCCTCTAAATCATGAAGGCGTCTCGTATCTGGTAACTCAGGCAAGATGGAAGGTGTGTGGACAAAGAATTCCAGTGCTAGAATGTGAAAAATGTTAAGTATGCAACGTAATTTACACTTCTCTCTCTCTCTCTCTCTCTCTCTCTATATATATATATATATATATATATATATATATATATATATATATATATCCGCAGTGTAGAAGACGCACGTACGAAGTGATCTCATTGATGTTTCGGCCGCGGTTCCGGCCTTCATCAGAATAGAGTGTATGGCATGAGTGCTGTTTATATACATGTGCATATCAATAAGATAAAAGTATGAAAACTAACATGGAAGGTGATATATGGGCATATATAAATGCAAGTCACACGATTTGACGGGCACCTGATACACGTGTAAAAAGATATTGTTTCCATGCGCGAGCACGTTGTTCGCAAATAAAAAATAAACCACATAGACGATAAAGCGCATAACATGAAGAGTCTGACCGGTTATAGCAAGGTGGAAAATAATAAAATAATAAAAAACCACAAAAATCTTTATAAATTACGTTACGTAGCTGCTACGTAATCAACCAATCCAGACAATGCAGCGCGACTAGCTGAGCAAGGTAGAGAAGAGGTGAACAAGGTGATACATGTTATACAGATAGGCATCTGAGTTTTCCAACATTTTCATTTTGACCAGACGCGACGGCGTCGAACTTATAGATAAGTGCAAGGGAGTTTAATAGCGACGCCAGGTAGTAGGCAGGCAGCCGGTACGGACAGAAATGCTCGAGCAGTCCAGCATCTACAGCTCATGCACCCACTCGCGCTTCGCACTCAGAGAGAGATGGTCCCACTAGACAGTGCCTTGCAAATTCCCCACTACAATATCCCGGCGACGAAGACGAGCCATCCTGGCGACTCAAGGTCGCCAGGATGGCTCGTCTTCGTCGCCGGGGTATATAACAGGAGGGTCGTAGCAGGGCTTGAGGCGACTGACGTGGACCGTCTCACGACCAAGGCGGCGCTTGTCCGTGGACGGCTTGAGCGGTTCAATCACATAGGTGACAGAAGAAGGGGGCTGTATGACGCGGTAAGGGCCAGTATACTTCGGTGCAAACTTGGGAGTCAGGGCAGGAGAGTGGAAAGGCAGTCGGAGCCACACGAGAGAACTGACAGGGAAAGTGTCCTGAACAAGATCACGGTCGTGGCTTGAATATCGGCTGTGAAGGACCATGCACGCTGACGACACTCTTCGGCATGTTCGGCCATTTAAGAAACTGGGCTGAACTCGGAGGCATCAGGATTGTATGGCAGAATTGTGTCGAGTGTGCTGCATGGGTTACGACCATATAAAAGAAAAAATGGAGAAAAGCCCGTTGTTGATTGAATCGCCGTATTGTAGGCATACCTCACGAAAGGAAGGACAACGTCCCAATTGCAGTGGTCGGAATCAATATACATAGCGAGCGTGTCTCTGAGGGTTCTATTGAAACGTTCTGTTAGGCCGTTCGTCTGAGGGTGGTAGGCTGTTGGTGTGCGGTGTACCGTACGGCATGAATGTAAACGAGCTGCTGCAGAACTTCCGAGAAAAATACGCGGCCCCTGTCACTCAGGAGCTCCCGTGGTGCACCGTGACGAAGAACAAACCGATGCAAGATGAAGGTTGCAATGTCACGAGCACCAGCCGAAGGTAGCGCTGCCGTTTCGGCGTACCTTGCCAGATGGTCGGCAGCCACAATCACCCATCGATTACAATCAACAGAGCACGGTAGCGGGCCGTATAGGTCAATCCCAACACGGTCAAATGGGCGTGCAGGACACGGTAAAGGCTGCAGATTACCGGGGGAATGAGGAAATGTCTTGTCCTGCTGACACAGGGAACATGAGGAAATGTATTTGCGTACAAACGTGCACATACCCCGCCAGTAGTAACGTTGGCGGATCCGCTCATACGTCTTTGGCACACTGGCGTGTGCGTGTTGCGGCTGAGCACGAAAATATTCGCAGATATCAGACCGCATATGGCTGAGTATGACTAGCAGCCATTTACGACCTACCACTTGGTAGTTGCGATGGTATAACAGGCCATTCCGTATGGCGAAATGCGTTGCTTGGCGGTGAAGAGCACGTGGGTAACCGGAAGTTGATGCGTCAGACAGCATATTCAAGAGCGAGACAATCCAAGGATCTTTCCGCTGTTCGGATGACATGTCTGTGACGCTGGCGGCAGAGAGGAGAATGTCAAGGGCTGATATTTTCGTGTTATCAGATTTCACGGGTGATCGTGAAAGCGCATCTGCATCAGAATGCTTTCGCCCCAATTGGTAGACGACGCGTATGTCGAATTCCTGGAGACTTAGTGCCCAACGTCCGAGGCGGCCAGAAGGATCTTTCAGTGAAGCCAACCAACAGAGTGCGTGATGGTCAGTTACCACATCAAACGTTTGGCTGTACAAATAGGGGCGAAACTTGTTTAACGCCCACACAATCGCCATGCACTCTTTTTCCATAACAGAATAGTTGGCTTCTGCCTTAGTGAGGGCGCGGCTGGCATAGGCGACCACATACTCCGTAAAACCTAGTTTGCGTTGCGCGAGCACTGCACCAAGGCCGACGCCACTTGCATCCGTGTGTACTTCGGTCGGCGCAGTAGGGTCGTAATGACGCAGTACGGGTGGTGAGGTAAGGAGTTGGCGCAGTGTTGCGAAGGATTCGTCACAGGCTGCAGTTCAATTCGAAAGATTTGCAGGGCCAGCAAGGAGATTGGTGAGCGGAGCGATGATGGAGGCAAAGTTTCGGACAAACCGACGAAAATAGGAGCACAGGCCCACAAAGCTCCGTAATTCTTTAACTGTAGTTGGCTTAGGAAATGCGGCAACAGCATGAAGCTTGTCAGGGTCGGGAAGGATGCCGGCTTTCGAGACGACATGACCAAGTATGGTGAGTTGTTTAGCCCCGAAGTGACATTTCTTCAGGTTAAGCTGAAGCCTGGCGTTTGTAAGGCACTGTAGAATTTTACGCAGACGAGTGAGATGCGAAGTGAAATCGGGTGAAAAGACCACAACGTCATCAAGATAGCACAAGCATGTGTTCCATTTGAGGCCGCGTAAAATGCTGTCCATCATTAGCTCGAATGTGGCGGGCGCATTGCAGAGTCCGAATGGCATTACGGTAAATTCATAAAGACCATCCGGTGTGACGAACGCCGTTTTTGGACGATCAGACTCAGCCATTGGGACCTGCCAATAACCTGAGCGAAGGTGAAGCGAGGAAAAGAATTCTGCACCTTGGAGACAAATGAGAGCGTCGTCTATGCGGGGAAGATGGTAATCTTCTTTCCTCGTAATGTTGTTTAGGCGCCTGTAGTTTACGCAGGACCGGATTGAACCATCTTTTTTTTTGACGAGTATAACTGGTGGCGACCAAAAACTACAAGAAGGATTGGTGACTCCACGCTGTATCATGTCGTCTACTTGTTCTGCGATTACGCAACGCTCCGCCGGGGACACACGATAGGGGCGCTAGCGCAAAGGAGTACTCTTCCTTGTGTCAATCGTGTGCACAACGGTGTTCATTCTTCCTCGCACTGCTTGGGGAAAGTCAAACGAAATCCTGAATTCGTGCAACAGGGTAACAAGCTGCTCTCGTTGAGCCGGGGCGAGATGGCTGTCACTAGAACTGTGAAGTGCATCGGACGACACGCTGTTCAAGGCAAAGTGAGGAACCAACGCGTTCAGCTTCATATTCGGCTTGGTGTCGAAGAAATCGGCAGGCACGATAGTACCTTCATCGATAAGGTGAATGTGGCCGAGCGTCTCGTTGCGGCACAAACTGGGGAGGGGGGGGGCATGAATTCGGATTGGAAATAAATATTCCGGTAGTGTCTTGACAAAGCGCAAGAATGGCGAATGACAGCGATGTGTGGTGGCGGCTACCGAAGATGTCAGATGGCGCTAATAGGACGGTAGCGTCAGAAAGTGAAGTGCAGCAGGCAGGGACAAACTGGGCGCTGAAAGGAGGAATGTCTATGTCCGTTGCGGTGACAAGGTTAGCCACACTAGATACGGCCGCATTAACAGAAGGCGCATCATAAAGCGGTAATTCCGAAAAGTTAATTCGAGCGCGAAAACCTGACACGATCACTCGCAAACGCACACACCCATGCATCAAACACACAGTGCTCACTTCCAACTGATTTATTCATAGCTCGAAGGCTTCAATATATACAAAACACATTGTGCGCACACACACCAAAAAAGGCCAACAGCATACATTATCAAAAACGTACAGCTAATCAATATCATAGCCTTAGAGAGATAAACTGAAGTTCGCTTGGTAATAACGAAATTGAAGGGGCGCTTACACAGTGATCTTTATTTTTTTCAATGAAAAAGGCCTCTAACACTTCACGTGTGTTAGAGGCAGTGTTAGAGGCCTTTTTCAATGAAAAAAATAAAAATCACTGTGTAAGCGCCCATTCAATTTCGTTATTACCAAGCGAACTTCAGTTTATCGCTCTAAGGCTATGACATTGATTAGCTGTACGTTTTTGATAATGTATGCGTGTGTGCGCAAAATGTGTCCTGTATATATTGAAGCCGTCGAGCTATGAATAAATCAGTTGGAAGTGAGCGCTGTGTGTTTGATGCATGGGTGTGTGCGTGTGTGAGTGATCGTGTCAAGTTTTCGCGCTCGAATTAACTTTTCGAAATGCTCTACCAACTAGCCCAACAACAAGTTCTCTTAGAACACAAAACGGTAACAGCTCCACTTCGGCTCGAGCGCAGTCTACGACGGCGTGATGACTTGATAAGAAATCCCTTCTAGGATGACATCGTGGGAACATGAAGCCAACACGTGAAATTCAATGATGCACAACACGTCTTGAATAATCACTTTTGCCGTACACGCCGCGATGGGCTTAATTTGTTGGGCACTCGCTGTGCTAAGAGAAACTACGGGAGAAAGCATCGTCACTTTACGAAGAGAGCGGCAGAGTCTTTAACTAATCACAGATATCGGGGCACTGGTATCGATGAGTGCAAGTGTTCGTACACTTTCGACGATTACATCGATATTATTTGCGGGAGACAGGCGAGGACTTAAACGATTAGGCGATGAAGCAGCTCGTGCCTCCGGAGCTGCGGCAGTTAGTTTTCCGTCTCAATGAAGGTGGGTCGTCGACGCATAGGCGACACAGAACGATGACTTGTTTAAGGGGAAGGCGAGCGGGAAGTAGAACTTCGAAAAGCGAATGTTCGGGCGCCGGAAGCAGTTTGCGCATCGCGTTCGTGAACTTCAGGTGGCACGTGAGGCGCGTGGTATGGAGGCCGAAACGAGTGGTCAGGATATCTTGGTGCATTAACTGCGAATCGCCGACGACATAGACGTGCAACGTGACCTGGAACCCCGCAAAAGTAACATATCGGCCAGTTGTCAGCAGTGCGCCGAGGATTTCCGGCGTGCTGCTTTATAGCTGGAAACGGCGCGGTAGAAGGTCGCACAGGTTGTGGCGTATACAATGGCAGACGAGGCGGAGGCATTGCAGCGACGTCCGCATAAGTCAGTGGTGCGGCAACAGGTGTTGGCGGAGAGGCAGGCGTCGATAATGGCAGCGCCTCGGAGACCTGCTTCTGAATAGCCTGTCTGATTGTCGGCGTTCGGCGGTTCGTGGTTCGTTGGTGCTTCGGTGGTCGGCAGATACGAGAGACACGAAAGCTGTCGTGCGACCTCTTCGCGTACATATTCTTTTATCTGCTCTAGCAGGGCGCTGTTACCACCGACGGCCAGGGCTGCGAGAGAGTCGTCTGCTGTCGTCGACCTCCGAACTGATGCACGTTGCTTGCGAATTTCTTCCAAGCTTTGGCACAAGGTAACAAGTTCGGATACGGTACTTGGGCCCTTCGCCAGCAACATTTGAAAGGCATCATCGTCTATTCCTTTCAAGATATGCCGGATGTTGTCTTGTTCTGTCATCTCAGGGTTAAAGCGCCGGCATAAATCCATGACATCTTCAATGTAGCTAGTGAAGTTTTCGCCCTGCCTTTGTGCTCGTCCGCGTAGGCGCTGTTCAGCACGCAGCTTGCGCACTGCGGGGTGATCAAACACTGCTGCAAGGGTGGTCTTGAAAGCGGCCCAAGTGGTAAATTCAGTACGGTGGTTTGTGAACCACAGGCTGGCGACGTCTTTGAGATAAAATGGGACGTACTCCAATTTCGAAGGGTCGTCCCACTTGTTGGCGGCGCTCACCTTTTCAAACAGCTGCAACCAGTCTTCCACATCTTGGTCCTCAGAGCAGCTGAAGAAGGGGGGATCCCATTGGCGCAGGGTGGTAGGTACGATGACCAGTTGAGATTGGGCCGTGCTTTGCAGGGTGGTACCTTGCTCGGTCATCTGATCAGGCATTGCTGATGAAGTGGGCAGCTTCCGGCTTCGAAGTTCCAGGTTTGCGTACCCAGCATACTTCCACCACTTTGCAAGGGAGTATAATAGCGACGCCAGGTCGTAGGCAGGCAGCCGGTACGGACAGAAATGCTCGAGCAGTCCAGCGTCTACAGCTCGTGCACCCACTCGCGCTTCGCACTCAGAGAGAGATGGTCCCACTAGGCAGTGCCTTGCGAATTCCCCACTAAAATAAGAAATCATTCACGGGCTTCTCTATCATAATTTGTGCGGAAACCAGATTCGAATATTGTGACCTGTAGATTTTCAAAACAGTGGTTAGGGAAGTGCACGTGTCTTACGTAGTGTATTTCGCATAGCACACATTCTATCGTGTATATATTACGTTCTTAGAGTCGCAGTGAAGATTGAATTTGATTTTTAAGGAAAAGTTTGAACCAGTACTGGTAACTTGTTGGCATGTGCGCATGTACGGGCATACTTTGCATCGCGGTTTTCGGCAGGGACAGCACCCGATCGTGTCAGGACTGTCTGTTTTCGACGATGAGGAGGATGATGAGAGTATGTCTCGAATATTTTTAGCTTTGCGATACACTGCTTTAGGTGGTCCAGTGAAAATGGTTCTTAAGGGCCCCATCTCAGCGTCAGCAGCGTCCTTTCTAAAGATGACCAAGCAGACGGCACACAAGAATGCAGCCCATTTACACGTTTCAAAGATTCGCTATACTATTACGCCTGGTAAGAAAAGGGAGCCACCCGGTGACCTAACAGCTTGTCACTATGAGCGGGTCAGAGTTGGCCTTCACGCGCTCCACGTTGACAATGTCACACCCTCGACGGCGAATGTTCGCAGATTGTTCGATTGGTTAGATTGGTTAGTCGACGGGAGAAATGTACTCAATCACATGGTAGAGAATACCGTTTTCAGACAGTAGTTTTCAAGACAGGCCAGCTACTCAGGTAGGAATCGAGAACCATACCAGTGCTCCAGGAAGAACATAGGCTAAGACGGGCGGATCCATCACCAACACTCTTTCGCCGTCCTTGTTAATTCGTCGTAAATGTCTTGGCAAGCTCATGACACTCTTCAGCAAGCCTGGCTGCGTCAGAAATGGGCGAACGCTAATATGGATCTGGCATGTACGGGAGTATTGTGTCTATGGTGTGCGATAGGCGCCTTCCCTACAGCGGTGCTCAGGGCGGCATTCTTTTAGGCGTAGGTGACGAAGGGCAGTATGGCATCCCAATTAGTGTGGTTGGCGGTGACGTACATTGAAAGCCTGTGGCCGAGAGTGCGGTTGAAGCGTTCGATGAGGCGATTCGTCTGCGGGTGGTAAGCAGTAGTTTTGCGGTGGAAAAAATGGCACTCCGTGAGAATGGCGTCAACGACTTCTGACAGGAAGACGTGGCTCAGAAAGCTAAGAAGCTCTTGGCGTGCAGCATGACGCAGTGTTACATGGTGCAGGAGGAAACACCGTATGTAGTAGCCGAGGGGGTGCGGTAGTTCTGGCGTATTACGTTAGGCAGTTTACGGTGACAATAGCACAGCAGTTACCAGCCTAAGCGAGAGGAAGCCGCTCACACAAATCAATATCTACGTGCCCTAATGATCGGTCAGGGCAATGTAATGGTTCTAGACTGGTTGTCGATATGTGTGTTTACGATTTGCAGCGTTGTCAATCGAGGCACGAGCGAACGAATTTTTCACGAAGCGGTACATCCTTCGCCAGAAGAACCGTTGCCGATTGCAGTGGAAAGTTTTAACACAAGTGCGTTAAAGAGCTCGTTTCACAGAAATTCCGACGTTGGCGTCGGCGTGGTTGGTTGTGAGCAAAAAACCATCAACTTCGCGTGAGCTAAAAAAACATGCAAATAAAATAAATAATAAAAATTATGGGTGTGTGTGTGGTTCGAGGCCGGGTCGTTGGCATGGCAAGCGAACCTTATAACGCGTAGCCACACCTCTGCTTGTATATACAGGAAAAAATACCTTCATCTGCTTAGAATTTCAGTGAAAGTGACTTCCATGCTTTACAAAACACAGGTGTTGCGTATACATACTTCACATTAGAGCATAAAATATTACCGTAATAATGCGTGGTGCAAGCGTATACTTTGCCATCAAGCGTCAGAACTTGAGATTGCCATAATGACTTCACTGTTTAAAGCCAGCTACGAACTACAAAAGACACAGACGCTACTGTACCTTTAAGGCCACGTAGTGGGTGCATAGCAAGTTTGAAAAGACTCCGCACACTAATTGTTTGAAGAACGCATTAAGAGCAGAATATCGCTATCGCGTTGAACTCTTGAAGGGAAAGCTTCACGGTCCCCCAATTTTTCGGGTACCCCAGTGCGCGCGCATTGCAGATTAACGCGGAAAAACTCACTTATTTCCAACCGCAGGCTGCGGGGTATCATGAGTAGCCACCGACGGCCATCGGCAATGTGAATGCGTCGGCGCAGGAGGCGGTCACTTACGGCAAAATGGTGAGTTTGAAGACGCAAGGCACGAGTGGATGGTGCGTCGGGAGAATCAGAGAGCAAGTCGATCGGCGTGGCAATCCATTGATCTTTGCTGTGTTCGGTAGCGATAATGTGTACATCGATGGCAGAAACACCAACGGAAGATACTGAACAGGGGGCATTGTCGTCAGACAGAGAGATCCGTGAGAAGGCGTCGGCGTCAGCATGCTTGCATCTGTAGCGGTACAGCACGTGGATGTCGTAGTCTTACAGGCGAAGAGCCCAGCAGGCGAGACAGCGTAAGAGATCCTTCTATTATTACAGCCAGCATAGTTCATGGTGGTCTATGACAAGATCGAATGAGCGACCTAATAAGGTCGAAACTTTGTAAGAGCCAAATGATCACCAGTAACTTTTTCTGTGACGGTGGAAGTTGTCTTGGCTCTCGTCAACGTGCGGCTCGCATATGCCACGACATGTTCGGGGAATCCTGGTTTGTGCGGTGCAAAGGCAGTGCCCAGGCCTACACCGTTGGCGTTCGTGTAAACCTCCGTTGGGGCCATAGGGTTGTAGTGGCGTAGTACGGGAGGAGACATCAGTAAATAGCGGACATTCGCGAACGAGCCATCGCACCCGGATGACCAGGAATTGAGTGACCTTTTACTTTCAAAAAGCTTCATCAGCAGTGATATGATCGTTGCAGAGTTTCCTATGAATCGTTCAAAGCAGGAACAAGAACCTACAAAACGACGCAGTTCACTGCTGAACGCAGGTTTCAACAATTTAGCCATGGCCCGAAACATGGCCGATTTGGGAATAATTTTTCCGTCCTTGTACACGACGAAACATAGGAATACGGGTTTCCGCGCTGCAAATTGGACTTATTTGGCGGTCGGTGTAGCTCACACGTGCAAAAACTACTTTCAGACGTTGCTCATGAGTAGAGAAATCCGGAGCAAAAATAACGACGTCGTCCAGGTAAAACAAACACGTGCGCCATTTCAAGTTGCGCAGAACGGTGTCTAGCATGCGCACGAAGTTGCATGCGCATTGCATAGAGAAAACGGCAGTACGTTGAACTCGCAGCGTGAGAATGGCTGTCTTCTGTCGAGCTTCATCAGCCAGGGGTACTTGCCTGCGAATCGATAGAAGAAAATTATTCGGCTCCGTGGAGGCCGTCAATCGCGTTGCCGGTTACAAAAACTTCACAAAAATTGACCGTTGTTTGCTAGAGCAAATAAGGTATCCAGCCACAATAATTAGATTGTGCAATACTTATTTCAAAAGAAAAAAAACGAATTATAAAATTGTATTTTTGTTTCTTGCTCAAGGGGTTGGTTTTTTTATTGTGTTGCTCTTTCGCTGTGCAGAGAGAAAGCAAGGGAATAATAACATATAACATTGGATTTATCGTGCTCCAGGAAACAGTGGTGAGTATCGATGTTTGGTGTGCTAATTGCTCTTTGTCAACACCTCAACTTCGTTTAAGGGATTATATACAGTCAGTACACAGGCGTCTTCAGAAAGACACCAATCGCAAACACGACTCTAACAAAAAATCGCGAAATAAAAAAAATCGTTCAACGTCATTGAAGTCATGCAGTCAAGGTTTCTACGCTCTACAGCTCATAGAAACATTAGAGGACATTATCAACTATTTTTTACGGTTAATTCAGAAATTGTTTTTTTTTTTTTTAAACCACTGAAGAAATTTACATCATATAATTCAGTTTTGTTGCAAGTGTGACGGATTACATTCCATAACCTATCCTATTGTAATGGGAAGTGAGGTTAGCTGCACTGTTTGAGAAGGTGACCAGTCTTAAATAAAAAAAATCAACGACGCTATGAATTTCTGAGGGGGATCGTAAAGAGCCAGTGATTTACGAAGGAGCGTCACAGGGCATGCCGCAGTGCCATTGCATGATTGTTGAGAGGGTGTAGAGGGGCAGGGACTAGTACACAAAGCAGGGACTAGTACACCATGATGTTCCATCTTTTTTAGGGGGCCTTTGGAATGCCTCAAGTTGTGCCTGGAGTGGTGAGCTCCACAGTGCATCTTCTCATTTGGCTTCGCTAGATCCAGCATGATTAGGTTAAATGGCGTATTTCCACAGTATGTGCGCTAATAGAAATAAGTTGTAATCCAGACGGCTTGAACCAATCTCTTAGACATGCTACTCAGGAAGCCGTGCAAGTGTAGACTGGAACTGAGCAACAGGGCCTGTCCAGTTCTTCAACGTGTTGTCGTGGCCTTCCGAACATCGGGATTTTCTCCAGCCATTCTTAACTACCTGGATGATCCTGTTTCGCTTTTTGACTACAGTGTAAGTTGCCAATCTTCACCCTCTCAAGATCGGCGTTCAAGATTTCAGCCTCTGGTTCTGTCAGTTCCGAAGCATTCAAACTACTCAGAAATAAGACAGCTCCTCCCCATACCGTTGCCAGGTTTCTTGCTAATCTCACACATCCAGCTGGCTTTCTCGTAAACCTTAGTGACACTGCTCCCTCCAGTGTGCGTGCATTAAACTACCATGCTGGAGAGAACGTAGGTCCACAGGTTGCCCTCGGAGTGTTTACAGAAGCTTTATTTATATTCAAGGAAGTCTGTGGTCCTTACTAGTGTAGCAGGCGGTCATTTCCTCTTCCACACAGAAAGTTGGGTAGACCTCAAGCAATCACGTATAGAATGCTGCAAAACAGGTCCTATCAAAGTCTACCTATCTTCATCAACATCTCGTCAAATTCTTTTGATTCTACTTACCTCGATTGCGAGGAGCTTAGCAACATCGAACATATTCTCTGGTAATGATCCCCATTATGGGACTCAAGTTGGCTCAGAGAACAGGATTGATACTCTGCGTTATGAAGTTCTGAGTTACTGCCACAATCACGGGCTCTCGAGAGAGCCCATAATGCGCACTACGCTTCTCAATAATTTAACGTGATATCGCTAACGAGCTGGTTTCGAAGTAATTTTTGGTTTTGTGTGGGCGGCTTCACCGTGTTTGAGTGATAGTAAAAAGCTCCGTTTGCAATGAGCCAGTAACTGAGGTAGACCGTAAGAAAACAGGAAGCAGATGGAAGACGTTTGCACTGTGGTTTGTGGTATATATTAGGTACCTGGCGGAAAGTCGGCATTTAGTGATTGGGAAGGCGATAAAGTATGTGTGTATGTGGCTACTTGCACGTGGTCTTGCGTGCGCGAGAACATCGCTATCACGCCCAACACCTCAGGCCAACACCCAAGGATTCCCCAACTCGTTTTATTACGTGCATAATGAATTTGCTTCTGGAAGATGTTTTCTTTGTGTGAGCTGGGTTTATATTGTTCACGAAGCTTTAAAACTCGGTAATATTTGCAGATTTATGGTATGTTCTTTGACACGTAAACAAAATTTGTAGTGCCACGTGATTTTTTGTTCTGTATCCCTCATAAAAATCCTATTTCTGTTATCAATGCTTAACTGTCTGTTTTCTTTTTTGCAGATGCACGAAAAATGTATCGCCCTTGTTATGGCTAACCCATACTTTCTATTTGGAAGAGTAAGAACCGTCCGCAGGTTATCGTGCCGACAAGTGGCACAGAGATAAATAAATGACGTTCAATTCAGGTGGTAGGATACGGTGTATATATATGCGTTTCCCAATTTATATGCTCCGTGCTACCAGCTCCGTGCCCGGCTTATTGCATTCAACAAATTCCACACGCAAGCCGAATCCCACTGTCTGTCTTAAATGAGTGAAAAGTCTTTCTTACGGTGGAGACAAAGCATGAATTTGTGTAATAGATTTCTGGTGAATAAATACGGCCTTGATGGCCAAATATAGTCCTGAATCATGGGGATATCTATTCTCGGGTGATCTAGGTACAATTTCCGCTCTCACGTGAGTCTGTTCTGTTCGTTGTAAAGCCAGGGTATGTCCCCAATTTCAGAATCTCCAGTCATCTGGCCTGGTTGGCATTGCACCAGACGCCTCAAGATTGACCTGCCACATAAGCTGCCACATAAGCTGCCACATAAGTTGTTTATAGCGAAAAACAAACATACTAGGTACTAGAAAAAATGGTGGATATATAGGAAAATATACTGGATATATTGGAAACATTTATGAACATAATGTACAGTGGTGGGTGCCGCGCCATGGTGGTTTAGTGGCTAATGTACTCGGCTGCTGACCCGCAGGTCACGGGATCAAATCCCGGCTGTGGCGGCTGCATTTCCGATGGAGGCGGAAATGTTGTAGGCCCGTGTTCTCAGATTTGTGTGCACGTTAAAGAACCCCAGGTGGTCAAAGTTTCCGGAGTCGTCCACAACGGCGTCTCTCATAATCATATGGCGGATTTGGGACGTTAAACCCCACAAATCAATCAATTCACAGTGGCGGGAGGCTGACGTACGTTAGATGACATGGTGGAAAAGGTGGTGCAGCGTGCCAGCGAATTAGTCAATATAGTCATAGGTTACTGGCCCACTATCGCGCCTACTGGAAAGCAGCGAGAGAATCGGGGGGGGGGGAAGAAAAATATGGCGCCCCATGCTCACCATGCTATCAAAGCTACAATAAAAAACAATGATGGCGGCAATGACGTCACGACCGACAGTATCTGAAGTGAAATTTTTGCAGGCCTTGAGGCTGTGACCTCTAGCATCACCACTGTCGTCTACCCATGTTTTTCTTTCCTGGCATGACACCAAGCTGCTACAACGTGGTCTTGGCGCAGCGATTGTGTTTGTTTTAAGCGGCTGATTTTTAGCGTGCCATTGTTTTGTCTTGTGATGCGGTCATTGACTGAGGCACAACTTGGTTGGTTATGACGTTTGGTGTGCTCAAACTGAGTGAGAAGCAGCCGCCAGTTTCTCAAGTACGATTCTTGCGTTGCCGAAAACCGTGGTTAGTCTTGGAATGCACCATCTTCAAATGCTTCCACACATTGTCGATGACCAGTGCTAAGATAGTTTCTCGCAACGCCCCCTTTGGCGTAAAGAATCGGCGTGATAGTTCTTGCACATGGGGATCTCACCAAGGTACTTCAGGATCAACGAATGCTGGCAAAAGCGATTGTCAGCCAACACCATCTCGCCACGTCACTGGAAGACCGACGGAAACCGCAAATGTACGCCACGAGCATCTTTTTTAGAAACGTAGGTGGCTGTGAGTACTATACTTTGTGCATGTTATGGATTATTGTCAGGCGAACGCAGGTTTATTCTTCAAGGAGGAGGGAGTGCTTCCTTCCATCCACACGACTATAATGTTGGTGGACGTTAGATATGTAGTTTTTTTTTTGTTGTTGTTGTTGTTGTTGTTGTTGTTGTTGTTGCCTCTCGCTGCCACACAGGCAAACTACGGACGAGATTTTCCTCCTCGTTCAGGGGCGTTGTATCCCCTTCAATTTCTTCAAAAAACCAGCTTGTTTTGCCAACAGTTATTCCAGGAAAGATGCTCTTCTTACCCACATATTTAACCACCATCACCGCCCTTCGTATAAGCAATTTACAAAATTGTGAGGAATGGAAATTTATGCACTGCGGTAAGTCGCATTGGCTGATACGTGCTTAATGTTTATTTTGTGCCACTTGGACACGCAATAACAAACACTCCTGTGCACTTTACGTTTGTATTTCGGAAGTAACGGTAAATTGTTCAAAAGCCACACCTGAACGGCGATAACAAAATGTTGAAGATGGGCTTCCAGCCTACGGGGTAAGGCGGAGTGGAAATGGGAGTGGGCTCGGTATCGCGATCTTGCCGGCTGCGTAGCTCCGCTGGCCGGCTTCCGGCATTGTGCTCCAAGGGTATGATTTGCCGCTGCAATGTATTTAAGTTTAGGCTCTGGCTTTGTTATTTCTTTTTAGCTGTTTGTGCTAGCGGGTAAAGTGTTTATTTTGTGAAGGGAACGCTTTTTCCCTACAAAAGTAACGCGATTTTGGTTTTAACAAGATTTATTTCAAGAACTGTCATAAAGCTAACGCTGCTGACTTCTTGCGAAGGCAGCTATGCCGGCACGGAATTCGACACTATTCGGTTACTGGCCGCTTGCAAAAAAAAATAAATAACAGCTGGCAAACAGCAAACTCATTATAGTGATTTGTAGTCCAATTGTACTCTATTTTAAGACAAGTTTAAACTATACGTAGAAAACACGTTAAGGCTCAAGAACACATGCATTATACAGGAAACACAAACACAGTCCGCTTAGTGTGTGTGTTCATTTCTTTCTTTTAACGTATTGTCTCCACCCAGAATAAACGTGTCTAGGGTATCTGTGAACCAACTGACCCAACAACGTGCCTTACCTACAACAAGCATTCACTTTAAGTATCCCGTTACGCCAAAGAAGCAGTGTACGTTATTCGCATCAGTGTTCATTGCCTACAAAAGCAGTTTTACTTTTTAATGATACTTTTATAATGTATTTAAGGTTGCTTGAAGAAATAATTCCTTTGTAGTCATTTAAACAGAACCACCAAAGGATTACCATACTAAAGAGGTGATTGTTATCTACGAAAAATTTCTGCAGAAAATGTTGGTGCAGTCAAACAAGTAAACACAACAGCAAGAAATGTAGAAAAGAGAATAAAGTTATCCACTGAGCGAGGTTATTTGTCGCTTGTTGCAAACAATTACTATATTGCTTGTTTGTCTTGACAACGCAAGACAACCATTTATTTTTAGTGCCTAACTTCCCTTATGTGCATTTACTGCCTGCAGCTCATCCACCAAGCTGATTAGTCATATATATATATATATATATATATATATATATATATATATATATATATATATATATATATATATATATATATACTGTCCACCAACATCCGTTAGCCAGTATTCAATATTTGATATCGAGTATATGCAGTATGCACTATCCAGTTTCCGCTTTTCAGTATCCATTCACTACAATATTTCACTAATATAGTGGATGGTGGTTTCCATTATGCCCATCATTTCCCTTTTTTCAACAGGTTGGCCATAACTACTTACGCGCAATGAAGCCCAATACGTAAAAATTGCCCGATTGAAACGTCGCTTTTCTAAAATCGCATTCTTCGAAGCTGAAGAGATTTAGACCTCCCAGGTTGCTCCTGACAGCTCCCTAAATAGACTACAAAACAAGACCAGCTGCACAGACCGCTTGATCAGAGACTACAACAAGCACTCTCCACCTGAGCTGCAAGGGTGACTATTCTAGTAAGCTGTCACAAAGACCACTGCTACCACCACATTTCACCAAGTCGCAAAGGAACAAGCGATGGCGATCGATGCGTCGCGCTTTCAACAAAGCAAGCTGCCACCAAAAGCTGCTGGCCGTACTAGCCGGTGCTTCTCTGACTCATATGTAAGAACACGCAACCTCCGGTTGGTTATTGGTACGCCTTAGTGAACTGCCACACCAGTATACTCTTTCAATGAATTGCATTAGTATTTCCTTGAGTGCTGTTTTAGTTGGAGGTATTGATATAACTATAAATCTGTACACAGCACGCCCTCTGTACTGCCAGCAGTGGCCAGAAAAACAGCCGTCGTTCAATATCGCCACACTAGAAATGCATCTCTTGCAATGCTTGTCTTTCTACTTACTTGAGGTACAGTTAAGTAATAGAAATGTTCCGAAGCCTAAATGCAGAAACTTCAAACATCGCAACTCAACTGCATGAATCGAGAGCGGTCTTATCAGTACCCTCTCCCAGCGAGCATTATAGCCTAATGTGCCAGACGCGCTGATCTACGCGTTATCGGCGCTTCTTGTTTTAAGTGTACATTTCTCAAGTTTAAAAATTACTCTGAGCTTAGATATTGGTAAACCTAAATCAACCATTTATTATTGTGTGCGCAACCCGTACAACAAACGGTGGCAATCGATGCGTCGCGCTTTCTTCAAAGCAGGCTCTCACCGGAAGCTGCCGGCCGTACTAGACGGTACTTCCCTTACTGGCGTGATTTTTCGTGATTCACAGGCGTGATTTTTCTTTAGTAATTTGGTACTCGTTAGTGAACCAACACACTGGCACACTTTTCCAGCAGATTGTATTAGTAGTTTCTTGGGTGTTTTGTTCAGTCATAGATATTGATATAATTGCTGATCTGTGCCTGTCACGCCCACTGCTTACTGCCATGTCGTCGCTGCGCGAAAACACTGTCCATTATTGAACCGTGTACGCGCATTTGTTCCCAAAATGTATGATAAGACCTGTCTTCATGTTGACGAGTAGCAAAAGGAAGGAATGGCTATGAAAGAAAAAAAATCAATAGCAACCGGCAATCTGTGGTTCATTTGATAGTTTTTTAAGTTTACATGCAACTTCCAGAAAAACTTTGTGCTCTTGCCGAAATGCGTATGGTATTCGGTGACCGGCAGCTGTTCGTTAGTGTCGAATAAAGACGCAATTTTCATTTAGAAAAGAAGATCACGTTTATCTTTACTGTGCGACTTGTAAACATGAAACCAGACGGGATGTGCGTTTGAGAAATATCCATTTTAAAGCAAATAGAATTATCTGGCATGGTGTAGTGGTTAGAGTACTTGGTTGGGGATTCGAAGCTGGCGTGTTCAAATCCTGCAGGAGGACGTTTTTTTTTCTTTTCGTTGCGTCAATGCGCTCCATACCACTTCTTCTACAAATAATTTGTTTATGGCGAAGTAGCACTCGGGTGTTAACGCTGTAAAGCTGTTTTGCGCTGAGTACACAGCGCCTTCCAGTAACAGTTGCTCCAGCGTCCCAGTATTTGGCACAAAACTAGACCCATAATATGGCATGACACTGAACGCTGGTACCTTAGTGGCGCTGGGGTTTGCAATAAGGATCATCAGCCCACCAGCCATATTGATTTTATATACAAATATACAAGTGGTGGCATCATATACGGAAGAAATTCTGTTACAATTTGAAAGAGGTGATCGAGGTGCCGAAAGAACGTCTTGGGCATGAAGGAAGTTGATAAACAGCAAAACTCAGGTTATGTTTGCAATACCTCACATGATCCGAGAATACTTAGCAACACTTAGCTAATTCTAGCATAACTTAGCAAAACTAAATTAAAAAGGGGCTGCAGCCTACCTCAGCTAGGCCCAGTTATGCAAGAGAAAGCTTGTTAGACTTTGTTATGCATGTCCATCATCGTAGCCGAATTACAGGTTGTCAAACGAACAATAAGCCTAGCAGAGTGTTCCGTATACTGCAAGCACATTGTGCCGTGGTTTTATGACTTTCCGAAGTCGAACACGAAGAGTCCATAGCCGTCCCTGAAGCACGTCGCTGTCATCTGTGCATCCCTTTCTCGAGGTTTAGCTCACGGAATTCATGTTCTTCCTTCGTTTCAGCATACCATTCGCACACTGGTACTCACGCTTCCTCTCTTCAATAGGTAGCGCTACGGAAATATTAGGATGGCCCAACGTAGCTTCCCGTTTCCTAAGCTGGGTTCCGGGCAGACAACTTCGTCAGAGATGAACCAGCCTGCCAACTTCTTTCTACTAATGCTCGAACATGGCACAACGGTTCAGCTCACACTGGCTTCACGTGAAAGTGAAAGCAGGAAGATTGACCAGTCACGTGCTTAGACAGATAGAGATGGTTGACGAGGAAGTGGTAGTCATTCTAGAAGCGGTTGAAGCAGCGGCGGTGGCAGCATGTTCTGTGGTATGACATCAAAGACAGGCTTCAGCACTCGATGAAGCTCGCTTGACCAGGCCACTAAAGATTTCTCTTTGAAATTGGTTAAAATGGTGTGTCATTGGCCGCCGTTTCAATTAGTGGACTTGCCTTGGTAAAAACTCAAAAGTGACTTGAAGAACACAAGTCCTCTTGTCGAAAACTTTGGCCTATTGACACTTCGTATGCGCCAACTTTCCTTCTCTTCAAGCTTATGTTCCCCTTCAGCCAAACCTAGCAACCACTTAGCTGAGCTGGAGCTAGCTATAAGATGACGAGCTTCACTTGGTCTTAGCCTTGCCTCAATGAGGGCAATCTATCTACAATATTCAAGGATAAATCGATAAGATGCAATATTTCTTGAAAATCCTTGCTTTTTGGTGCTTCTCTTCACAGAGACCCATCAGTCATGTCACACATGTGAGAGTCGCAAAATGAATGAACCACGCAACGGCAATGTTCCACATGCCTACAATAAACAAAGGGTTAATCATGCTGAATTAAAGTCCTCTGTAGTTTATCAAATCCTGATAACTTGGAGTCATATATAAATACGAAGAAAGCGCGGTAATATCATCACACGTTGCCAGGTCTGCTCATGACATCTTTACTGAAGAGGTTTGTCTGCCGTAGGGCCGCAG
Source organism: Rhipicephalus microplus (assembly GCF_043290135.1). NCBI lineage: Eukaryota > Metazoa > Arthropoda > Arachnida > Ixodida > Ixodidae > Rhipicephalus > Rhipicephalus microplus. The sequence continues at coordinate 44,641,894 of NC_134707.1, forward strand.
CTCAGACCAATACGCCCAAGAAACAATCGAACAATGACAATGATAAAAACAATGGACGTGTGTCAACACGCTCTCTTTGTCTGTAGCTTCCTAGAAAACATGAGGTTATTTTCCCAGTGCTCTTCGACAGAGCGCATGCTCGTTGACCACCTGTGTAAGTACACATGCCGCTTCTAGAAAAGACATTCGAAATAGCGGGTTGTCCTCCTTTGACTCTTCTCTTCTGCATGTCGTCTTTAGTGCAATATCCCTTGATCATGCATAGTGAAGCCTACCAAATTATTACTTTGACCTATAAAGTTATCCCATGTAGGTACGCACATACTAAATGTATGAATGACAAGACCACCGCTGCAGCTGTAACCAATTACAGGAATTGTGTTATAAAATTATGGAGTTCGTCACTAAATAAATGAGTTAAATGAAGGGCTTCCAATTACTATAAAACGTGACAAGTTACGAGTGATTGATGAAGTGTTACGTCTTATGTAGGTGTGCGTGGCAAGTATGGGCGTAAGAGTATATGTGCCAGAGTGGTTAATTCGAGAACAATACCACGGATCCAGAGCCGAGAACCTATAAAACCAAAGAAAAGATATGAAGGTATATTTAATGACTGAGGCTGCTTGCAGGTTATCTCAGAACGCTGGCATGGTACTCGAATGCTGCCGCATGTATTTGCTTAGCAATATCACATCAGTATCGCACTGCTGAAAATTAGATGCACATCAATCCAGTCCACCATCATGCACACACCATTGAAGTACATGAGTCCACCATCATGCACACACCATTGAAGTACATGCGTTTTGTGTACTTCAGTGCACGAAATAAAGAACGGCCTGGTTTTTTAAGCGCAGTATATGTTCGTAATATAGACATACATTGCCAATTCATGTGTGTTATAATGTGCACGCTGGGGAGATGAATCGTTGGATCATATATTCCGGCTGAATAGAATAAACGTAGGAAGGAGAATAGGCCCACCGTGAAACGCGTGCAGTGTTTCTCAGAGTATACGTTAAACGGAGCATCCTGCGCAGAGTGTGACGCTATCACACTGCTACATGCAGGGTGTGTCTTGCACAATACGAGTTACTCTCAGCAGGACTGCAAAGAATACAATAAAGGAGCGTTGGCGCAGCGGTCTGAAAGCTTATGTGCTCAAAGCTACAATTGTTATTTCAAATGTATCTTGCAAACTGCATCCAGTGTAACTACTCTGTTGTTCGCATAACAATATTCCAACACATGGAAAAACAGTTCTGGATACATTACCTTCCCCATATTCAGAAGCTGTGTGCGGATCAATTATATGTCCTTTCAATAGCTCCCCAATGTGTCTTTTTTGTTTTGCTTTTACGTTTTAACCATGTCACCACCGCTGCTTAACAATGCTTTTTTTATTAGAAAGTGCATATTCGCGTATATTTAGGCATGAAAATAGATATCCAAGAATGCGTGGCAATTCCAAGCCGGGCTTTTTTAAGCCCAGAGGGTGATTGCCTCACCACAACTTAGCAATGCTAGAATACACTTCCTTTTTAGTAAAATTAACATCCGAGTCGAATAGATATAGCCCTTATAGGGCCAGATACACATTACAAACAGAAACACCGCTTTTTTAGGGTTCTTTTGGAACATTAATGAAATTCGTGTTTCGTGTGGACTATCTTGTCATTAACCAGACACCTTCTCTGGAAGTATGTTCATAACTTCAGGACGTAAATGCGGATCTTTGTTTCGACCATCATTCACACAAATATTATCGGCAAGATTTGGAGTTGTGTGCTTACACGAAAGCCAACATTATTGTTAGCAGGCAAATTGATTGTCACATAGGTATCTCAAGCGATTTCATGAGCCAATGCTTATAATACATGTTTAGATGTCCTTTTTTCAATTTATAATTGTATACAACCTGTGGCGTAGCTTGGAACTGCCCCTCAACCTCGTAAATTTTCACTTCACATGTTTACACACACGTACACACACAAACGTGCACACGAGTACCAATAAAACTCAGTTGAACCCTTCCATTAACCCCGAAAAAAAATTTCTGGATACACTACTGCGGGCTGTACATCGGTATTCTTCTAAAAAGTAATCTAGCAGAAGACTTTTCGCGAAATTTCGCCGTTGTCTTGTCTGAGCATAAATTTTCAGACAAACAATGATGTTTACTCGACCTGGCCTACGATGCGAAAACATTGTGACATGGCTATTGTTTTGATTCCATAACTAAAAAGACTGTGCAAAACTGTCAGGCCAAACTTGCACGTAGTTCACTAAAAATTCAACTAATTGTGTGCTTGTAGAGTCTTGTAAAGCCTGATGATGATAATAGTGAACAGTAATGGCGACATCATTGAGGCTGTATATATGGTTATACATAATTGAGAGAAATACTAAGCAGACGTTTGACCCCAGGAGACTTTTACATAAATGATAAGTATAACGTGCAAGACGAGCAGCTGAATATGCAGTAAATGTAGAAAAGTGTGTTCAAGTATTCACATCAATTATGTCCGATTTTACAGAATAAGTTTAGCTTCGCGAATCACCATGTCCTGAAAACCAGCCCATTTTTTGCGAAATATAATATGTTAGGCGAGAAGAATAAAAACAGAAGTTTCCAATAGGGCGGAACGTTCTTTTTTTACTGTTTTGAATCCCGAGAAAATGGGATTTTACGAGATCCCGCAGCATAATTATTGTATCTGACAAATTGAATGTTTTGCTTATTTGTTACGGGAAATTAAAGTGTATCAAATACTGTAACTCTGTATTTTATTATGAACATTGGAAGCAAACAATGCGGAGAAAATTCTTTTTGTGTATTTATGATTCAGTGTATATATACTATTTCGGTTTGAATCTAAAAGCCATACTTTATAAAACTTGGAAGGGCGTGTCTACACATGAACTTAAAAACTGTGACAAGTGCAATAGGACAGAACAAATTCAAATGCAAATGAAAAAATGCAAGTGGAGGACATATCTCGAAAATAACAATATTTTTTTTTACATGCAGCGTTCGGAGAAACAATTCTTCACCAATATATCCTGCATGGGCTTCTACATTTGTGCATGGGTGGGAAAAGTAAAAGGCATTCTCGAATATTCATTCTGCGACAACTGGAGGACCTCTAGAGAAGGACATGCCTGGAGCGCATTCTTGTGTTCTGCTGCTTGGAATGCTGGCAAGCTTTTGTGCGCAAAGCGAGCAGTCGGGCGGTTGGACCAACCTCAAGCATCCAGATAAGCCAAGACTCCGCGCCCGAGCGGAGTACGCCTACCGCGAGCACTATCACTGTATGTGTGCCTTGGAGATACATGTGACATTGGCTAAAAAGCAGGTATGTGTTGCGTAAGTTTGGTAAAGTTAGAGTTACCTGGCGGAGTACGCCTACCACGAGCACTATCACTGTATGTGTGCCTTGGAGATACAAGTGACATTGGCTAAGAAGCAGGTATGTGTTGCATAAGTTTGGTAACGTTAGAGTTTGCGTGCCTAAACATCAGGTACAATCAAATACAGCTGGGTTTTGGTTAAGCATTTAAGCATGTCTTTCATGATCCTAATGACAACACAGGGAAGTATATATATATATATATATATATAAATATATATAAATATATATATATATATATATATATATATATATATAATAAAGTCTTCTTTGATTCGGCAGTAATATAGGCGCTCAAATAAAGTAAACGAGTGAACGAAAAGCGAGGTTTCATTGGCTAAGTGGTGGGCGCAGACTGTCCTTCGTCAGGGCATTCACTTTGTGCCCTGACGTCCCCCACCATCATTTGAGGCAATGCCCTTTCTGCCACAACCCGTTGTCTCGTCTTAGTCTCAACGCGGTTCTGGGAGACGACCACATGTTCACCCGATGGACTTTTCGGCGCACGGCCAACCATCGACCCAGTTGCTCCCGTTGAGGGGAACCAGGTCATATTGCCCGCTATTGCCATCATGGTGATTCTGGGTTCGAAAACATTTCTCGTCCCGCTTCTTTCCACATTGAAGACCGTCATGCTTAGGACGCTTATCAACTGTCGAAGGGCCAAGCGTATCCTCCGCTTGGCTAGCGATCTTCATCACTTGAGCATCACATTTCTCTGAATCTTGAGAGCTACGAGGACGTCACCATAAGCAGTTCGCCTAGGCCGCGCCGGGGAAAATAACATCTGTTCGACCTCCCGGGGCAATGTTTCCTGTCGCCGAGACCCTGAAAAGTACGCTTTACCACCGCAAGCACGTCGCTGTTGATGACAGCAATACCGGCACTGCATTTTTGGGGGTTCTCAACATGGCCACTATTGCATCAGATCACCAGTGAGCCTTAACTTTAACCACTTATTGATTATTTCGTAGGACGACGTCAAGACACGCCGCGATGGTTTGCTAGAGGACTGCATTATTTTTGCTTGCTGAATGATGTTCTCTATAAAAAACACTTCTCTCCAATCGGCAGTACGTGCACTTGTTCGTCGTTGCTGCATTCTTTCGAAAGAAATTGTAGAAACGTGCCATGATGAAGCCATTTCTGGTCGTCTAGGCTACACACGAATACTGTGCAGACTGCAATGCCACTACTACGGGCCATATCTTCTTGCTGCTTTTAAACATCACGTGCAAACTTGCACCGACTGAAAAAGACGCAAAATGCCTCTCGGCAAACCAGCCGGTCTCCTACATCCTGTCAAAGCACCAGAAAGGCCGTTCGCCCAGATTCGATTGAATCTCATGGGCCCAGTCCAAGCTTCCAGCACATGAAACAGATGGATTATTTTGCCACCAGTTACCTCTTCCGTAGGACGGAGACTAAAAGTATGCAGCGTGGCACTGCAGTAGAAGTCGCCCAGTTTTTAATAGAAAGCATGGTTCTTCAGCATAGCGCTATAACTGCAGTTATCACAGATACAGGAACTGCTTTCACTGCATGACTTTCAGAGATGGTTCTCAGACTCAGCGGTACAGCTCACCGGAGATCAACTGCGTGTCAACCACAGAAACGTTCACTGACGGACGACTCATTGAGACCCTCACAGACATGCTCTACATACACGTCGACCCGAACATAAAAACTGGATTCAGATATTAGAGAGTTTTCGAAAAGAGAAAAGGTCTTTTCGTATGGATGCTTTGGGTCAAGCAGGAGCGAAGAGTTTTCGAATAGGATTTTCGGCGCTTTGGATAATCACCCAATTTTTGCTCATGTCAAGTGAGATGGTACCGTAACACTTGTTTGACGTGAAACATTTGAGGCAAGCTTTTGGGCTCCCGCTAAATTCGAGAAATAGCGTAGCCAACTCAAAACCAAAACGCGGTTTGGGTGTTGCGCATGTGCAGTGACCTTGACGCTATTTTTTCGGGGCCCCAAACGTTTCGGGCCCTCATTCAACAACTACCTATTACCGTACGTGACCTTTGCTTACTATACCACTCGTAAAGAAACTACGGCAATGACACCGTTCGATCTATGGTCGCGAAGCCACAGAAACGTTGGATGATATGTTGGTGCATGAGTGTGACGACGTTCATACAGACGCCGAAACACTTACTCAGCGTGCCGAGTAAGCAGCTCACGCAAGAGCGCATCTGTCATCAGCAATATCAAGATGCACAACGGTACGACTCCCGGCACAATTTGTTCAGCTACACAGCAGGCGACAAGGTATGGGTCTGGATTACCATACGTTGACGTGGACTGCCTGTTATACTGCCAAGACGATGCTTTCACCCATACAGTCACCTGACGCGCCAACGACGTGAACTATACATGGTTGTTTTCGACAGTGACCATATTTCTAAGCGTCGAAAACATTTACCCAAAGTCGTGCACGTCGTGCACGTCGTGTGGATGGAAGCGTATTTGTCCATATCTAGTTAGTTAGCACCCAGTTGCCGTGTGGTGGAGACCAATCCATACGCCAGGTCGAGCGCCTATGCTGCGCGTCGGGACGATGTCTCATTCGGAGGGAGGCAAATGTCACGTACTTGCGGCATAAAAACGATGATACAGTTATTCATGAGCTGTGAGGTACAATAGAAAGAACGAAGATAAAAAAACTCGCTTGCGCGTTTTATTAAAAAGGGACCAAGCTACCTGTATTTTTCAATCTCTGCGGCAAGACCTTTTTTGTTGACGGCATGACAGCGTGCACACACAGACGCATTACACACACACACACACACACACACACACACACACACACACACAAGTATAGATATTGTGGGCATTTAGTATACCAATCCCCTTCATCTGTACATTATCATCATTATCAAGTGTTGCTGATGCATCCTTATCGTTGTCACGTATCATCATCGTCTTGGTTCGTTCATCTCAGCTGTCGGCAGCCGGTTCTTCGGGCCTAGTAAAGGTCTTCCAAACCAAGACTTTATATGTGGTGGAGCATGCTGTTAGATCCCTCGTCATCCTCTCGACCACTCTATCCCCTGGAGCTATGTTCAGGTCGCCACTTGGGCCAGGTGTCCTGAAATATGCCGCACCAAGAAAAGGTCGGTGCTGCAACCGTTCCCACTCCACCACCGCGTGCTGCGCCTTTTCACGTCATTAACAGCCTCCAGCGTGAGCCCCATCCCTTCGCTGGTATGCGCGGGGAAGATGTGGAGGAATGGCTGGACGATTTCGAACGTGTCGGCGCTGCTAACCGGTGGGATAACACCTACAATCTCGCTTACGTGTCATGCTACCTCACGGGTGTCGCGAAGACGTGGTTCCTCAACCACTTCATCGACGTGCCCGACTGTTCAGCCTTCAAAGATCAGCTTCGCCATGTCTTTGGCACACCGACTGCTCGGTCGGCTCTCGCAAAGAAAGCTCTCGCGGCTCGGAAACAGCACATTGGGGAGTCGTATACATCCTACATCGAGGATGTCCTTTCACTTTGCCGCCGGGTTGAAACCCCAATGACAGAGTCAGACAAGGTACGCCAGCTTCTTAAGGGGATTGCACCCGTCGCATTCAATGCTCTTGCAATCCAGAATCCGGCTACTGTTGCTGATGTTGCGACAACCTGTCAGCGCGTCGAAGAACTCGAGTCTATGCGCCTACAACCGGACAGTGACGCGGCCCGTATTAGGGCAGATCCAAACCTGCGAGACACAATAAGGGTGATTATACGTGAAGAATTAGAATCAATGGGATTCACACTACCTTCAGTGTGTGCCATTCAGTATTAATCAACGTCATTGCGGAATGTCATCAGGGAGGAGCTCACGTCCATGACCCACATGGCCGACCTGCTGCCCACTGTCGCTCGTACTCTCCCATCGTTCTCGCATGCCGTCGCCGCACCATCAGGCACTGTTAGCTCGACGTCGCTGCCACCAACGTACGCGTCGGTTGCTGCCGCACCTCCTAGAAGCTTTCCCACGAGCTTTTCATCACCACCGCCTGAGCCATCATCTGTCCCTCTCACTGCTCTCTCTCCCGGTGCATCTAACACAAGCTACTACCATCCTTATCGATCGACCCGCCCTACGTGCTATTATTGCGGCTATCGTGGTCACATTTCACGCTTTTGCCGCAAGCGCCAGAAATATGAGCGCCGAGGGTACGACATACGCGAACGAGACTATACCGCAGGAGCCTTGTACCAGGGCCGTCGTTATTCGTCACTGCCGCGTCGTCTCCATCTCCGCCAGCATCCGGTGAACTGCGCAGTAGTTAGTCATCGATCAACCAGACGCCGTTCACCATCGCCCTACCGTCGCTCCTCTTCTCTTCTTCAGCCTGCTTCCCTCGCTTCTGATCGGCATCCGGAAAACTAAGCGATGCAGTTTTTGGAGGACAAACTGCACTCCAACACAGTACTCCAATTCCTCCAGCGCGCCCTTACAATATGATTGCAGTCTCAGTTGAGGGAGTGCACGTTGATGCTTTGGTGGACACTGGGGCTGGGTTTTCTATTATTCGTGCTGATTTGTGTACCCGTCTTCGAAAAGTCATGACGCCTTATGATGAACCAACACTGGTTACAGTCCAGGGAACAATGATTCGCCCATCCGCTCTCTGTACTGCCCGTGTGCTAATCGACGACATTCTTCATCATATACAATTCGCTGTGCTATCCCCGTGCTCCCACGAACTCATTTTAGGCTGGGACTTTCTTTCATCTGCTTCCGCGGCTATTTGTTGTGCACAACGTGTCGTCCAACTCACTGACACAGACCACTTGCTTAGTGACGAAACCTACAGGCCACTTCGACTCATCGCTGCTGTAGACATCGAGTTACCTCCAAATGAACATCAATTATTCACTGTTTTGTCCAACGACGTTGACTCTGGTGACATTTTGGTCACTCCATCGCCCTGTTGCCTTAATAAAGGCATAGCTCTCGCATCAGGTGTGGCTCGCTTTAACAATGAAGCAGCTGTCCTCGCTGCTACGAACACCACACCAGATAAAATTTTACTGCCTCGGGGCACTACTGTCGCCTGCGTTGCCGATCTGGAGCCTGTGTGCGTCGTGCCTCTTATCCCTGCCTCTCCTAAAGGCCATCCTGGAGATCATGCTGCTTCCTTGGCCTTTACAGCAGCCATCAACAAAGACTTGACAGACTCGCAGAAGTAGCAGCTGCTTGAATTGTTGCAAAAGCATGCAAACTCTTTTGACGTTCATTCATCCGGCCTGGGTCAGAAACCTGCTACAGCACATCGTATTCAGACCGACGAAACATCCATTGTGCATCGTCGTCTATACCGCGTCTCCCTAGCCGAACGAAAAATCATTGAGGAAAACGTAGACGACATGCTGCAACGGGAGATAATCCGACCCTCAACCAGTCCTTGGTCGTCTCCAGTGGTTCTGGTGCGTAAAAAAGACGGTTCCGTACGATTTTGCGTCGATTACCGAGCACTCAATAAGATCACTAGGAAGGACCTATACCCCATGCCACGTATCGACGACGCCCTCGATTCCTTACAAGGTGCTGAATTCTTTTCAAGCCTCGACTTGCGTTCCGGCTATTGGCGAATTCCCATGCACGAAGACGACAAAGAAAAAAAACTGCGTTTGCAACCCCAGACGGCCTATACGAATTCAATGTTATGCCGTTGGATCTATGCAATGCGCCCGCAACTTTTGAGCGCTTGATTGACATCGTGCTGCGTGGGCTGAAATGGAAGACTTGCCTATGTTACCTCGATGACATTGTTGTCTTTTCATCGACGTTTCCTCAACATCTGCAACGCTAGGACGAGGTCCTGACTTGCCTTGCGGCCACTGTTCTTCAAATTAACACCAAAAACTGCCATTTCGCCGGCAGATCCATCAAGGTCCTCGGTCATGTTGTGAGCAAGCACGGAATTCGTCCAGACCCTGAGAAAACTGCTGCGGTGCTTCGCTTCCCTCGCCCTGACAAGCCGAAAGATTTGCGAAGTTTCCTTGGTCTCGCCTCTTACTTTCGGCGTTTCATACAAAACTTTGCCTCCATAGCCGCACCACTCCATAAGCTACTTGCTTCTGGTACGCCCTTTCAGTGATCTCAGGAATGTGAATCGCCTTTCGACAGGTTGAAGAGTGCCCTCACGACCGATCCTGTACTTTCTCATTTTCACGATGGTGCACCGACCTTCCTCCATACAGACGCTAGCGGCCACGGCTTAGGAGCTGTCCTCCTCCAGCGCGACAACTCTTCGCGAGAGCGAGTCGTTGCGTACGCCAGCCGCGTCCTCACCGCAGCCGAGAGGAACTACACGATCACCGAGAAGGAGTGCCTCGCCATCGTTTGGTCAGTGCAGAAATTTCGTCCCTATCTTCACGGCCGCCATTTCACCATTGTGAGCGACCACCACGCTTTATGTTGGCTTTCGACACTCAAGAACTTGTCGGGACGCCTTGGCCGCTGGATTCTACGCCTACAAGAGTATTTTACCATCGTATGCAAGTGTGGCAGGAAGCATAGCGACGCCGATGCTCTTTCTTGCTGCCCACTACCAGCCCCTCCGCTCAGCGTTTCCGCAATCACTTTGCACAACGCACCCTCGGAGTCCACGTCTACGGTGGTTTCCTCTCTAGCCTCTATAGACCAGCTGCCTTCGGGCGACCCGCGCGATTTTTCTTCTCGACAGCTGGCTGACCCATACTGTCGACGTATTAGAGGCTACCTCACTGGCAGTTCCCGTCCACCTATTGCGAGGCTCCGTTGCCAACTCTCGCAGTTTAAGCTGGACAACTCGGTGCTGTACCGCAAAATTTACCATCCTGACAGTCAGCGCTGGGTTCCCGTTCTACCCCGATCGCTTCGGTCCGAAGTCCTCAGAGCACTTCATGACCATCCGACGGCTGGTCACCTTGGTTACCATAAAACCTACGATCGCCTTCGAAGTCGGTTTTATTGGCCAGGTATTACCACTAGCGTAGCTCGGTACGTTGGGTCCTGCACTACCTGCCAATGTAGAAAACTACCCACATCTGCTCCAGCCGGTACACTACAGCCTTTTCCATGCCCAGCCACACCATTCGAAGTTGTAGGCATCGATCGTTATGGCCCCCTTCCAGTCAATGCTGCTGGAAACCGATGGATAGTAACAGCCGTTGACCATTTGACGCGCTACGCCGAGACGGCACCTGTCACTACCAGTTCAGCTTCTGAAATTGCTGACTTCATCTTGCGAGCCATTATACTGCGTCATGGTGCTCCACGTGTATTGCTCAGCGACCGTGGAAGGGCCTTCCTTTCACAACTAGTGAACAAACTTCTTCGCGCCTCTGGCACAACTCAAAAGACTGCCTCTAGTTACCATCCCCAAACTAATGGCCTCACTGAGCGATTCCACCGCACTCTTGCTGACATGATCGCCACCTACATTTAACCAGACCACAAGAACTGGGATGTAGTTCTACCATTCGTCACTTTCGCCTACAATACGACTATTTGGCGGACAACCGGCTACTCATTATTTTACCTAGTTTATGGACGCTCCCCTACTTCTTTCCTGGACGTCTCCTTCTTTACCTGCCATGCGGATTCATCTCTATCCCCTTCAGAGGAATAAGTTTTGCGGCTCGCAGAGTGCCGCCAACGTGCTCGTATAAACACTGAAGCCCGACAGCAAGACAGAAAGCTGGTTTATGATGAATCGCATCGTGCTGTATCCTTAGAACCTGGAGACGAAGTGCTCCTTTTGACGCCTATTCGCACACCTGGTTTGTGCGACAAGTTTCAGCCACGATTTATAGGGCCGTACACTGTTCTGGGCCACAAGTGGCGTGATGCCACTTGTGGCCCCAGCAGATCACCGTTATCGAACTACTGAGGTCGTCCATGTCTACCGTATGAAGCCCTTCATGCGACGTTTTTTGTCCCCTTGACTTGCCACGGCCAGGCTGGCCGCTTTCACGTGGGGGGAATCAGTGTGGGCATTTAGTATACCAATCCTCTTCATCTGTACATTATCATCATTATCATGTGTTGCTCATGCATCCTCATTGTTGTCACGTATCATCATAGTCTTGGTTCGTTCATCTCAGCTGCCGGCAGCCGGTTCCTCGGGTCTAGTAAAGGTCTTCCAAACCAAGATTTCATAATATATATATATTGAAACAGAAGAACAGGCAGAGCTACTTATGTCAAAATTCACGCATCTGGAAATAAAACAGCAGACAAAACACAGAGCAATGAAGCGAGTGATGGAAAATTCAAAGGATATTCCCAAGAAATCGAAGCGTAAAGATGCGTGGCTGGAAACTATATGTCCCGCCAGTCATGCTTCCACAATATATATAGATCAAACTGAAACTTCCCGCTAATCTCGTTACAGTAGCACCAATGTCATCATTGTGGTTGACCTGTCAAGCAGACCTGTCACACATGCACAAATAAATCAGGTACCGAATAGTCTAACTTTATGTCCCGCTGGGGAGAAGATCCCGAGTTCTAGCTTTATTAGGACCTGGACAACTTATCGAGAATATTGCCCCTAAATGAATATTTTCATGTCCGAAGCAGAAAAACAATAAACCAACCATACATAAATTATGAACTCTGAGTGAAGCACGATACAAATATTTGCACATGTAAATTTCAGCGGTACAAGGGGATATAGTGACACAATCTGAAAAAATGTCAGCATATCCATAGAGTGAATGACGGAGAATGAGGCGAAGCATCCGTCCGTCCATTCGTTCTTGCTTCCGTCCGTCCATGCGTCCGTCTGTGTGACCGTCCGTGCGTCCAATCGCCCATCCATGCGTGCGTCTGTTCGTGCGTTCGCACGTCCATCCATGCATCCGTACCTGCGTTCGCCCATGCATCCGCCCCTGCGTCCGTCCATGCGTCTATCCGTCGGTGCAGTAATCCGTGAGTCCGTCTATGCATCTGTTTATGTTAGTTCGTTCATATATTAAACACTCTAAGTACACCATCTCGGATCTTTTCATGCACCGCCATCCAACCGACATTCCAAGGACTAAACGAGAGGTGGCACACGCACACTTTCTTATGGTTTGCACTTCTTGTCTACTTCCCACCTTTAACCACCTCAACTTTATGGTATATACTAGATCACTGTATTCATGGCACAGTGGCTCAACGCTCGCTAAACCTTTCTAAAACCAAATAGGTTACGCCCAGTGAGTATAACGTAGCAATGCTTTCTTGTCAGATAGTGCTCAATGTACATGCCAATGGCTGCTAATGGGAAATGAGAGACAGGAGAATTCGGCTTTAAGTTAACGCGCACTTTACGAATTTTTTATTGTTCAAAAACGCACAGGAGAAATCTCCCAGCGGCAACACCTAGCAGGTCAAAACGTAAGACTCGTTACACACTACGACTAGGACTATGACTAGGACTACGAGGGATGAACGGGTGCCGCTATAAGAAGCTTCGCCCCTAAAACACTACCCAACTCACTGCCATCAGCCTACAGAGGAACGGGAAGCTTTGCACAGTTTATGTGACAGCCAGAGCATCATTGTGAAAACCGGCTGGTGTAGATGGCGCTGTAGTTGTACTCTACATGACTGACTACATTGTATAGGGCTTCTTCAATTGGCAAGTAAAATTTCTACAAAGGACTCACTTGTGATAAAGAAGCCTTCCAGAGAAGCATCAAAGACAATTCAGTGCCTTCTGACGTTAAGTATGCAAAATGGGTAAGGTTACGCATGATATGCATAATATGATGTGACCAGGCAACATCTTTCAAGGCTCCTTCAATTATGTACCTACCATTGAAAATAATAACCTGGCTTACCTATGCTTCCAGAAATGGCACCTCCAGTGAAAAAAAAGTACTTAGTTTTGCTGATTATTGCGTTAAGCCCATCCCAGAAATATTTCCGTAATAAACTTAAGACACTAGCCACTTCTTCTGCAAAGTCCCAAACGTTGAGGTAACACCAAGAAGGTATTCAGTCACCATGAATGTTTCATATCTGAAAACGAACATTCCCCACACGGAATTGTTCGGCAGCAAGGTCGCCGCCTATGGAGGAGAGAAATCGACGAGTGAATGTGATGAAAGCGGTTTAGATGTGGTATTGACGCTCATCCTAAAACATATTAACTTTAGATTCAACTCTGACTACCACCCACCGGTCACTAGAACTGCCATAGCTACTAAGGAGGCCCTTTATTACGCAAATGTTTTCACATATGTTTTCACTGAAAACTCACCATCCAAACTGATACTTCGCTGACGTTTTCTTTGATGACATATGGTTCAAGCAAGGGATGGTCAGCATGAGCTTTCAAAATTCAGTTTTGATTTCAAATGCTCCTCCGATAACCTTCATGCACACATACTCGCACGACAAAGTTCTTTTTCTGGATGTCACTGTATCAATCAGTAGAACCAGCAAGATGATTTTGCTCAGGTCACTGCTTGATCTCTCATATTTTTTCTCAAACTCTATATAACTTTCGAAATGCAACTGCATTCAGATTTTCTTGTACACGATTTCAAATTAGGTGGTCGGGAGTACTAATATGACTCCATTTTTCTTCCCTCTACAGATAGTTTCTGCTATAAGATACTTCCTGCTGTTCACTGCAAAATGTCACCATGGTGTAAGTCCCAGTATGCATTCTGTCGCATATTATGCACTAGATAACAGCATAATTTAGACCCTGATAATAAATGGAATATTTTGATGTAACAGTTGCATTCTATTACTCATTCACAGCGAACAAGTGGTCATGATTGGATACAATAAATGCGCAATGTATAGCCCGGTTTCGGTAGCATAATCATAAGGCTGACTGATGCACGAATTGTTTTTCTTGGTTAACTATTTTGGGACAAACAGTACACCAGTGGAATAACACACGCAGTTTTGACTTTAAATACAATATTTTTACAGTTATCTAGTACCGCAATAATATCGATTAATCGACCACCCGTAAGTCTGAAAGGCTCGTTGGTAATGTGCATCAATTCAGAAAGTGCGCATTTTTTAGTGATATTTCCCATGACTGGCCATAACTGACATGACTGGCTAGATATGTTGCATTACAGATAATTTAAAGTACCTTTTGCAGAATACTTTATGGAATAAAACACGATTAGGTTAGGGTGTTGGATGATTTAGAAACATCGTATTTGACTAAAATATCCCTAGTGGCCTCTGGTGTTGGAATCTTTTCTGCGTGTGAAGAACGAACCAAAAGAAGCGCCGTGAAAATTTTGAGTGGCGTAATTTATATAGTTGAACTGTCATGACGCAGGAGAAAAGCCAGAAATAAAATATTCTGTCTTGGAAACACTAATATTTCTGCTTTTGACAACCTCCCTATTGATGTAAAAGCTCACGTTTTTCTATCAAGGCGTCTAGTATGAACTGCTGCTATCGTTCCTTGAAAGTTATTCCTAAATAATACCTTCACTTGACAACAAATGTTAACAATATTGATCTCGTCTGACGGTAATGTGTGCCTTCTAGCTTGCTTTTGGAGATAACCAAAAATATTTGTGTGTTCCGTGAGCCCACTATCTCCACAAGTAGGGCTATTCCGAAAATCGAATAATAATATGTACCTACGACGCGAAATAAAAAGCAAAAAAAACTACAGCACAGTGCAAGCACCTAGCGAAGTATCATTTCAGGAATATCTAGTTGCTAATATTAGATAGTAGCAGTCAATTGTGGGCCAAGAGTTTAAAAACACTCAATTGTACAATCTCACTACGTTAATGAACATTAACGTGCTTTTTCGTGGTATGGTGAACAGAAACAAATTTCATAATTCATACAGCAAAAGGGGCAAATTAAAGGATTGTTCCTCTTTGCTAGACGAAATAATAATGAGAACTTATAACAATCTCATGAAAGGTACAGGGGATATATCTTGAAGGATTTGTAATTCATATCATATTTACGGGACATAACATGAAGCACATTTTCGTTGGCATTATTTTCTGTTAGTTCTCACTCGTCATGTGACATGCATACTTGGCAGTGAACAGCTACTGATAATGTGAATGAGTGTACATTTGTACGTTTATATTTTCGAAGGTGATGCACATACATAAAATGTCTGTTGGCAGGTTGGCACAGTTTTATTTGCTGTAAAAAAAGCCTACGGTTTTTGAAAATGCGTCTTCTACCACTTCTACTTAATCAATTGAAGTGCAGAATCAAACACGCAAAGATGTATTAACCAAGTCCTTAAAATAAGTTTCTTTTGGTCGTGTAGGATTACCATATTGTCAAATGATTAAAGTAGCGAAACGAAAGCTCCATTGACGCAACCACCATAATGCGTAGACTGACGTCACTTTTAACCCTTATTGTCGGCTGTCTCGTGAAGATGCGAGGAACTATTCCACTCATGATAAGAAGTGGGATCATCGCATTCCGCAAATGTTGTGCGAAAATGCAATCTGAAGATGCACAACTGAGCCATTTTTTTTCTCTCTCTGCAGAAAATGGAGAAGTGTGTTGCCCTCGTCCGGATTCCGCCGGTCATAAAACTGCAAAAACGAGAAGTTTCCAAGTTTCGATGCTTCTGAATATTGGAGAGGATGGTCCGGACAAAAAATTCATTCATGATTATGAAGCCGACAAATATTGCCTTCGTGTTAAAATATATATGGCCTGCATTTTCCACTCGCATGCATTATATGCATCGCTTATGGGATAGCGAAAATCGAATACCGAGTCATATCAAGGGCACAAAACATAAATATGGAATATCTGTTATAAACCTATTTATCTCTATAGGCTGGAATATTTATAACTCTGTGCGCCTTCAGCTCTCTGGCGTCAGCCATTGGGCATATTAATTATTTGTGTCGCATAACCTAGTATTTGATATGTCCTAGTTATTTTGCGAGTTTTGCGTCACAAAGAGTTGTAACAATCGTAGCAAAGCCTTCGAACTCTTACATGGGTCGAACTCTTGAGTACCTTCAAGTGCGGCTTCCCAACAAGAGCGCCGCTCGCGCTGAGAGCCCATCCGTTGAGCGATTGAGCAGGAAATAGCGGAGGTCATTTCTGCTTACCACTCTCAACAACCTACGGCTTCTGCGCCCCTGAGTTACGCCCAAGTGGTCGCCAGACTGCCTCAAGTCGTTCCAGCACCCACCCATCTGACTTACGCTGAAGCTGCCGCTCAACCTCCATCCTTTGCAGCGGGTATGCCCGCTACGTATGTTCATGCAAGTCGAAGGAGGTTTTATTTATTTATTCTCCACTCCATTTTTATTCTTCTAGTTACTTCAAATTCGTGGTTTGGCTCCGCGGTTATTACCTGCCTTTAGTAGACATAGTCTTTTACAACTTGAAGTGCACTATTAACTATCTCAAAGCGCTGCTTTCTTCCGAGGTTGTTGTACATTACTTTCGGTTTTGGTTTATAGCATTTGTGAAATACTGATTGTCTCAGAGAGCTGTGTTACTGTTGATAAGCGTTCGTGAAAACCATCTTGTTTAGAATAGAAAAGATCTTCAGCGTATCAAACCAAATATTCGCTAAGGACATGTTCCAGTCGTTTGCACGTAGTAGATGTTATAGAGCTATGACGTTAATTATTTACTCTTAGTTTATCTCTGGCGTTAACAATATAAACCACCCAACCTATCAACCAATAACCCGGTAAGGGGCCCATTTCTTGAGGTGCTCTAAATATTTCAATTAAAAAGAAGACACTCATTCCCAGTAGCGTTTTAGAAAGGCATTCAGTATTTTATCGGGCCCAGAACTTTTCCTGATATCTAGATAAAGCGAGAGCACTGCAACTCTTTCTTTAGAAACGATGACATCACTTCTACGTAGTTCATTTACTTGAGGGTCTTCAACAGGACATTTACGTTTGGTGGAAAAAACACTGACACAGTGGTTGTTAAATGCTTCAGCCATTCTTACTAGTTAACGACAAACTGCCCCACTGACTAATACACTATATATATTTTTGACTTTGAATAAGCCAAGTACCTCCAAAACTTTTTAGGATTGTGAACCAAGTAATAATCCAGAGTAGTTGAAAAAATACGTTCACGCATTCTTCAATGAGTATGTCATTTAGTTCATTAGAAATTCGGAAGCGAAGAACGTTTTTAGTACAGTAGATTATTGAATAATTAGTTCTCGTGTGACTAATACTCAGTGTGTCAATGTGACACCAGGTTAGAAGTTTATTTGAATCATTCTGTAATTTTAGCGCTGAATAGTCAATTGATTTATTAGTGGCTAGTATTGTAGTGTCATCGGCATAAAGGAAATGTTCACAGTGAGTAACTCAAAGAAAAGAGTGATTCATATAAATTAAAATTAAAAGCAGGCCATAAAGCACCTTTTAGAGACACCTTCAATAATAGTACAAAATCTGAAAATGTAGTGCGAATATGAACAGCCTGCTGTTTGTTAAAGCGGTAACTTTTAATGTGTGTTAGGACAAGTCTAACAATTTAAAAAGACATGAGTTGGGTTTCTAGGATTCTTTGGTTAATTGAATCAAAAGTTTTAGTCACGTAAATCAATATTGCTCTAGTTAGTTTACCAGAATTATTAGCTTTTTATTCTTATCAGTGAAAGATAACGATGTGAGATTGGTTAAGAATGCAGGTTGGAAACCAAAGTGATTAGGAGTTTGAATAAAAAATTTAGACAAGTGATTAGTGATGCATTTCTCTACGCATTTCCCTATTATTTCAATAAAATTTGATAAGTTAGCAATAGGGCGATAGTTAGATATAGAAGTTCCCTCGCCTTTTATGAACACAAGTGTTATTTTGGCCAGTTTCAGCTGCTATGAGAAACCCTGCCTTGAAATTAAATTGATAACGCGGGATAGATCGATGGCAATATGGTTCGCAACTAACTCCACGTTGAATACGTGAACTCCATCGAGTCCAGCACAGGTTACAAGATTACGAATAATGCTCACAATTTCATTGTGATCTATTGGGGAGAAGTAAAATAATCGTGAAGAGTGGACCTGAGATTTATTCAGCTATGGAGGTTGAATAGATGCTTTATTGCAGTACAATGAGTTGAAATCATTCGCCATGTCATGTGGCTGATCTAAGACATAGTCAGCCATTTGATGCTCAGTGATATTCAATTCGAACATGCTCAAGTTTGAGAAGGAGTTCTTTATTAGCCATTGTTCTTTAAAGTTGTTGCCGTCAGGCATGATTTGTTTCTAGTAATAAGTTTCCATCTGCGTTTAGCAGTCTATTATTAATATAAAATATATAGACAGTAATGATTTTTCAGTTTCTTAATGGAAAGACTCGTTTCACTTTGTTGCAAAAGTTTTTTTTTTGCGCATACGTGCGAATAGACTGATTGTTATCCAGAAATAGTGGGGAGCTTAACAGATTTTCTTGCATCTAACTACCATGACGCTATCATGAATGCACTTGGAAATGCAAGACGAAAGATAATAAAAGCTATGTTGGCATCTGTGCGTGCTTCTTTCTCTTCTTTTTTTATAATTATAAAATCTTATAACTCGGTTATGCATGAAGCCTTCATATGAAAAGTAAACAGGTTAAGGATCAGTAATAGTTATCTTAATAACAGTGTTCAGGCGAAAAAAAAGTTAAAAAGAACAAGATCAATGAGTATGCTACTGCGCCCAGAAATACATCTGGTTGGAAGTGTGATTACGAACTCGTATCAAAAACCCTGGTAACAATTTTAATACTCCATGCGAATGAGAGTATCATCAAGTGAATCAATTTTTACACCACCCACAATAACGATATTCCTACATTCACAAGGTAACGTCTCAAGAAAAGCGTTTATACTTGAAAGAATCTCTGAAATTGATGACAAAGGCTAACTTTAGATGGTTCTAACGGTAAGTTTACAAACGGGTGAAGACTAGTCTAGTTCTATTCAAACAAGTTCGCTCTTACTGACGGTAATATGAAGGTCTCATCTGTGTTTATAACGCAAAGTAGATGAAATAAAGATGGCTGTTTCGCCATGAGTACTTGATGTGCGATTACAGTATTTTGACAAATATCCTTGTAAAGCGAACAAGTTTTTATCTTCAAGTAAAAGACGTGTTTGTTGGATGCAGACGAGGGAAAAAAGTCTTGAAGTAATGTAAAAGATTGTTAATTTGTCAATTTCATCATAATTTCTTTTTAGACATGCGCTCTAATGGGAATTCATGATGTTCTAGAGGTGTTAAAAATGAGTCGAAATTTCTTATACTAAAGTAACACGACATGATGAAGCGCGGTATTTATTGAGTAGATAAGTTACTATATAGGTGACTATATCTATCGAAAGACAGAAGGGTCAGTTTTGGTGAGTATGCAATACACCGTATACTTTAGTTACATTGCCTCGCCTTAATATAGCAATGGTCCGAGCAAAGGTACACTCAACCCTTTTCTTTATTGAGAAAAAGAGCTTTCGCGAACCCTTTGTTATCTGCCGTGAGGTGGTCATTTACAAACAAAGGATAGTAACGAGGGCCTGGGAATCCGAAATTATGCGCGTTTAGTTTGGCTTTGCGATAGTTTCTTAGCCATTTTCGTTCCTTATCAACCAAAGAAAAGCGCGCGATATGCTTTTATTAGAGTCACTTTTAGTGGGAACGCGATGAATGACATAGGTGCTGAATCAAAGACATGCAGTTGATTTCAGTAGCCACAGCTTTTACTATGGTTGTGCAATCTTCCCCTTAAGAGCACAATATGTTTTTTTTTTATTTCTGCCTTGTCAAGTGTCGAGTATTATTCCAGTTCAGACAAACGATTAGCTAAAGCTTAATTTTGTTACTTTAGCGACTTGTTAGAGGCAACTAATGTGGGATTCTCGGAGCGTCAACAAGCACATCGTGACCACTGACGCCTGACAAGAGGCTTTGCCCTTCACACTTCAGCTTTGCTATACGAAGTTTAAATGCTGGGAGTCTGGTTTCGAATAGCTCAATCAGTTTACAGGCTATTTATTTAGGTTTACTCTCAGTTCAGGCCAAAAGCTGCTCAATGCGCTTCGCCAGCTCGACATTTGGGGGAATGTGTGTAGGCAACCAAAAATAACCAGCAAGCTTGTGTATTGCGCTAGTAATGACAAAACTAAATCACTCATAGCAGCAATCACGGCCACGCATGATACCCGAAACAACAGCAAAAGACGTTCACCTGCACAAGCGTCAGAAATCCTTTCGTATAAGTGCCGATACGTAGGGTCATAACTGTGACTGCAAAGTGACGTTGGGCGAGACGGGCTACCGCTTTGTGCCGGAACATGAGGTGGTGATCGGCGCAGTAAATCTGCGCAGATTATTCCTTATCCGCCACCGATACCAACGCTCGTTTTCGTGCAGAAGGTACGATAACAGAGGGCTCAGTCAGGTGGCGCCGCGGGCGCAAAAATCTGAAACAGTCGGTAACACAGGACCGAGAAACCGGCGCGGCCGTCGTCCAACAGCACGCTGGATTTATTCGGTGTCTTCCGAAAGCCCGCGGAAGCGTTGAAAAGCTTTTAGTGAAAGGGTGACCACTGAAACATACGCGCTAGCCGTAGCACAAGGTGTGTGGCCCACATCTGCTGCGAAGAGTTTGAACATGTACGCGGCGGGATTTTCTCATTACTGATGTCATTACCAGCGAGTCGAAATCGACGAACCATCTTACCATTCCATAAACTTTTTGTTGCCTCCAGGTGATGGGGTGATATAGGGAGCAAGCAATCATAGGCGGCTAAAGAGATAGATAGATAGATAGATAGATAGATAGATAGATAGATAGATAGATATATAGATAGATAGATAGATAGATAGATAGATAGATAGATAGATAGATAGATAGATAGATAGATAGATAGATAGATAGATACATAGATAGATAGATAGATAGATAGATAGATAGATAGATAGATAGATAGATAGATAGATAGATAGATAGTGTGGAATATAGAATTCATTTTAAATGCAAATATCAAGTAATAACTTATCGCAACGTCTTGCATTACAAATATAAGTAAAACCGCCCACTTACAAATTCACAACAGAATGCTGGGTACATTTGGGAGCGTCAAGTGAAAGAAGGCTAAAGCCCCGTTTGAAACACGTTTTCAGCTATCAAAGAAAATTCTGGTGCTCTACATGGAAGAGTTCATGCTGGCCACAAAATTACTATCATATGAAGTAAAAGTGGCAGCTAAATTGTCTGGGCCCTAGCTTGTCTCTTTTTGGAAAGCACTGGTTTCATAGAATACGAGCAATCAGGAGACTGAGAGAGTTTTCATGCTGCCAGTTTCCTACAACAGAAATCTCTGTCCTGTATTAGAGCTTGTAAACTTATATCATTTTTTTCAAGTCAAACGTTTTTCAATATGGAATCACTTTGCAACAGAAAAGAATGACGTCTGGATTGATTGCTGCATAAGCCATTGTTTCAGCGATTTATATGGATGAAACGCGATTGGGTTTGAAATGCGAAGCAGTTCTTAGCGAACTTCGGTGACATTAGGTCTATCTATCTATCTATCTATCTATCTATCTATCTATCTATCTATCTATCTATCTATCTATCTATCTATCTGTCTGTCTATCTATATGAAAACGAACCGTTTTCAAGCACACACCAGCGTCGTTTACGTGAGCATGAAGACTGAACTGCCATCAATGAAAACGCGGGACTACAAAAGAAGCCAGTAGAATCCAGGATTTAATTTTTAACAAGCAAGATCTTTGCCTACGATTATTTACGACCTCGCTGATACAAAATTCATGAATAACACCGCAGAAAACGCAAGCCTGCGCATAATAATAAAGCATGCACTTCGATATCCTATATATGGCAATCGATGTCTTTGAGGCCATATTGGTCCTGGAAGAGCTCTCACACTTTGCAAAAAGATGGCAGCACTCCTCAGGCAGACTTTCTTATTTTGAACTTTGTGCGTTATTTAGAACGTGGTGCGATCTGATCAGTCGTTGATGAATCCACAGTCTTTATTGTAGATGCCAGGCGCCATGTATGGCGCCTCATTGCGTTTGCAACCACTATAAGCCCACGAACGATAGTTTTGAGGGATAAATTTTTACTTCTTTTATTTTTCTCCCCCGTGAACACTACTACATGTAGCCGGAAGACTTCCCAATGATACTCGGTTGTTCTTTGTTGCGTTCGAAGCTGCATCTTGCGCTCAAGAGAATGTAGGGCATAGGCATACTCTTGTCGTATACACATCAGCACACTTCCTTGAAAAAATTTGTCACCATATTGTGGCTGTCAAAGTGTAGCGAACCCATTCACAATAACTGATAACACTTACAACCACCGCCTTTTCGAATCGAAAGCACGTTGCAGAGATGGAAACCATTAAGATGAAAAACGCGTGGTTTTATTCACTCTGAATGATGTTGGTGGTAGCAGTAATAAAGTAAGCACGTAAACAACAATAATATCGAAGTATACAGAAAAAGTATATCCCCGAAATGAATGCGTTTTCGAAGGGAATATTCGATAGCAATTCAGAATATTTTGCATTAAAAAAAGCACACTCTTGGGGAGTTAATTACACCATGTTTTTAGTTACATATTCAGCCGTCCTAAGCAAGAAGAGGGCCGAACCTCTGTATAAAAAATAGAGGTGTTTTCTCGGAAGGGTTGACAATGTGAACGAACTAAAATTTGATAAGAAGTAAAGGCAGCAGCTAAATCTTCTGGATCCAATCTCGCGCAGCTCAAGAAGACACTTTCATTGAATGCGATAGATGCAGAGACGAAAACATCGTGCTGCCACACTCCTATAAACGCCTGCTTTGTCGTGTATCAGAATTCAACCTTTGCGATAAGCGTTCACACCATTGTAATAAAAGAGAACACCGTCTGCATTGAATACTGCGTTAGTCCTCGCTGAAGCAAGTTATACTTAGCAAATCACGAGTGGCTTCTCAGTAGCCGCAGCAACAAGGAGTGTCAACAGTGCGTTTTAAATTTTACAAT
The DNA here is from genome assembly GCF_043290135.1 of Rhipicephalus microplus. Lineage (NCBI taxonomy): Eukaryota > Metazoa > Arthropoda > Arachnida > Ixodida > Ixodidae > Rhipicephalus > Rhipicephalus microplus. The sequence continues at coordinate 44,665,304 of NC_134707.1, forward strand.
AACATTTGTTTTAATATTATGGTTCACTTTGTGATGCACTTAATGTCTCAAAGTAATTCTTCCACAGATGTTCTTTTTTCTCTACTGAGACTCTTGCTGTATTACTTTCCTGTATTAAAACTATGTCCTATGACAGGCTGGGCCGTCTTGAAGAGATCTGTATCTGAGATATATCCTAAATACTCTTTGGGTATTTTGTAGCTGTATCGCAACACGTTTCACAAGACCAGCATCTGTACCCGTATTTTGTTACATTTTAAATTGTATCCTGTATCTTAAGATATAATATACTGCGGTCGCAATGCTATACTAACGGAAACAATACAGAGCAGCTTGAGCATCGGATCCTGCATTAGTCCTCGTTCAAGCAATTTATTTTTGGCAAACCGCGACAGGATTCTCAGTAGCCGCCGAAGCGAGGATTGTCAAAGGTTTGTTTTGGTCTTCTTTGAAATACTATTGTTTTATTTCCAGTAAACTGCTCATTTTGCACTAAGTGGTAACTTGTAATTCTCCTCCTCCCCATGGACTGAAACCCTTTCGGTATTACTCACGTATGTTAATTTATGCCCTCAGATGCCTATTTTTTTTGTGAATGTTGTTTCCAGGTATTGTAGGGATTTTTAGCACAATAAACAAGCTACCCAGAGCATCACTTGTCTTTGAAGATCATCGACAATCACGTCCAGAAATAAAGAAATAGAATAATAGGCTGACAGGTGTAACATATACAGTTTCAACCTCACACTCTGAGTTGTCGTCCAACTATAAATATTCGGCCGGTGCACGAGCTTTATATACCTGAGAAAAATTCAAGAAAACAGTGGACCTATTGTTTGATTTATTCAAAACAAGCGGTTATTGGTGGTTGAAGACCTAGACTTTGGGAAAGAAGACAACAAACAAATATACATAAAGCCACCAGACCACAATGCACAAGACGACAGATCACACGAAGTTGACAGTGCGAACAGAATAGACCATGCGAATAAAAAATGAATCGCGAAAAGCAACACAGAGATTTCAATCCTACACGGCACTGCAGCAAAGCATGTATTTTGAGATTGATACCTTGAACGCTGGCAGTCTTCGAGGCCAAAACCTTCTCCAAAGCACTGTTTCTGATTGCGGCAGTGAGATGGCAGCACTCTGCAAGGAAGCTTGCTTGAAAGGAAGGTGGGGAGCGTTATTTTTATCTAGGCGCGCGGCCTGTTCTGCTGGCAATGATTCGGCACTTTTGATTGCCGACTCGAGGTGCACGTAATGCGCATCGTTCGGCATCTAGCAGCGATAAGCTTCCGCGCTTTCGTTTTGCAGAATACAATTCGTCTTTATTTTTGTTTTTTTCTTCTGCACCGCTGCCGTCTGGAAACTTTCCAACAAATGTCGATTGTTTGGCTGTTTTCTTGGAACCCGCGTCAGCCGTCAATGCTGGTGCAAAATAGATCATCATCATCATCATCATCATCATCATCTTCTTCTTCTTCTTCTTCTTCTTCTTCTTCTTCTTCTTCTTCTTCATCATCATCATCAACAACAACCTGACTATGTCCACTGAAGGACAAAGGCCTCTCCCATGTTCCACCAGTTAACTCAGTCCTGTGCTTGCTGCTGCCAATTTATACCCGCAAACTTCTTAATCTCATCTGCCCAGGTAACCTTTTATCTACCCTAAACTCGCTTGCCTTCTCTGGGAATCCAGTGAGTGGCCCTTAATGTCCAGCGGTTATCCCGTCTACGCGCTACATGCTCAGCATATGTCCATTTCCTCTTCATGATTTCAACTATGATATCCGTAACCCCCATTTGTTCCATAATTCACTCCGCTCTCTTTTTGTCTCTTAACGTTACACCAACCATTCTTCTTTCCATTGCTCGCTGCATCGTCCTCAATTTAAGCTGAACCCTCTTTGTAAGTCTCCAGGTTTCTGCTCCGTAGCTAAGTACCGGCAAGATACAGCTGTTATATACCTTCCTCTTGAGGGATAGTGGCAATCTACCTGTCATAATTTGAAAGTGCTTGCCAAGTGTGCTCCACCCCATACTTATTCTTCTAGTTACTTCAATCTCGTGCTTCGGCTCCGCGGTTATTACCTGCCCTAAGTAGATATACTCTTTTACAACTGTAAGTGCACTATTACCTATCTCGAAGCGCTGCTCTCTTCCGAGGTTGTTTTACACTACTTTAGTTTTCTGCAGATTAATTTTGAGACCCATCTTTCTGCTCTCCTTGTCTAAGTCCGTAATTTTGAGTTGCAATTCGTCTCCTGAGTTACTCAGCAATGCAATGTCATCGGTGAAGCGCAGGTTACTAAGGTACTGTTCATTAGATCTTATTTCTAACTGTTCCCATTCTAGGCTTCTGAAAACCTTCTGTAAACACGCGGTAATTAGCATTGGGTAGATCGTGTCCTTCTGCCTTACACCCTTCTTGATTGGTATTTTGTTGCTTTCCTTATGAAGCACTACAGTTTATCCCCTATATATTTCTTCAAGGCTGTTTATATATGCTTCATCGACGCCCTGATTCCGCAGTGTCTGCATGACTGCTGATATTTCTACTGAATCAAACGCCTTCTCGTAAGCAAAGAAGGCTATGTTTAGTGGTTGGCTATATTCTGAGCATTCCTCTATTACCTGATTGATAGTGTGAATGTGTTCGATTGTTAAGTAGCCTGTTCGAAATGATACTTGTTCCTTTGGTTGATTGAATTCTAATGTTTTCTTTACTCTGTTATAGCAATTACCTTTGTAAATAGCTTGTATATTACAGAGAGAAATCTGATCGGCCTCTAATTCTTCAAGTCCTTGTCATCTCCTTTCTTATGTATTGAGATGAAGTTAGCATTCTTCCAAGACTATGGTATTCTTCCCGTCAGGAGACACCTCGTAAACAGGGTGGCTAGTTTTTCTACCACAATCAAAATGGATATCTTTGTTTTATACTTCAGCACACTTCCTTAAGGTAGGGTCACCTCAATGTCAATACGGATGTGCAGCTAACATTTTCAGAAGAACAGGCAATGGTTACCCCCGCTGCGTTTCTCAATCCAAGTAAGAAAAAAATACGTTGCAGTGATAGAACCCTTGAAGAGTAGAACGCGTGCCTGCAGTACCGCATGCCTCATTCTGACATCGACGGTTACTCGATTGAACACGGGAATGAAACATCATCTTCAAAATACCTATTTTGTTAGAAATATCAGTACCTTTTCGCCACACCTCCCACAACGAACACCTCCGAGGCGTTCAGAATGCACTCGAAGCCATTCGATCAGCTGAAAATCAGCTCACGCCTGAGAAATGCCCATTCGGACAACGAAGAACTAAGTTCTTAGGTCACGTCGTGAGTAGTACTGGTGATTGGCCTTATTGTAACAGGTCTGCTGCCTTCACCAATTTTCTAGCTCCAAAATGCAACAGAAGTCTTTTTGACGTGGTTCTCATGAATGCTTTGTGATGCTTCATTTCCGGACGCTATCATGAACATGTTGTGGCACTTTAGGTTAGCGGCCGATGCACGAGAGATAAATAGTAGCAGAAGGAATGCAACTAACACAGGAAATAGGATGATCCTGGCTGCGGTCGGTGGTTAAAGCCCGTGTACTGTGCGGTGTCACGTTAAACACCAGATGGTTGAAAATTTTCTTAAGACCACTTCATTGTGGCTCGTAGTCATATCGTTGTTGTGGCTCGTAAGGTCCCAGATAATACTAAGAACGAGTATGTTTGTTCTACCAAGGTCATTCATTTACTGCGATTTAGACTTTTGAGACGTTTTGACGACATCTTAGTGGTTGAGGTGTTTTAGTGGCATAAGCACAGCGGCGCGAAAATTGTTCCAGCTGGTTCAACAATATCGTCAGTAGCAAAAAAAAAGAACGCTTTCCTTCGTTTCTGTAAGTGATAAAAAGGAAATGCTTCACGTAAGTATTACATGTTTGCCGTTCGACACGTGGTGCGCATGAAGTAAAACATTGTCTACCATAATTTTCTAAATATTGCAAATCCAAACATTCTTTGCCCAAAAATTACTATTTAATGGTGCTAGTGTGTTTAGAAAAAATTCACAGCTTTGCTGCAAAGGCGATCAATGAACGCGATAGCAACAAATTGGAGCCCTGCCGGGGTGGTCTAGTGGCTAAGGTACTCGGCTGCTGACCCGCAGGTTGCGGGATCGAATCCCGGCTGCGGCGGCTGCATTTCCGATGGAGGCGGAAACGTTGTAGGCCCGTGTGCTCAGATTTGGGTGCACGTTAAAGAACCCCAGGTGGTCAAAATTTCCGGAGCCCTCCACTACGGCGTCTCTCATAATCATATGGTGGTTTTGGGACGTTAAACCCCACATATCAATCAAGCAACAAGTTGGAAGGTCATGCGCAGGATGGCAAGCAGATCGAAACGTGCCCCGTGTGTCTCACGCACCAATGATGCACGAAACATAATCACAGGTTCAAATGAACGCGAATATGCGTCTCAGTTGTTACTTCGCCCTGGCTGAAAAGCGCTCACTTTTTTCGAAGGGAGGATGTGCAACAATTGAAGTGACCTTTGGCGCTGGGTATGTGCGATTCTCCCCACGGCAAGATAAGGGCGCGTGATCGAGCGTACACCCCCTTATTCTCTACGCGGGCCCAAGTAAGCGAGAGAGACAAGAGCCGCTGCAGCCGTCACGCGCTCACTGCGCGATCTTGCTTATAACGCTGAAAACACGTTAGTCCCTCCCAAGACTTCCGCTAACAGTGGTAAGTCGTAGATATAAATACCTTGCCATTGTAGAGCCCGTGATGGTACGCCATGGCGGCTTAGTGGTAACGCCTCGCATTCCAGACGTGGAGGTCCCACGTTCAATTGCGCGCGCCGGAGTCTTTATCGTGATTTGTTTTCTTTCGTACATTTTCATATATGTAGATGCGTATGCATATACGTAGCATGACACCGACACCGACGTCAGCGGCCAAATCCGGCCGAGAGTGTCCATATAGGTGCGATTGCAATAAAAATTTGTTAATGATTTAGAGTTCTAGGGACTCTACAATGCATAAAGCTGTCCCGTGGGCCTGCGTATAAAAGACTTGTTTACAATATCTACAAAAAAACTAAGACTTTAAAACATTCTTTATAAGATAAGGAGTACGTAGACATAGGTACACCTACGTGCTACGCAAGCATGACTATGTTCCGTTTCGGCCGCGTTCCGTTTCCCAAGTTTTTGTTATCGTCCCAAAACACCACACGATTCTCAGCGCAAACCGCGCCTGCAGTTTTGGAGAGGGTTCTGGACTGTAGTAGATCATTTCGATAAGATCACGCCCACTGTGCGAATGATACAGATTGTTCTGGAACGTACGCCGCCGCCAGCGATAGCGCTAGAACATTCGACGGCGGGAGTATAAATGCCGACGCGCTTCGCCGCTTGTCAGTTGTTGATCGAAGGCCGACGCTCCGTTCACCGCTATCAGTCTGAGACTGCTATCTGTGCGAGACTGCTGCTGTAATTGGACTTTCTGTTTACCGGGCACAGGTTCGCCCAAATAAACAGTTAAATCCCAACAAGAAGTCTTCTGTCTTCGGCCACGTCACGACCCCGTGATATTTGGTGGAGGTGCTGCTTCGTTCATGTACCGGACGCCCCCGTCAAGCCGTGAACCCAGCCCACGTCGCGGAGAAGACACCGACGCCAACCAGGAGAAGCGAACAAGCCGCCGACAGCAAGGGCTACCACCGGAGTACGGGCTTCTACACGACAAGCCGCGGAAGACCAAGGCCATGACCGCGACTGCAGCGACAATGACAACCGCAGCGTCCCAGCCCACGATGGTCATGCATCAACCCAGGGAACCACCAATTTTCCATGGGTCATCGTTCGAAGACCCGGAGTCCTGGCTAGAGACATACGACCGTGTGGCCGCCCTCAACCACTGGGACCATGACGAAAAGCTGCGTCGTGTGTTCTTCTATTTAGAAGACACCGCAAGGACCTGGCTCGAAAATCGGGAGTCCACGCTCCGAACGTGGGATGTTTTCTGCGGCGCATTCCTGCAAACGTTTGCGAGCGTCGCTCGAAAAGAGAGGGCCGCTGCTTTATTAGAGACCCGGGTTCAGCTACCAAATGAAAATGTCGCCATTTTCACAGAAGAAATGACCCGGCTATTCCGTCACGCTGACCCAGACATGCCTGAGGAGAAAAAAGTTCGTTTCCTCATGCGAGGGGTCGAACAGGAGCTCTTCGCGGGGCTGATGAGAAACCCACCGAAAACCGTCCAAGAATTTGTCGCCGAAGCGAACACAATTGAAAAGACCCTGGACATGCGCACCAGACAGTATAATCGTCGCCTGACTGCAGACTGCGCTGCTGCTCAAGCCAGTAACTCCGGAGACCTGCGTGAAATGATCCGAGCGACCGTGCGGGAAAAGCTGCGCAAGCTGTTGCCTCCGGCGCAGCCTCAAGTGGATTCGATCGCCGACATTTTGCGAGAAGAAGTTCGGCAATCGCTTCAAATTCCCCACGCACCGCTGCCCGAGCCGGAAGCTATGAGCTACGCCGCTGCACAGCGCCACAACGCTCCTCCCCGTCCACGCCAAAACGCCGCCCCATCGCACTTCCGTCGACAGACGCCACCGCCGCCACCACCCCCACCGACGTCATACCGTTCGCCAGCGGCCCAGCGCAGTGCACCGAGGAAGACTGACGTCTGGCGCACCCCTGACCATCGCCCGCTCTGCTACCACTGCGGCGAGGCCGGACACACATACCGCCGTTGCCAGTACCGACAGATGGGATTGCGTGGCTTCGCCGTCAATGCACCGCGCCCACAGCCAGGAGAACGACCACGTGACATCGCCGACTACCTGACAGGAACTCGGTGGACACCACGAAGCCCTTCGCGTTCGCCGTCGCCCAGCCGCCGCACGTCACCGCACCACCGACAGTACTCTGGCCCAACGCGGGGCCGGTCTCCTAGCCCGTATCCGGGAAACTAAGGGCAGCAACCGGTGGAGGTGCGGTTGCTGCGCGACGAACTACCGAAGATCCTCCGACGACGACGACGCCGCGACGGAGCTTTCCGAACACAACACCAACCAGGCAAAGCCCTGACGGCGAAAGCTCACTTACCGAAGGTGGCCTGACGACGCAACATGGAAGCAGCGGAACAAGCCGACGCAGCCGTGACCCGACGCCACGCCCTAACTGTAATGCGAGACGGCGAACTAGCGACCTCGACGTTCTTATCGACGGCCACAGTGTGACCGCTCTCGTCGATACTGGAGCCGACTATTCTGTCATCAGTGGGTCGTTCGCCGCGAAGTTAAAGAAAGTTAGGACACCTTGGAAAGGCCCTGAAATCCGCACAGCCGGAGGTCATCTCGTAACGCCTGCAGGAATCTGCACAGCGAGAGTCACCATTAATGGCCGTATTTATCCTACAGACTTCGTAGTCCTACAGCGTTGCTCGAGAGATGCCATCCTTGGCATGGACTTCTTATGCCTCCATGGTGCTGTCATCAACCTAAAAACAAAGTCGATAACGTTATCCACAGAAGAAGCACTACCGCCGCGCACGCCGTCTGGACACCATGCCTTGAATGTGCTGGAAGAACAAGTCACCATTCCGCCTCGCTCAAGCGTCATTATTTCAGTCGGCGCTCCTGAATCACCTGACTTCGAAGGCGTCGTTGAAGGCAGTCAGCATCTGTTCGTCACCCGAAATATTTGCGTCGCAAGAGGAATTGCAGAGTTGCGGGGAGGCAAAGCAACGATTATGCTCACAAATTTCAGCAATGAGTGCAAACTTGTGAACAAAGGAACAACGGTCGCATACATCGAAGAAATTGTCGAAGCCACCAGTGCTTTCGCCCTCGCCGATTCTGCGGAACCTGCTCAGAGGAACCAAGCCCCTCCCATAGCTTTCGACGTCAATCCTAGACTTCCGAACGATAAGCAAGAAAAGCTCAAGGCCCTGCTCCTGCAATACGAAGATTGCTTTTCGTCGTCATCGAAAATTCGGCATACCCCAATCACGAAACATCGCATCATAACCGAAGAAAATGCCAGACCACTCCGTCAGAGTCCGTACAGGGTTTCGACGCGAGAACGTGAGGCCATCAAGAGACAAGTTGATGAAATGCTGCGGGATGACATTATCCAGCCGTCCAAGAGCCCATGGGCATCCCCCGTGGTGTTTGTGAAGAAAAAGGATGGGACCCTACGTTTCTGCGTCGATTATCGCCGCCTGAACAAAATCACAAGAAAGGACGTGCATCCTCTCCCACGAATAGACGACGCACTTGATCGGCTCCATAACGCCAAGTACTTTTCGTCAATGGACCTCAAGACTGGCTATTGGCAAATCGAAGTCGACAAAAGAGACCGAGAGAAGACGGCGTTTATAACACCGGACGGCCTCTTCGAGTTTAAGGTGATGCCCTTCGGCCTTTGCTCAGCGCCTGCAACTTTTCAACGCGTTATGGATACAGTACAGGCAGGATTGAAGGGGCAGACTTGCCGTGTGTACTTGGACGACGTCGTCGTGTTTTCCTCGAGTTTCGACGAGCATCTTCGGCGCCTTGAAGCTGGACTTCAAGCCATCAAGACTTCCGGATTCACACTGAAGCCAGAAAAATGCAGATTTGCGTATGAAGAGCTCTTGTTTCTGGGGCACGTTATCAGCAAGTCTGGAGTTCGTCCTGATCCACGGAAAACAGCCGCCATCGCCGAATTTCCGCCGCCCACTGACAAGAAAGCCGTTCGCCGATTTCTGGGCCTGTGCGTTTGTTATAGGCGGTTCGTGAAAAACTTCGCACGCATCGCCGATCCTCTCACTAACCTTACCAAGGCCGACGTAGAGTTCAAGTGGGAAACGCCACAGGAACACGCTTTCCAGGAGCTTAAACATCGCCTCCAGACGCCTCCGTTACTTGCCCATTTCGACGAATTCGCCGAGACAGAAATACATACTGACGCAAGCAGCGTAGGTCTTGGCGCCGTTCTTGTGCAGAGGGCTGACGGACTTGAAAGGGTTATTAGTTACGCCAGCCGATCGCGATCCAAAGCAGAAGCAAATTATTCCACAACAGAAAAGGAGTGCCTCGCCCTCATCTGGGCTACGTCGAAATTTCGCCCATACCTCTATGGCAGGCCCTTCAAAGTTGTGAGCGACCACCACGCCTTGTGTTGGCTAGCCACTTTGAAGGACCCTTCAGGTCGCCTCGCACGATGGTGCCTGAGACTTCAAGAATATGAGATTACTGTCATTTACAAGTCCGGCAAAAAACACTCCGACGCCGACTGTCTCTCTCGTGCGCCTGTCGACCAACCGCTACCCGACGATCCGGATGACGACTACTTCTTGGGAACGATAACTACCGACGACTTCGCTGAACGACAGCGGGCCGACCCGGAACTTAAGGCCCTAATAGAATACCTCGAAGGCAGGACCACCGAAGTCCCGAAGGTATTCAGGCACGCACTTGCGTCGTTTTTTCTACGAAACGGTCTTCTACAAAAGAAAAACTTTTCACCGCTTCGGGCTAAGCATCTCCTTGTGGTGCCTTCAGCTCTGCGACCAGAACTCCTGCAGGCCCTGCACGACGATCCGACGGCAGGGCACCTCGGTGTTTCTCGCACGCTCGCGAGGATACAAGAAAGGTACTACTGGCCGCGTCTTACCACCGACGTCACTCGTTATGTGAGGACATGCCGGGACTGTCAGCGACGCAAGACACCGCCGACAAGGCCACTGGGATTTCTGCAGCCAATTGATCCACCTTGCCGACCTTTCCAGCAGATTGGTATGGACCTACTGAGGCCGTTCCCGACGTCGGCTTTCGGAAACAAGTGGATCGTGGTAGCTACCGACTACCTCACCCGCTACGCCGAGACAAAAGCCCTGCCAAAAGGCAGTGCATCCGAGGTAGCTAAGCTCTTCGTCGAAAATATCGTTCTACGTCACGGCGCCCCGGAGGTTCTTATCACCGACAGAGGAACGGCATTCACTGCCGACTTAACTCAATCGATCTTGGCATACAGCCAAACAAACCACCGCCGGACGACAGCGTACCACCCACAGACCAACGGCTTCACCGAGCGGCTTAACAAGACGATCGCCGACATGCTGTCAATGTACGTCGATGTCGAACACAAAACGTGGGATGCCATTCCTCCGTATGTGACCTTCGCATACAACACGGCGGTGCAGGAGACGACGCAGATATCTCCATACAAATTGGTCTACGGAAGGAGCCCGGCAACGACGCTCGATGCCATGTTACCCAACGTTACCGATGAAGAAAACCTCGATGTGAGCGAGTACCTTCATCGCGCCGAAGAAGCCCGACAACTTGCGCGGCTCCGTATCAAGAATCAACAGACGACCGACAGCCACCGTTACAACCTTCGACGACGCTTCGTGGAATACCAGCCCGGTGAACGTGTTTGGGTGTGGACGCCGATACGTCGACGTGGACTAAGTGAAAAGCTTCTGCGACGGTACTTCGGACCGTACAGGGTAGTTCGACGTCTCGGCCCACTTGATTACGAGGTTGTCCCCGACGGCATCACGAACTCTCAACGACGCCGATCGCGACCTGAAGTCGTCCATGTCGCACGCCTCAAGCCGTTTCATGCGCGTTAACAAACTGAAACAGTGTTTTTTTTGTATTATTGTTGTATCGTAATTTATTCGTTGTACTTTCTTGCATTATTATTGTACCTTCATCTTTAGTTAAAGCATCGAGACGATGCCTTTTTCAGAGGGGGGCAATGCCGCGTTCCGTTTCCCAAGTTTTTGTTATCGTCCCAAAACACCACACGATTCTCAGCGCAAACCGCGCCTGCAGTTTTCGAGAGGGTTCCGGACTGTAGTAGATCATTTAGATAAGATCACGCCCACTGTGCGAATGGTACAGATTGTTCTGGAACGTACGCCGCCGCCAGCGATAGCGCTAGAACATTCGACGGCGGGAGTATAAATGCCGACGCGCTTCGCCGCTTGTCAGTTGTTGATCGAAGGCCGACGCTCCGTTCGCCGCTATCAGTCTGAGACTGCTATCTGTGCGAGACAGCTGCTGTAAATGGACTTTCTGTTTACCGGGCACAGGTTCGCCCAAATAAACAGTTAAATCCCAACAAGAAGTCTTCTGTCTTCGGCCACGTCACGACCCCGTGACACTATGTTGTAGTGAGCAAAATGTTAATGGAAATGAATTTACTTTGACACAGAAATGATTCTCTGTCTGACTTGTCTGCTTTTCACCCTAAATGGCACATCCGCAGCACCCGCAAATATTGATATGGTTTCGGCATTCACACTGGCGCGTATTTTCGTTTAAAAGGAAATATTACGCGTATCTGAGGCACAACCTAAACAAGTCAGTATTAGTGATGTGTCTATTTACATCATAAAGAGCATACATAACCAATTCTAAGGTACGTAGGGTTTATTACGCTATGCTGACAATCAAACTCTATGCAGGAAACGGCAACACGATACGGTGGTGCCACGTGCCCGTCGTCATGCATTCTACGAATTATGGCCTCAGAGATAGCGCACACAGGCCGCGCTTGCTAAATCAGAGGCCATTCATTCGTTTATTAAGGTTACTGCCAGATGGCGCTAATGTATCGCGTAGCGCCTCCAGAATCTCATTCACTGATTTTCTCGCGCACAACATCAAATGAACGTTTTATTTACTCCCTCTAGGCGCAGCACTATTGTTTTAAGACCAGGTTTGCAGTGGAACATGCAGATACGGAGCCAATTTTTTTTTCCTCAGCAGATGGTTCTCCATATATTTGTTCTGTTAAATGCCGTGGCGAGTTTGACTGTCGGATGGAAGCAATGAGAAATCACAATATTGTCGCCGTGCTCTCGCTCTTAAGACCAAGGGCACACACAGAACTTTTATTTGGGAGCGGAGGGGTGGGGAAAAAGTGTACATTTTAGAAAAGGTCATTTTTTGGTGTGTGTGTGATGATGATGATATATTAGGAGGGAGGTGCCTCCTTCTGTCTACACCACTGTGTACGATAGCTTAGCATTTTATTATAGCATTGAATATTTAAAACGTAGCGACTACAAATTCAGTACCATTTAAATCGCCAAGATTAATGTTTACTTTTTTATAACGGTATAAGGAGAGCAAGTATTTGCCCCTCGGGACGTATTTATTATTGCGACAATTGAATATTTATCTACTGGTGTAATCTGACTCTAACAAATATCAGTAATGATTCGTTTTATAATGGTGTATTTAGTTCATTTATTCGCGTACTGTGACTGATTTGTTCCCGCGACTTATACCTAGGTATCACACGAATTTCACAGTTATCAGTAAGGAGTCTTCCTGAATACTGTCACGTATACATTATTTATTTCAAGAGATTTTCGAGATTTTAGAAGCAGGAGGCTTTGTGGAAAAGTGGCTGCCAAAAATGTTTAACTATAATCAGTGAGCAGCTAAGAACTCCATTTAGTTGACAAAAAGTCACTCAGCTTCATGATTAAGGGCGCGTACTTTTACACATAGCAGCAGTCTGGAAGAACAAAATGGCATCGCATGCTGAACTCACGGGCGCGAAATAGAACTATCCAAATATAGAAGTACGAGTGGGATTACAGCTTTGCGAAACGCCGTACAAGTTCAAGGGTGGTTACCTCACCGATGTGCGGTGCCCTCACCTCCTGTCGGGTCCGGTCAGTGAGCTTTTGCTTTCAAGCGCGCCTTTTTGTTCGGGAGATGACTCAGCAGGCCGCACCTAAAGAGAAGATCAAGCAGCCATGTTATTATTGCATTAGCGCAAAAGGGCTCGTCTCGCAAAAATTCTGGCGTCAGTGTCGGCCTCGGCAGCGTTGATTGTGAGCGAAGAATCATCAGTCTATGTTCGACTGAAGAATAGAGGACCATGCAAACAATAAATCAATAAAAAAATCCTGCGCCCGAGTGGAGACCGAACTAGGGTCGTTTGAGTCAAGGTGGAGTCGAAACCGAGTCGTTTGTGTGGAAAGTGGAAGGTCTACCACATGGTCACACCTCTGCTTGCGAATACAATGAAAACACTTCCAATGCTTGAAAATGTAGTGAAAGAGGCTTTCATGCTTTACAAACAGACCCGTCCTGCCTCATAATGCAACATAGAATATTGCACTATTAATGCTTAGTACAAATGCCCTATTCCATCTGGCATCAGAACATGTTATTATTGTAATGGCTCCGTGGCCTAAAGCTAGTCCTTCACTACAAAAAGCACACACGCTACTGCGCATATTCCCGTAAGGCCACGTAGTGGGTGCATAGCAAGTTCAAAAAGGTTTCATGCGTTAAGTGTTTGAATACGCAGTAGAAACAGCATATCGCTGTTGCGTTCAACTCCTGAAGGCGATGCTTTACGATCCATAATTTTTACCGGTGCTTAAACGAAAAAAAAAACTACAAGATTGTTCAGCCGCTATGAAGCCTAAACCGTGATGACACAACATTTCTCAGGACTTGTGAGCTGCAGATTACATTTGCGAACGGCAACACTGCCTATCTTCTCTTTCCCTGCTCGGCCATCTCAATGAACTTACACAGAGGCACGCATAGTTGCCTAAATATCGGTCTTGGAGCTTACAAAGACAAGACGAGGTAAAATGTGAAATAGCTAGTTCAAACCACAAACTCTCTCGCGCAGAGTCTATTTAACATTAGCCACACAATGTCTCGCGATCATTTGGGCATTCGAAAAGTTTAGGCTGTCGAATACCAAGACAGTTTAAAGTTGTGACATCATCACCCTTTGTCCTGCTTGGCTAATCTACGAGACCCCTTCAGGGTGGCAGTGGAGTCTGTGCCTTAGGAATTAGACGTCACAACCCTGTAAAGTCAGGCACGAATTAAGCACGAAGATTGTGACACGCTATCATGGACTCAATCCGCCAGTATACAGCCACAGAAGAGGATAGAACCTGCATGGCAACTCTCACCGGGCCAGACCTGAACCAGAAAGTGACGCCTGTCGAAGATGGAGAATTCCCGAAATTTTATCAGCGAGAGTAGAAGCTTGCGCTGGCCCACCCATGGGCAGAGCCAGGGGCTGGGACACCACGCCCGTGCGCCCCTACCTTGAAATATTTTCGCTAAGGCAGAAGGAGTAAAAAATGACCGTTTCAAACTGGTGTTTTTCGGTGGTCCACCGAAAAAAAATGCTGATTACCAGCCTGAGCCAATGGACTTATTCATGCTTACTGCCGACTATATCGCAGTGACAGACAGTCAAAAAGCCGTGTCATAAGCGATAGAGCTTATTACACGGCTATTACAAAGCTATTACACACGGCTATTACACGGCTATTACAAAAAAAGTAAAGGAAACAGGACCAAGAGAAAAACAGAATGACCAATGACATTTGCATGTTACATGGTACTACGTACATAAGGTGTCTCACAGTTTTAAGAAAAGAGCCAGCAGATAGGACATTGTTGTTTTCCACCCATTGCAAGCTTTCAAAAGTGCATGTACTTACAGCAACAGGTATAGCCAATCTTGCACCATTCATCACTAGAATAGGTTTACTGCATGCCAATATAATGTGTATGAGATACCGCTGACATGTGGAAAAGTAAACATAGGACAAACTGGGCAATGCTTCAATGATCGAGCAAGACAGCATGCTTTAAATTTTAAGAAGGGCTATAGTAGTTTCACGGCCGGACACCGTAAAGGATGTAATTCCAGCTCTTGGTTTCATAAAACACGGTTTTTGAAAAAAAAAAGCAAGCAAAAAATTGAGAGATTTTAGAACTTTTTATCAGGAAGGCCTAGGATCAATGCATCAGTACACCTTCACTTATCTTTTCCGAGAAAGAGTATTCTTTTCTTGGTTAAATATATTTTGTCATGGTCACACAGGTGTTGCAGATGAGCCCTGTTCTTGTGCTCAGTATAAAAACGCTCGTAGCACCTTCAGTAAAGTTCATTTGACAGCTCTCTTTTCTGTCCTTTTTGTGATGAGATTTTTATTATAGAAATAATTTTTTTTTTTACAATTTAGGTATAATAATGAGTTTTCAATGCATCACAACATGAAGCAAATTGCATCTCATTACGGACAAAAATCACCATTTTGTGAAATTAGCGATATTTTCTCGTATATTTCAGCAGCTTGAGAGGTCTACAGAAATTTTTTCTTCAAAATAAACTTTCTGTGGAGTAAGTATTCACTGCTCAGATATTCATACAGAGTGCAATATTGCAATAAAAAATGCAAACATAACACAGTTTGGCTTGATTCTTGGAAGCGAATGTGGCAAAAAAATTGCACTAATATTATTGAGCTTCAAATACCTTACACAAGCACATTTACCTAACATATTGACCGAATTTGCTTTGGAAAAAATAATCGGTAGTTTTAAAATGAAATTTTCCACAAACAGCACACAGATGGCATTGTGCCAGGAAGTTCAGAAGCCAGCCACATGAACTGAACTTTTTTCTCGCTGAAATATTCTAGCAGTTCACTGTTTTCAACGCAGTAAGTCAGCAAATTTTTTTAAATACATTTCACATGGTCGCCAAAGTGGCTGGGACGTTCGGCATGGAATGGTCCAGCTATATTTAAACAAAGTAACTTACACAAATAACAATATTTGTTCATCTACTATAACCACACTAGAAAAAGTTGTTCAGGCATTGTGACACTGAAATTTTCAGCGTCGTACTGCCTGAACAACTTCTTTGATAAACTCCAAACTCACGCCGAGAAAAAGCCGCTCTATCACGGTGGTTGTTAAAGGCCTTGCGGCCGTATACAATGTTGAAAATAAACAAAAAAATCAACTCATCAGTGCTGCCACTCCTTCTTCGTCATTACTGACACGGAAGATTTTTCGGTCATCCACGTGGAGGTTCAGGAACTAGGCTTGCTCTAGGCTGAGGCCGGGGTAGACTACGCAGGGCGTCAGCGGCACCCTCTCGTCCTGTAATAAGAGCAAATATCACTTCTCATAAAATTATGTTCGTGCTGTTCCGGCAGCACCATACATGAAGAATGTGTAGTGTGTATCCTTTGAAATGGCGTGTAAGTGACAATACACTGAACTCGAAACATGCAACACAGACATTCCAATAATTTTGTATGATAAAGATAACATAGTTTTCGAGCATACATCGAATTCCCGAATTGACGTAAAGTGTAAGACTACAGCTCAAAAATTAACTTACGAAAGCCTGAACTCACCTAAGAATCAAATTCCTTATAGGGTATTGAGCCAGTGTGAAAAACACTTTTTAAATTACAACATTCAGAACATGTAGCTATAATCAAAACGCACAAGAAACTTACCTCTTCATGTAAAAACAGCCAAGGCATCTCTACTTTCTCTTTTACATGAGAACAAATGATCTAGGGCGTGGCACTAGCAAAGAGGTCTGCAAAAAAAGTAAAAGATTTACTGACTTTATTCACGCCTATAACAATTTGAGGAATTGTGACAATTCAGCAATCAGTGAAATTCTGACTGCCTCTATAAGGGCATCGAAAATGAACAATTTTCTCGTTCTTTCTACCCTCACAAGAAGCTACGTCCATCGCATCTAATCCAACTTTGACGCTGTGCTTTTTATTTGCCTCCTTTCGAGACATAGGGCTGCGAACGTGTGTTATGTGCACCTAATCTAGCACAGAAATTTGTCATCTATAATTCAATCATCTTACTTCATTGTAATTTATTATAAGATGAGGTGGCTCGTCTAGGTTTCAAAGAGTTGCGGGGCTGCAATAGGCACTGCCTAGCACGTATGAAAGCATTTCGTTTCTTTTTAAATTTCTTCAAAACTTGCTTTCGGATAAAGCGCCTGGCATATTTCGACAACCAAGCTCATTCTCTGATGGCAATCAGGGGCATGCTATTAGCAGTTATTGACCACGGGATTTACAAACGTAACCCGTACCTAAATACTTCGTTACACAAGCAAGTAGGAGCACCCAAACGACACCAACGCGCGCGGACGCCATCTACGTTGCATCAGCCATGGCTTATGCTATGGAGCTACTGCACATAGCGCCCACAGTCACGTATACTCTCTCGATTCTGTTATAACGCCGAACGTTATCGCAGATGTAAGCAAAGCACAAAGAAAGCAAACAGAAACGAGGGAAAACAACGCATGGCGATGGCCGCAACAACGCGCCTTTGGAATTCTTCTAGATCTTTCGCTGTTGCTGGTGGTTCGTGTCCTAGATATTTTTAAGACCGACGCGCACGTGCTGGGAGCATCGCGGCATATCAGCACCTCAAACTATACCATCTTTAAGCAAAAAAAATGCCATTTCATACAGTGAACCGCTGTACATAATTTTTTCTTTCTTTTTTTACGCTTACACCTGCAGAAACACGTTGCACATTTGAGTATTGATAGAAATGTTATTACGATGTTGCCTAAAGCGTATCTTGAAACAATATCAATCACTTTGAGCAGGGTAGAGACAATGTGAAATCAGCAACTAATCGTGCCCTTGATTAATTGATCACATCACTGACTGTATGAGTGATGCAGGCGCTTACAAAACATCGCGCATAGCAGTGTTAACTCGTTAGATCACACGTTGAATCGGGCATCTGCAACAGGCCCGCGAACGCATGCTGTTGTAAATGGCTGGCAGCCTACTTCGGCAGAGCTGCTGCAGGCGCCCAGCTAGCGCTGTATGATTACTACCTAGAAAGCAGTACATTCACCGTTAACAGGCCCACGCTGTCCGTGTCCGCCGCTCCATGAACATTCCTTAATCCGAGCGTCACTTCGAACACGGTGTCATGCATGACCACCATTGAAGATGCGCCTGTTCGCTACAACTCACACAGCAACCAAGACCAACGCAACGCATTTGAAAGACGGATGAGACAGAGAGAGCAATGTTGAGAAAGAGGAGGAGGATGCACTGGCGGCGGCACCCCATTTGTCGACGCAGGTGTTCTGTGACGCAACTATTCGCTTATCTACACCACCGTTGCGAAGGCAAGGCTGGCCCGGGTGAGCGGGAAACCCGCCAAGAGGGTGCCGAAAGGCAAACGCTATGGCGCATACGCCGGACAGTGGTTCGACACGGAAAACTATCGAATTGCCCTTCAAGAAGGACTCATTGTAAATGGCAACTCTCCTTCCACCCAGCCGCACAGCGGCGCAGGTTATGTACCAGCTTCGGGTTCTCTGGGTATTTTCACGGAATACAACTGCAGTGGGCAAAAAATAGTGAAGCAAAACTTGCGGAAAGCAAAGTGCACCCTGGAATGGCCAGAAACAATAATTATTTGGTCCTCGGTGGCATTAGCGGGAAAGCATCGCTACACCCTTTTCCAGGGGAATTTTTTTTCGCATTGTCCGTGTCTGGCAATTCCGCGTATAGTGCCGCAAACACTGAATGCGTAGTCGAAGCTGGAACAAATTATTCCAAAGTCGCGGATGTTTAGAAGGCTTGTCACGCACCACGAAACGTGCCGAGGTTGTTATAACAAACTTTTTGCTGACCACATGATCAGCACATAATTCCTTATGGTTGCCCAATGAGCTAGCCAAGCACCTGTAGCAAAGGCAGGGCACGTTGTTGTTAAATGTTGTTTATATAAACGATGGTTGTGCATAAGTGCAGTGACATCTTTCCGTGTGAAGTGGTCATAACCCACGTTTTTGAGCGTAGAAGCGCCTCAGCATACCTAATCAGCTACCACAGCAAGTTCGTAAGCAACGATGAGGTACGAGAATGTGCAGCTGTTTTCCATGTACTGAATAGTCCGTGTACAGTGCGTTGACCACCGTCGTTCCTTAAGCCACCTTCCACATAGACTCCCAGTCTGAACAGGTGTGGGACCTTAAACACTAAGAAGCAGTACCCCCCCCCCCCGCACGCACACACACACACAGACGAAATTCGATGGCGCACGGGCTCATACACACGCATACTTATTCACAGGCGCACACACATACACGTATACACACATAAGGCAACACACACACGTGACCGTAAACGCACGCATGCATGGGCGTACACATGTGCACAGGCAAGCTTAACACAAGCACGGACTCGCACATACACGCGCACGCACACCTGCACGGGTGTACACACAATCGCGCTTACACACGAACAAATGCGCAGGCTCACGCACACACACACCTATACTCGGGCGAACATTATGTTCCTGTATATAAGCCATAGCAAACGTGTAGCTTATAACCAACACTGAGGAAAGCTTTCGTAACATGGATTGCAGTTAATTGCCATTATAGATGAAACGCGATTTGCTTCTGCTGGCATTCTGCTGTATTCGGAGAGCACCTTCACACATTCTAAGTCTACGCCGTCATTTAACGCAAAGTTCACATATTCGTGAGTAGCTACGCTGCTCGGCCGCCAATCCGAAGGTCGCGGGTTCGATGCCGGCCGTGGCAGTCGAGTTAAGACGGAGGCGAAAAGGTAGAAGCATGTGCACTGTGCGATATCAGCGCTCATTAAAGAACACCAAATGGTTTACATGGTTTACACATATCGAGGTTTTTGAGACATAAAATCCCAAATATTATAAATATGTGTTGTTCTTTTGCTGCATATTCCATCTCATCACTCGACACCTACACCCTTCTCAGGCACAAAAGCACCCTTAGAGCCTATTTAGGGTGCTATCGAGGCAAGCACCCAAACAAAGGGGTGCTTTTTTTCAATCGACCATTTATGTTTGTTAAAGAGTGTTGCAAAAGGTGCTTTCTTGTGAAAGCACCTTTTTTACACCCTTTTGAGAGTAAATTTTTTTGCTGTGTCTATGTGTTTCAAATTGACCACATCAGAGATAACGCCAGCTACTAGAAAGGCTGACGCGTCACATGATTGCTTTTCTGGCTGTATTCAGGAGCGTCGTGCGCAACAAGACTGCCGAGGGGAACTTTGAAACCCGCGTGCAGCTCTTAGAGAAAAATACGGTGCCCTTCATGGTAGAGTGGCAACAAATTAAAACTCAATACGAGGTAAAGGCAGCTGACTAATTTTCACGAACCGTTCTTGAGTAACACAAGAAAATACAGATTTTGTACAACACGACAGTTCATGAGACCGTAGCAGTTTTTGTACCGCCACTCCCATGAGATCGAGCACCTTGTTTTTTCTGACACTTCCGAAATATTCATGTATTATGCAGTTTTTGTGATTTTAGATAATAACATTATAACACAAAAGACCGCCGTCTTCACCGGAACTTGCATTATTCTTCGTTTAAGCGAATTACATTTCGCAAGTCGTGGTCAGCTATTGATTACTCTCCTGGGCAAGGAAAGTCGTCGGTGTGTAAAGGTATGATGGTTTATTAAGCGAAGAAAGGCGAAGTGTATTGCAGAACGAAATTACTGCCTGTTGGAAGTGAAATGCCTGTCCACTAACAATCTCTCTATCCGGAGAAATTTTTATTCCGAACCTCGCAAACCATTTTTTTTTACCTGTGGCACACTGAAGAAATCGTAAGGCGCCGCTGAAGTACGTTTGGTCGGGATTTTATTTCGGGTAACCGCAGTGACTGCGTGGCCCCTCCGTTCTATATTTATCTGGTTAATCAGAGAGGCCATCGGCACCTTTAGCGTTTTACTTGGGAATATTTTACGAACATCGTTACTTCGTCCAGATGTAAATTTATTCAGCTGAATCAGACGCATCATTTTATTTCTTAAATACTGTTTATACATTCTCTCCTGATCATGCTATGCATCGGCTAGATGATGTATTTTATGAAAAAACTGCAGTCTTACAGTGTATATTTACCGTAGAGCTATAGCACAGAGTACTCAAGACAACACTTGTGTTCTTCTATTTATCGATTGATTGATTGATTGATATGTGGAGTTTAACGTCCCAAAACCACCATATGATTATGAGAGACGCCGTAGTGGAGGGCTCCGGAAATTTCGACCACCTGGGGTTCTTTAACGTGCACCCAAATCTATCTATTTATCGAAAATATGCAGACTTGTTTGGGTGAAGACATAGCATTTGAGAAGGAAGACAAACACCAAGTGTACAAAAAAGCCAAGAAACAACAAAAAATACGATTGAGCACGTTAAACCAACAGCGTAAATAAATCTGACCATGTAATTATTAAACATTGTGAAACGCAACGCCGGAATACAAAGTCTGAACACATTGCGGTAATGCTAGTGCTCCGAGATTGACACTCTGGGTGCTAGCCGTCTTTGAGGCATTTCCCTTTTCGGAATGAAGTGTCTTCCACTGCTGAAGCCGGCAGCACTCTTAATACTGCACACCGGTGACTACTAGTGGTCACGCGACAATTTGCGACTGGCGACCAAAAACCGACTGATGTTCACACCGGCAGAGGCTGCATGCGAGTGAACAAAAGTAGCAATAGCGGAGAATCACGTCCGGATCTCGTTATCAGCGAGAACTCTAGAGACTGGCGCCGATCAGCTGATCGCCGCCAGTTGAGTGAGCAGAGCCAACCGAGTGCGTCACATTTTTTTTATTTGTTCTCGTCAGCGCAATGAAAACACAAACAACAAAAAAATTGAGCATCGCTGATTGGTTCCAGCAGCTTTGCGACTCCAGTCACGCGACTGAAAAATCAGTCAGGAAGCGACTAGCAAAAAACAGTCGCTGTGCGACCATCTGCAACCGTTTGCCGCTGTTTGCGACCAGTCTCAAATGGTCGCCCAACGGCTGCTAGTCGCCGGTGTGCACCAGCCTTTGACAGGCTTGCTTTAAAGAAGGGACATCGTTTTTTGAACGTGGCGCGCTGTCTGTTCTAGCTGCAGTGTTTCGGCTATCTTAAGTGTTCACACCAAGCGCACATATTCCGCGTCATTCTGCGTCTAGCCACGATAAGCGGCTGCGCGATCGTTTTGATAAGCATTTTTTGTCCTTAGTTTCTTTTTTTGTTTCTCTACACTGCCGTCGGCTTGGGCCTTCCCAACAGTTGTCGATTGTTTCACTATTCCCTTGGAAGCGGTGTTGCCACTCGGGTCTACTAGGAAAGGCATATTTTTCTTGCCTACATAAGCAGAGTTCCCTAAGAAACGCCACTTTTGTACGTGGACAAAAGTTTAGCAAAGCTACTCATGCTAAAGGTTCATTTTTACCGCCACGGCTTCTCTCAAGCAAAAGAAAACTACGTTTCAGGGATGGAAACCAGGAATGGAAAAAAAAAACCACGTGCATAACATTAGGCAAACCTCAGTGGTACTTCGACGGTTATGTAAATAAACAGGGTTAATAAACAGAACATTCGTAGTAAATATTTTATTTGAAAAGTCAATATCTTCTCGCAACACCTTGCATCGCAAAAAAAAAAACAAAAAAACAAGGCACTTGAGCGGAATTCTTCACAACACGTTTCTAGCTGTATTCAGGATCGTCGTGCACAACGAAAGCACAGAGGGAGAGTTCGAAACCTGTGTGCAGCTCTCAGTGAAAATTACGGTGCCCTTCGTGGTAGTGTGGCAACAAATTAAATCTTGATACGAGGTAAAGGCGGCAGCCTAACATTCCAAGACTATTTTCGTGTAACACAAGAAAACACAGATTTTATAGAACACGACAACTCTTGAGGCCGAAACAGTTCTTGTACTGCAACTCCCCTTAGATTGAGGCCTCTGTTCTCTCTCGCACTACCAAAACACCTGTCTTTCATGTGGTTTTTGCAATTTCAGAGGATAACATTGCAACACAAAAAGCGCCGCCTTCACCGAATTTTTCATTAGTCGTCCTTTAGACAATTTATATTTAGTAAGCCACGGTAGGCTAACGATTACTCCCCTGGGCAAGGAATGTTTCATTAGTCATCCTTTAGACAATTTATATTTAGTAAGCCACGGTAGGCTAACGATTACTCCCCTGGGCAAGGAATGTAGTCGGTGTGTTACGGTATGCAGATTTTCTTAAGCGAAGAAAGGGGAAGTGTATTTCAGAAGAAAATTACTGCCTGTTAGAAGTGAAACACTTGTCCCCTAAACACGTAACTATTGAGAGAAATGTTTATTCCGAACCTCTCGAGCCAAGTTTCTATTGCGGCTCACTGAAGAAACCGCATGGCGCGGCAGGAGTACCTTTTACCAGGATTAACTTCCTAAAACCAGAGTGACTGCGTGGCCCCTCTATATATTTTCGCTGGTTTTTCAGGGAGGCCATTGGGACATTCAGCGTTATACTTGGGAGTATTTTACGCACATCGTTACTTCGTCCAGACGTTAATTTTGTGAGCAGGGTCAGATGTATCATTTCATTTCTTTGCTTCACTGCTTATATACTTCCTGCTGTTCATTTTATGGCAGTTGCCTTGACCTGACATTGGTGTTACGGTACTTCTCTCATAATGGTAAATGGTTTTGTGATATCGAGATTTTTGGGAGTAATCACATGCCCAACTACGTGAAGAATAATGGTATCAGAACAATTCCTCTTCAGGTGTTGTAATTGGCATCGACTGATCTATGTTTACGTCACGTGTTGAAGGCTCTTGCCATGAAGGCCTGGCCTACAATCTTGAAGATACCATCGCGGAAGCCCTGCAAGCATCCAAACGTAAATTATCATTCTCATCTAAAATAACAGAGTTCGACATCCTAACTGGAAAGGTTAGCTATACGAAAGCTATACGAAGGCGTGCTGAACGACGATACAGACGCACAAAATCAATTTACGACATGAGGGAAGCGAGACGGCTCAAGAAAAAGATTCTACGACACACTGATAAGCTGGAGAGCGAACGCCGGAAAGCATTCTGCGAATCTCTAAAACCTTTTAAACTGCTGTCTTATATCTGTAGAACAGTTCGTGGTCTTCGTTCCTCTCCACAACAACGGCACCCTTTTAAAGCTCTGGCACTCCATCAGGGAAAAAGAGAGCTCGAGGTGGCTTAAGAATTTTGCACGAGATTTGCCGCGAATATTATGAACAAGAGCATCGACGCCATGACCATTCCTGAGACTCGATTATCAGAAATGCACATTCTTTACACCATGGAAGAACTGGAAGGTGCGTTAGTCGATTCTAAGCGCACGTCATCGTCAGGTCCTGATGGCATTACTTATAGTGCTACAGGATATCTTGAATAAAAAGCCAGAAGAGAACTATTACGTGCTTCAATAACTCCTGGTTCAGCGGCAGTGTTCCCCGAGAATGGAAAATTAGTCGATTAATATGGCTTCTGAAACCGGGAAAATGATCATTGGACTTGACAGCGTATTGCCCTATTGCCATCGAAAGCTACATCGGAAAAGTGATGGAAAGAATGGTTCTATTTCGTCTCGAATGGTACTTCGAACGATACCCGAACTACCCTTCGTGCATGACAGGATTTCGTCGGGGCCGCTCCTCCATCGAGTGTGTCCTTGAAATATCGACAATTGTTCGGCGAAAAAAAAAGCCGCAAGCGTATATAAAAGGCACTCTTTCTTGACGTGAAGAATGCAGTTGATAATGCAGCTCACGATGCCATCTTCATTTCTCTCGCAACAGTGGGTTTTGGTGAACGAATGTTTGAATGGATAAAAGACTATATGTCTATCAGGGTTTCTTTTGTGCAAACATATGAGGGTAAAACTACTGAACATTACACCTACTGAGGAGTACCTCAGGGAGGTGTCTCAAGCCCCACCTTGTTCAATGTTGCCCTCATTGGTCTGGTGGAGGTTCTGCTAAAATCGGTGTGCCAATCCATATACGCCGATGATATTTGCCTCTGGAGTGCTGCAGTTACTCGCCCTCAGGTGCATGCACGAATACAGCAGGCAGCAACCCACAAAACAGCCTACCTCCGGAAACAAGGCCTGACTATAACAACTGTGAAGTGCGCATTGGTTGCGTATACACGCAATCCAATGACGCCATACCCTGTTTTTATCAATGGGCAGTGTGTCAAATATTCACAGACGCATCGTTTCCTGGGCATAACAATCGGCACAAGTCTTTCGTGGAGCCCGTATTGTGCGTAATTGAAGAAAAGACTGCTATCTATTGTGTATATAATGAAGTTCATGTGCGAGGAAGCACCAAGAACTTCTGTGGCCTCCATGCTACAGTTGGACAGGGCCCTATTTCTGGATTATTGTGGTACAGCTTGCCGGTACTGACGAGCACTTGCAAATCCAATACTCATTCATTGGAGAGTTTGCAGAGTCAGGCGCTGCGTATCTGCTTAGGACTACCCCGATGCACTTCTACTTAGGCCACAATCGTGCTTGCCAAAGATCATCCGGGCCGGACATATAGAGTTGTAGATTGCCTCAGAGCGTACATTCTACATGCTAGCCGTGTGCCCGACCACCCTTTGGCCCTTCTACCTTCTAGAAGACCATGTGCTACATTTTCAGACGTCATAGCCAAGTACCTAAACATCATTCCGTCAGGATGTACGCCAGCTAAGAGAATTACATGTATCTTGTGGTGCCTCGACCAGCTGCAGGTACGTCTAGAAATTTCGGGTATCAAAAATAAAACCAATCACTCCAGAGTAGAATTAAAGTAAGCAACACTGCTATTATTATATGAGTTGTACTTGAACTGAACACTGATATACACTGATTGGTCGGTCCCGTCCAGCAGCTCATCAGGTGGCGCTGTAATTACGGCTGCAGCAATGACAATCAAATTGAAGTTGTCGCATACGAATACGTCTATGGCATCAGAGCTTGCGGCTTTAAGAGCCGCTCTACAATATGTCGTTCAAGAGCGTCCAGGAGAATGGGTAATTTTCTGTGATTCGAAGGCAGCACTTAAGCGTTTGCAGTATGCATGCGTAAGAGGAATCGTGAAAAATTGGTACATGAAATAAGACGTTGTCGTCATGAAGCTCTAGCACGAGGGCATGTAATTATAAATCAATGGCTGCCTGTACATATAGGTATTACTGGAGATCAATTAGCCGATGATGCAGCCCGCTCAGCTCATGAAGAAACACGTGTGGTCCCGATTTATTTATCAAGAACTGAGGCAGCAAGACAACTTTGCTTGCTTGCTCGAGATCTTACACGCACGTTCTGGTCGTCTACCGGGTTCCAAAGGTGTCACTTTTATTAACTGGATCCGTCGTTCAAGATACAGCTGCCATTACTACTTGCCCGCTCCGATGCGACACTGTTATGCCACCTTTGGTAGGGTGTTGCATTCACAAAGGTGTACGCCTTTCGCATCGGTATTGCAGACACCTCTACATGCGACTCCTGCGGGAGATGAAGACACCATCCAACACGACCTGTGTGGCTGCACTTGCTATGACACGCAGTGATGCCAGCTCTGGATGGTTTGGAACCAACTTGACTCTAGACCATACAGTGTGCAGAAGATTCTGGGACCTTGGGTGTCTGCCTCAATTGCGCAGAAAGCGACTAAAGCATTTCTACATTTCCTGAAGACGACAAATCTGAACTACCACCTGTAGATCGTGTGTGCACGCCAGAGTGTGCTCGTGATTGTGGGTACCTTCTTATCACTCTGAAACCTGTTTTCGCTCCTTCATCCTTTCCCCAGTGAAGAGTAGCAAACCTGCTTTGCCTCTGCTTAACGTCCCTGCCTTTCCTTGCCCATTAATCTCTCTCTCTCTCTTCTACGCATAAGCTAGATGATGATTTTTTCATGAAAACACAGCAGCGTTACAGAGTGTCTTTTTCGGGAAGCTATAACTCATAAAACTGAAGACAATACTTGTGTTGTCTGATATATCGTTAAACGTTAAACCTCACATTTCAATCAATAAATCAATCAATCAATCAATCGATCAATCAATCAATCAATATCGATCGAGTTTGAAACCTTTGTGCAGCTCTCAGAGAGAATACGGTACACTTCATGGTAGAGGGGCAACGAATTAAATCTTGATACGAGATAAAAGCACCAGCCCTATAATCAATGACCCTTCTTGTTTAACACAAGAAAACACAATTTTATAGAACTCGACAGCTCTTGAGGCTAAAACAGTTTAACAGTTTTTGCACTGCCACTCCTCTAAGATGGAGCCCCCCCTTGTCTACCACACTTCCGAAACAACTTTATTTTATGCGGTTTTGGCGATTTGAGATGTTAACATTGTAACACAAAAGAGCGCCACCTTAACTGGATTTTGCATTAGCCTTCGTTTAGGCGACTTATATTTCGTAAGTTGCGGTAGGCTAACGATTACTCTCCTGGGCAAGGAATGTAGTCGGTGTGTTAAGGTATATAGGTTTTCTTAAGCGACGAAATGGGAAGTTTATTGCAGAATAAAATTACTGCCTGTGGGAAGTGAAATGCTTGCCCTCTAAAAACGTATCTATTGGGAGAAATTTTTATTCCTAACCTCGTGAGCCAAGTTTCTTTTACGGCTCACTGAAGAAATCGCGTGGCACGGCCGTAGTTTGTTTTACGGCGCTTTGACATCGGATAACCAGAGTGACTGCGTGGCCCCTCCGTTGTATTTTGGGTGGTTTTTCAGGGAGGCCAATGGGAGCTTTAGCGTTTTAATCTTCTCCTTTAATCCCCTCACCCCTTCCCCCTGTGCAGGGTAGCAAACCAGACGTGCGTCTGGTTGACCTCCTTGCCTTTCATTTCTTCCCTTCTTCCTCCTCCTTAATTTGGAGTATTTACGAAAATTGTTACTTCATTCAAGCGTAACTTTAGTGAGCTGAATCATATGTAGTAGTTTATTTCTTTGCTTCGCTGTTGATATACTCTCTGTAATCATACTATGCAGTGTCTAGATAAAGCAATTATTATCAAAACACATCAGTATTAAAGAGCATAATTTCTGTGAAGCTAGAGCTCAGAAAACTCCAGAAAATACTTGAGTTGTCTGATTTTCCAAATAGACAGGCATGCTTGGAGGAGACCCAGCATTTGTGAAGAAACACAAACACCAATTGTACAAAAAGCCGCGAAATAACAAGAAAAATTGTGACAGAAGACATGACATCAACAGCGCGAATAAATTTGGCAGTGTGTTTAACAAAAATTGCAAAAAAACACCGTTAGCCAAAGTCTGCAACGCAAAGCTGTAAAACTTGTGCTCTGAGATGGACATTTGTGGTGTCGGCCGTCTTTGAGGCTATAATTTTTTTTGACTGAAGTGTCTTCTTCTGGCAGTAGCTGGCAGCACCCTGCAGGCAGTCTTTCTTAAAAGAGAAGGAACAGTAGTTTTTGAACGTGGCGCGTTGCCTGTTCTAGTGGCAGTGCTTCGCCTATCTTGATTTAACACAGCAGGCACACGTATGCCGCGTCATTCTGCGTCCAGCTGCGATAAGCGGCCGCGCGCACGTTTTTATAAAGACTTTTTGCTTTGTTTCCTTATTTTTTTATTTCTCTGCACTGCTGTCTTCTGGGGACTTCCCGACAAATGTCGGTTGTTTCACTGTTTCCTTGGAAGCGGCGTTCCCACTCAGGGCTACTAAGAAAGGCATATTTTTCTTGCCTACATTGGCAGATTTCATTGGGAACGCCAATTTCATGCGGAGATAGAAGTTTACAAAGCCACTCATGGCAAAGGCTAACTGTTACCGCCACCGCTTTTCTCAAGCGATGGAAAACAACGTTTCAGGGATGAAAACATTGAATAAGAAACCGACGTGCATAACGTTAAGCAAACCTCAGTGTGACGTCGATGGTTATCTAAATGAGCAAGGTAAATAAACAGAACATTTATATGAGATATATTATTTCAAATAATATTATATCCTCGCAACACCTTGCATCGCAAAAAAAAACAACAAGACACTTGAGCGGAGTTCTTCGCAACACGTTTCTGGCTGTATTCAAGATTGTCGTACACAACAATAGCGCCGAGGGTGAGTTTTAAACTTTTGAAACCTTTTTGTTAAAGAACCCCAGGTGGTCGAAATTTCCGGAGACCTCCACTACAGCGTCTCTCATAATCGTAAGGTGGTTTTTTGAAGTTGAACCCCACATATCAATCAATCAATCAATCAATATCAATCGAGTTTGAAACCTTTGTGCAGCTCTGAGAGAATATGGTACACTTCATGGTAGTGTGGCAACGAATTAAATCTTGATACGAGATAAAGGCAGCAGCCTTATAATCAATGACCCTTCTTGTTTAACACAAGAAAACACAATTTTATAGAACATGACAGCTCTTGAGGTCAAAACAGTTTAACAGTTTTTGCACTGCCACTCCTCTAAGATCGAGCCCCCCACTTCCGAAACACTTTATTTTATGCGGTTTTGGCGATTTGAGATGTTAACATTGTAACACAAAAGAGCGTCGCCTTAACTGTATTTTGCATTAGTCTTCGTTTAGGCGACTTATAATTCGTAAGTAGCGGTAGGCTAACGATTACTCCCCTGGGCAACGATTGTAGTCGGTGTGTTAAGGTATATAGGTTTTCTTAAGTGAAGAAAGGGGAAGTGTACTTCAGAAGAAAATTACCGCCTGTTGGAAGTGAAATGCTTGTCCTCTAACAGCGTACCTATTGGGAGAAATTTTTATTCCGAACCTCTTGAGCCAAGGTTCCATTGCGGCCCAGTGAAGAAATCGCGTGGCGCGGTCGTAGTACCTTTTACCGCCCCGCCGCGGTGGTCTAGTGGATAAGGTACTCGGCTGCTGACCCGCAGGTCGCGGGCTCAAATCCCGGCTGCGGCGGCTGCATTTCCGATGGAGGCGGAAATGTTGTAGGCCCGTGTACTCAGATTTGGGTGCACGTTAAAGAACCCCAGGTGGTCAAAATTTCCGGAGCCCTCCACTACGGCGTCTCTCATAATCAAATGGTGGTTTGGGGACGTTAAACCCCACAAATCAATCAATCAATCAGTACCTTTTACCAAGATTTGACTTCTGAAAACCAGAGTGACTGTGTGGCCCCTCCAATGTATTTTCGCGGGTTTTTCAGGGAGGCAATAGGGACCTTCAGCATTTTACTTGGGAGTATTTCACGAAAAATGTGTCTTCGTCCAAGCGTACATTTGGTGAGCTGAATCAGAAGTAACATCTTATTTCTTTGCTTCGCTGTTTATATACTCTCTGTGTTCACGCTATGCACTGTCTAGGTAAAGCAATTTTCATTAAAAAACAACAGTATATAAAGTATATTATTTGTGAAGTTACGGCACAGAAACCTCAAGACAATACTTGTGTTGTCTGATTTATGAAAGTAGACGGACACGCTTGGGAGAAGAATTAGCATTTGAGGTGAACGACAAACACCAAGTGTACAAAAAGCCGCGATTTAACAAGAGAATAATGAGAGAAGACATGAAATCTACAGCGCGAATAAATCTGACCGTGAGATTAACAAAAAAACTGCGAAAAGCAACGCTGGAACTCAAAGTCTGCAACGCATAGCGGTAAAGCTTTTGCTTCGAGATTGATACTTTTACTGTCAACCATCTATGAGGCTTTATTTTTTTCGCAATAAAGTGTCTTTTTTTGGCAGAAGCCGGCAGCACTCTGCAGGCAGGCTTTCTTGAAAGAGGAAGGGGCAGCGGTTTTTGAACGTGGCTCGCTGCTTGTTCCAGCGGCAGTGCTTCGGCTATCTGATTCGTGCACAGCAGGGGCTCGTAATCCGCGTCATTCTACGTCAAGCCGCGCTAAGCGCCCGCGCGCACGTTTTGATGAACACTTTTATCATTATTTCCTTTTATTTGTTTTTCTGAACTGCTGTCGTCTGGGGACTTCCCATCAAATGTCGATTGTTTCGCTGTTCACTTGGAAGCGGCGTCGCCACTCAGGGCTACTAGGAAAAGCATATTTTTTCTTGGCTCGCATGTAGAGGTGTCCGCCATACCGATGCGAAAGGTGTACACATTTGTGAATGCAACACCCAAACATAGGCGGCATAACAGCGTTGCATCGGAGCGGAAACGTTGTGATGGTAGCTGTATCTTCACCGAAGGATCCAATTCATAAAAGTGACACCTTTGAAAGCTGGTAGACGACCAGAAAGTGCGTGTAAGATTTCGAGCAAGCAAGTAAGGTTCTCTTGCTGCTTTAGTCCTTGATAGAGTAATCGGGACCACACGTGTTCCTTCATGAGCTGAGCGGGCTGCATCATCGGCTAATTGATTTACAGTAATATCTATATGTCCAGGCAGTCATTGATTTATAATTTCATGCCTTCGTGCTATAGCTTCATGATGGCAATGTCTTATTTCTTGTACCCATTGTTCATGATTCCTCATACGCATGGCATACTGCAAATTCTGAAGTGCTGCCTTCGAATTGCAGAATATTACGCATTTTCCTGGACGCTCTTGAATGACATATTCTAAAGCGGCTCGTATAGCAGGAAGCTCTGATGCCATAGACGTAGTCGTATGTGACAACTTCGATTTGATGGTCATTGCTGCAGCTGCAATTACAGTGGCACATGATGAGCTGCTGGACGAGCCGACCAATCAGTGTATATCCGCGTTCGGTCCAAGTACAACTCATATAATAATAGCAGTGTTACTTGCTTCAATTGAACTCTGGAGTGATTGCTTTTCTTTTTGATACCCGGAATTTCAAGACGTACCTGCAGCTGATTGAGGTACCACAAGGGACATGCAATTCTCGTAGCTGGCGTATGTCCTGATGAATTGCGGTTCAGGTGCTTAGCTATGACGTCTAAAAACGTAGCACGTGGTCTTTCAGAGGTTATAAGGGCCAAAGGGTGGTCGGGGACACGGCTAGCATGTCAACTGTGCGCTCTGAGGCAATCCACAACTCTATTCGTCTTGACCAGATGGTCTTTGGCAAGCAGGATTGTGGCATAAGTAGAAGTGCATCGGGGCAGTCCTAGGCAGATACGCAGTGCCTGACTCTGCGAACTCTCCAATGCATGAGTATTGGATTTGCAAGTGTTCTTCAGTAACGACAAGCTGTACCGCAATAAACCTATAAATAGTGCCCTATACAACAATAGCATGGAGGCCACAGAAGTTCCCCATGCTTTCTCGCCCATGAATTTCATCACATGCACAATCGATAGCAGTCTCTTCTTCAAGTACGCACAATGCGGGCTCCACAAAAGACTTGTGTAGATTATTATGCCTAGGAAACGATGCGTCCGTGCATATTTGACACTCTCTTCATTGATATACACAGGGTATGGCGTCATTGGTTTGCGTGTAAACGCAATCAACGCGCACTTCACTGTTAATATAGTCAGGCCTTGTTCATGAAGGTAGGCTGTTATGAGGGTTGCTGCCCACTGTATTCGTGCACGCACCTGAGGGCGAGTAACTGATGCGCTCCAGTGGTGAATATCACCGGCGTATATGGAAAGGTACACCGACTTTGGCAGAATCTTCGCCATACCAATGAGGGCAGTATTTAACAAGGTGGGGCTTAGGACAGCTCCCTGAGGTACTCTGCAGTAGGTCTAATGTTCAGTAGTTTTACCCTCATATGCTTGCACAAAAGAAGCTCTGCCAGTAATATAGTCTTTTATCCATTCAAACATTCTTCCACCGATGCCCATTGTTGCGAGAGAAGTTAGGATGGCATCGTGAACTACATTATCATTTGCATCCTTCACGTCAAGAAAGAGTGCCGCTGATATACGCTTGCGGCTTTTCCTTGCTGAACAAATGTCGGTAATTCAAGGACACAGTCGATAAAGGAGTAGCCACGACGGAAGGCCTCTTCGCCCACCTTGCATTGCAAAAAAAAAACAAGACACTTGAGTGGAGCTTTTCGCAACACGTTTCTTGCTGTATTTACGGGCGTCATGCACAACAAGACCACCGAGTGTGAGTTTGTAACCTTTGTGCTTCTCTCAGATAGAATACCATGCCCTTCATGGTAGAGTGGCAACAAATTAAATTTTGATACGAGATGAAGGTGGCAGCCTATTAATCAAGGACCCCTCTCATGTAACACGAGAAAACACAGATTTTATAGAACACAACAGCTCAGAGGCCGAAACAGTTTTTGTACTGCCACCCCCCGAAGATCGATCCCCCCCGTTCGCTATCAAGCTGCCAAAACAGCTGTCTTCCATGCGGTTTTTGCAATTTGAGAGGATAACATTGTAACACAAAAAAGCGCCGGCTTCTCCGTATTTCACATTAGTCTTCGTTTCGGCGATTAATATTTCGTAAGTCGCAGTACGCTAACGATTACTCCCCTGGGTAAGGAATGCCATCGGTGTGTTAAGGTATGTTGGTTTTCTTAAGCGAAGAAAGGCGAAGGGTATGGCAGAAGAAAATTACTGCCTGTTGGTAGTGAAATGCCTTCCTTCAACAGCGTACCTATTGGGATAAGTTTTTATTCCGAACCTCTAGAGCCAAGTTTCTATTGCGGCTCACCGAAGAAATCGCGTGGGGCGGCCGGAGCTTTTTTTACAGGGATTTGACTTCGGATAACCAGAGTGACGGCATGGCCCCTCCATTGTATATTCGCTGGTTTTTCGGGGAAGCGATTGGGACATTCGGCGTTTTACTTGAGAGTATTTTACGAAAATTGTTTCTTCGTCTAAGCGTGGATTTAGTGAGCTGAATGAGAAGTGTTAATTTATTTCTTTGCTTCACTGTTTATATACTCTCTGTAATCATTCTATGCACTGTCTTGAATAAGCAATGTTCATCAAAACACAACAGTATGAAAGAGTATATCTTCTGTGAAGCTATAGCTCAGAAAACTCAAGACAACACTTGTGTTGTCTGATTTATCAAAATAGACGAACATGCTTAGAGAAGACCAAGCATTTGAGAAAAAACACAAACACCAAATGTACAAAAAGCCGTAAAATAAAAAGAAAAATCATGGCAGAAGACGTGACAACAGCAGCGTGAATAAACCTGACCGTGTGATTAACAAAATTCCGAAAAGCAACGCCAGAATTCAAAGTCTGCAAAGCAAAGCGGTAAAGCTTGTTCTCAGAGACTGATATTTTTGGTGTTAACGGTCTATGAGGCTATTACTTGTTTGGAATGAAGTGTCTTGTTATGGCAGTAGTCGGCAGCACCCTGCAAGGAGGCTTTCTTGAAAGGAGAAGGAGCACCGGTTTTTGAACGTGGCGCGCTGACTGTTCTAGCGGCAGTGTTTCGGCTATCTCGATTGTGCAGAGCAAGCACTCGCAATCCGCGTCATTCTGCGTCCAGCTGCGATAAGCGGCCGCACGATCGTTTTGATGAACACTTTTTGCTTTATTTCCTTCTTTTGTTATTTCTCTGCACTGCTCTTGTCTGGAGACTTTCCGGCAAATGTCGAATTTTTCGCTGTTTCCTTGGAAGCGACGTCGCCACCCAGGCTTACTAAGAAAGGACAATTTTCTTGCCTATACAGGGAAGAAAATCGGCAGAGTTCATTAAGAAACGCCACTTTTAAGCGGAGACAGACGATTAGGAAAGCCACTCATGGTAAATGTTATTTGCTACCACCACCGCTTTTCTCAAGCGAAGGAAAAGTACGTTTCAGGGATGGAAACATAGAACAAGAAAACCAAGTGTATAACGTTAGCAAACCTCAGTGTGGTGTCGAAGGTTATGTAAATAAACACGGTAAATAAACAGAACATTCATTGTACATATTTTATTTGAAATATCGATATCTCCTGGCAACAACTTGCATCACAAAAAATACGAGACACTTGAGTGGAGTTCTTCGCAACCCGTTTGTGGCTTTATTCAGGAGCTTCGTGCGAAACAATAGCACTGAGGGGAGTTTAAATCCTGTGTGCAGCTCTCAGAGAAAATACGATGCCTTTCATGCTAGAGTGGAAAAAAAATTAAATCTTAATAAAAGGTAAAAACAGCAGCCTAATATTCAAGGACCCCTCTCATGTCTTACAAGAAAACACAATTTTAAAGCACACGACACCTATTTAGGCTGAAAGAGTTTTTCGACTGCCACTCCACTAAGATCGATCTCCCATTGTCTACCCTATTGGAACAAATGTCTTTTATGTGAATTTTGTGATTTGAGATGATTACATCGTAACGAAAAAGAGTGCCGCCTTCAGCGGATTTTGCATTAGTCTTCGTTAAGGCGATTTATATTTTTTAACTCACGGTAGGCTAACGATAACTTCCCGGGGCAAGTAATGTGGTCGGTGTGTCAAGGTATGTAGGTTTTCTTAAGCGATGAAATGGGAAAGGTATTGCAGAAGAAAATTACTACCTGTTGGAAGTGAAATGCTTGTCCTCTAACAATGTACCTATTGAGAGAAATTTTTATTCCGAACCACTCGAGCCAAGTTTCTATAGCGGCTCACTGAAGAAATCTCGTGGCACGGCCGAAGTACCATTTACCAGGATTTACTTCCAAAAAGCAGAGTGACTGCGGGACCCTCCAATGTATTTTCGCTGGTTCTTCAGGGAGGCAATTGTGACCTTCAGCCTTTTATTTGGGAGTATTTTACGAACATCATTTCTTCGGCCAAGCGTACATTAAGATAGCTGAATCAGAAGAAATATTTTATTTCTTTGCTTCTCTGTATGTTAACTCTCTGTGTTTATGCTATACACTGTCTAAATAAAGCAATTTTCATCAAAACGCACAGAATTAATAATTATATTTTCTGTGAAGCTATAGCGCAGAAAACTGAAGACAATAATTGTGTTGTGTGATTTATCGAAATAGGCGCACATGTTTTGGTGAAGACCCAGCATTTGAGATAAAAAACAAACACGAAGTGTTCAAAACGCCGCAAAATAACAAGAAAAATCCTTACAGAAGACGTCACATCAACAGCGCGAATAAATCTGACAGTGTGATTAACAAAATTGCGAGAAGCAACGCCGAAATTCAAAGTATGCAACGCGTAGCGATAAAGTTAGTGCTCCGAGAATAATACAATTGGTGCCAACTGTCTTTGAGGCTTTTATTTTTGCGGAATGAAGTGTGTTTTTCTGGCAGAAGCCGGCAGCACTCTGCAGGCACGCTTGCTTAAAAGAAAAAGGAGCAGCAGTTTTTGAACGTGGCGCGCTGCCTGTTCTAGTGGCATTGCTTCGGCTATTTTGATTGTACACAGCAGGCGCACGTAGTCTGCGGGATTCTGCGTCTAGAAGCAATAAGTGGCCGTACGATCGTTTTGATAAACAATTTTTCTTCTTATTTCCTTCTATTTTTATTTCTCTGCATTGCTGTCGTCTATGGACTTCCCAAGAACTGTCGATTGTGTCGCTGTTCTCTTGGAAGTGGCGTCCCCACTCAGAGCTACAAAAAAAGGCATATTTTTTTTTTGCCTACATCGCCCGAGTTCATTAAGAAATGATCATTTTCTTGCTGTTACGGAAGTGTAGCAAAAGCAATTACGGTAAATCTAAACGGTTACCAACATCGCCTTCCTAAAGTGAAGGAAACCTACGTTTGAGGGATGGAATTATTGAAAAAAAATCCACGCGCCTAACTTTGAGCAAGCCTCAGTGGGACGTAGACGGTTATGTAAATAAACATGGCAAATAAAGAAAACATTTGAAGTAAATACTATATTTAAAATATCGATATCTCTTCGCACACCTTGCATCGCAAAAAACAAACAAAAAAGAACAAGACACTTGAGTGGAGCTCTTCGCAACACATTTCTGGCTACATTTGCGAGCGTTATGCACAACAAGAGCGCCGAGTGTGAGTTTGAAACATTTGTGCTTCTCTCAGAGAGAATACGATGCCCTTCATGGTCGAATGGCAACAAATTAAATCTTGGTACGAGATAAAGGCGGCAGCCTAATATTCAAGGACCCCTCATATGTAACACGAGAAAACACGGATTTTATAGAACACGACAGCTCTTGAGGCCGAAACAGTTTTTGTACTGCCACCCCCCCCCCCTAAGATTGCGCCCCCAGTTCTCTATCACACTTTAAAAACACCTGTCTTTCATGCCGTTTTCGCAATTTCAGAGGATAATATTGTAACACAAAAAAAAACGCCGGCTACTCTGGATTTCACATTATTCTTCGTTTAGGCGATTAAAATTTCGTAAGTCGCAGTTGGCTAACGATTATACCCCTGGGTAAGGAATGTCGTCGGTGTGTTAAGGTATGTTGGTTTTCTTAAGCGAAGTAGGAGGAAGTGTATTGGAGAAAAAAATTACTGCCGGTTGGTAGTATAATGCTTGTCCTCCAACAACGTACCTATTGGGAGAAATTTTTATTCCGAAGCTCTCGGGGAAAAAGTTTCTATTGCGGTTCGCTGAAGAATTCGCGTGGCACGGTCGGAGCTAGGTTTACAGGGATTTGACTTCAGATAACCAGGGTGACGTCATGGCCCCTCCGTTGTATTTTCGCTGGTTTTTCGGGGAGGCAGTTAGGACCTTCAGCGTTTTACTTTGGAGTATTTTACGAAAATTGTTTTTTCGTCCAAGCGTAGATTTAGTGAGCTCAATCAGAAGTATTATTTTATTTCTTTGCTTCGCTGTTTATATACTCTCTCTAAGTATACTATGCACTGTCTAGATAAAGCAATGTTCATCAAAACACAACAGTATTAAACAATATATTTTCTCTGAAGCTTTATAGCTCAGACAACTCAAGACAACACTTGTGTTGTCTGATTTATCAAAATAGACAAACATGCTTGGAGAAGACCCAGCATTTGACAAGTATCACAAACACCATTGTACAAAATGCCGCAAAATAACAAGAAAAATTATGACAGAAGACGTGACATCAACAGCGCAAATAAATCTGACCGTGTTTTTAACAAAAATTGCGAAAAGCAACATTGGAATTGAAAGTCTGCAACGCGTATAGCGGTAAAGCTTGTGCTTCGAGATTAATACTTTTGGTGTCAACCGTCTATGAGGCTCAATTTTTTCGCAATGAAGTGTCTTTTCTTGGCAAAAGCTGGCAGAACTCTGCAGGCAGGCTTCCTTGAAAGGAAAAGGGGCAGTGGTTTTTGAACGTGGCGCGCTGCTTGTTCTAGCGGCAGTGCTTCGGCTATCTGATTTGTACTTAGCAGGCGCTCGCAATCCGCATCATTCTGCGTCCAACCGCGATAAGCGGCCGCGCGCACGTTTTGATGAACACTTTTTTTATTTCCTTTTTTGTTTTCTGCACTGTTGTCGTTTGGGGACTTCCCAACAAATGTCGATTGTTTCGCTGTTCCCTTGGAAGCGGCGTCACCACTGAGGGCTAGTAGGAAAGGCATATTTTTCTTGGCTCGCATGTAGAGGTGCCTGCCATACCGATGAGAAAGGAGTATTGCTTTGTAAATGCAACACCCTACTAAAGGTGGCATAACAGTGTCGCATCGGAGCGGGAAAGTTGTGATGGTAGCTGTATCTTGAGCGAAGCATCCAGTTCATAAAAGTGACACCTTTGGAAGTCGGTAGACAACCAGAACGTGCGTGTAAGATCTCGAGCAAGCAAGTTGTCTTGCTGCATCAGTCCTTGATAGACGAATCGGGACCACACGTGTTCCTTCAAGAGCTGAGCGGGCTGCATCATTGGCTAATTGATTTACAGTAATGACGATATGTCCAGGCAGCCATTGTGTTATGATTTCATGCCCTTGTGCTAGAGCTTCGTGATGGCAATGTCTTATTTCATGCACCAATCATTGAATGTTCCTCTTACGCCTGGCATACTGCAAACTCCGAAGTGCGCTCCGGCCACCCAGGTGACGTCGACAGTGAGGACACGCTCATGTACTCTACGGCCAGTGATGAGAGCTCCGATGAAAGTGACTTTGTGCCCATGGCAAGACATAAGGCGAAGAGGAGGCTGCTTACGACATCTCCTTCTCAAAGTAAGGCCACCACGAATATTCAAGAGCCACCGGTTCAGACTATTTTATTTGTCCCGCTGAATGCCGCTGACAGCATGAACCGACTTAATCGCCAGGTCACGTCTATGTCACTTGAGGCGCTCGTTCCGGGACACATAACAGACGTGAGAATCAATGGCCGCAAGAACGTTCTGGCGATAGACGTTACGCAACGTACTGCTCTCGACGTATTGACCAAGGTGAATGTGCTCGGGAACATCAACGTACGTTCTTTCATACCAGATGGCAAGGACTCTGGGGCAGGCGTTATCTACGTCGTCGACACTTCTAACAGCGATATTGAATTTCCCACTCTAGTCAAACCAGTGACGGAAGCTACTAAAATCTCTCAAGCCCACCGTCTCGGGAACTCACGATGCGTGAAACTAGTTTTTAAGGGTGACAGCCTCCCAACTCAAGTAAGAGTTGGTCATTTTCGACACACAGTACGGCCGTTTATGCCGAAACCTCTTCAGTGTCGGAAATGCTGTAAAATAGGACACGTGAGTGCTGTTTGCACAAATTCTGCTGTGTGCTCCCGATGCTCGGAGCCGCACAACACGGAAGCCTGCCGGGCAGAACATCGCAAATGCGGCAATTGGCAAGGTCCTCACGAGGCGTCATCAAATCAGTGCCCAAATGTGAAGAAGAAAATGCAAGTGCTGAGGCAGATGGGCAGAGACGGTTCTACCCACAGGGAGGCCGCTGCCAAAGTGCCTAGGAGTTTTCCTATGTCCTAGGAGTTTTCCTATGGCGTTCGTGCCATAGGAAAACTCCTAGAACATCCTCTGCCAAGGCCAGGGATATACCGCTACCCCATATCACGCACTCACCACCACAAGCATCAACAAGTGCCAACAACAAGCATCCTCAGAAAGACGCAAGAAACATTGACCCTGACGCGTGGCCAGCGCTGCCGTCAGTGACACCGCCAGTAGAGCAGCAGCATCGCCCACTGAAAGCTACTTCAGAGCGAGTAAGTCATGACAGTCAAGATAACGAAATAATAGACGTGATTAAGACCCTCATGAAGACAATTCGAGTACTCTTGAATAATATTCAGACTCCGGCTGCCCACAGCGCTCTTCAAACACTGGACGCTTTGAATCCGGTGCTATTAAATCTACAGAAGCACCATGGCTCTTTCTCTGCAGCCCTTCCGTTAACAAGTGAAAGAGGCATCAATTTTCCAATGGAATGCACGAGGTCTTAAACCCCGCATTACGGATTTTCGACCATATGTTTTCAAGAATCAGTTTCCAATTATCGTAATTTGTGAACCACGTCTTCACAGTGCTTTACGACTTTCTAAATACGAGGCTTTGATATCTGCAACCCGTAACGAAACCAGTAAGGTCATTGTTTACATCAGGTGCGAACTCACATATATTGAGCATCCAGTAACACCGGACGACAGCAACCAATACGTGTTCCTGACAGTTAAGAGTAAAAACGTGAACTTCACGCTAGTGGCAGTATATATTTCGCCTTCAGGCCGCTTCGACCCAGCAAGATTAAGCGCCATAATATCAGCGACACCTGGGCCATGGATTATTACCGGTGATTTTAACGCTCATCACCCCCTGTGGGGAAGCCTGAAGATGGACCGTCGGGAAGAGATGTGTCCTCCTCTGCATCTGACCACCAACTATATTGTTTAAATGACGGCACTCCCACGTTTTTACGGGGTCTGACATATAGTAGCTGTCTCGACCTAACTTTTGTGTCAAGTAGCCTGAACACCAAGGTGCAGTGGCTTGCGGACAATGAAACGCATGGCAGTGACCACATCACCACTTATATAAAAATCAAGGGGCTAAGCAAGTCGCAAATCGCGCCCACTTCACGGATAGACTGGTCAAAGTACAGATCATCCACAGAGAAGCAATGCGAGAGAAACCAAGAAGGTTCTCTTGAAAGCCTAGAAGATATAATGAAGGCCGCTATTCAAGAGGCAACGTTTCATTGTGGACCTTTGCCAGATTTTTCCAAATATGAGGTGGAGTTGGAGCGACTTCGCGCAATCCGTCGTCGCGCCGAACGACGTTATAGGCGCACGAAATCCATCTACGACTTGAGGGAAGCGAGACGTCTACAAAAGAAGATTCAACGTCAAATCAATGCACTACAGTCGCAACGATGGAAGTCACTATGCGAGTCACTCGATCCCCACAAACCTCTTTCGCAAATATGGAGAATAATCCGCGGCCTACGAACATTGCCACAACAGAATCGTCCGTTCAAATGCCTTGCTCTCCACCAAGGCCGGCGTGAAATCGATGTAGCGGAAGACTTTTGTGCCAGGGTTGCAAACAAGGGGTCCGGGATCAACATTAGTAACCTACGAAACACGCCGGCGTCCAGAGGCACTCGGATGGACAATGTGTTTTCTCTAGAGAAGCTTCAGGCAGCATTGGCAGCATTCAAGCACTCGTCATCGCCTGGACCCGAGGGAGTCACTTACATGGCCCTTGCTAACCTAGGACGAACAGCTCGGCGTGCCCTTCTAGCTGTATACAATGACTCGTGGAGCAACGGTTTGGTTCCTCCTTCGTGGAAGTGCAGCCGCCTTGTGCCCCTGCTCAAACCAGGCAAATCGCCTCTGGACATGGCCTCCTATCGCCCCATCGCGCTTGCCAGCTGTTTTGAAAAGGTGATGGAGAGAATGGTGCTGACTCGCCTGGAGTGGTACTTGGAACATAACAATATAAACCCCGATGCTTTGACCGGCTTTCGACGTGGACGGTCTTCCATAGACAATGTTGTTGATCTAGTCACGTCTGTACAACAACAGAAGAGCCTAAAGAGATTATCAGCGGCCCTTTTTTTGGATATTAAGGCTGCAAAAGACAATGTATTACATGAAACCATCCTGGACACCTTGGGCAGCACTGGATTGGGAGGCCGCGTTTACCAATGGATCTACAGCTATTTGAAGGACAGAACCTTCTTCGTTCAGACAGAAGATGGCGCAACAAGGCAACATCATACTTATCGCTGCGTACCTCAAGGTGGGGTCCTAAGCCCCATACATTTCAACCTTGCGCTCATCGGCCTCGTTGATGTCCTGCCACACTCCGTACATCTGTCGATATACGCGGACGACATCTGCATCTGGGCATCAGGGGTCACGCGTCTACACGTACGAGCCAGGCTTTAGACAGCGGCTACACTGACGTCAAACTACCTTCAAGGACGAGGACTGGAGCTGTCATATGAGAAATGCTCACTAGTTGCGTTTACGCGCAAGACAATGACGCCATACCGCATCAGAATTAATGGACACACAATGAGCTATCAAAAGACTCACTGTTTCCTGGGAGTAATAATACATCGTGATTTCTCTTGGAGCCCTCATATCGCTTACATGAAGAAGAAACTGACCATGATTACCCACGTCCTAAGGTTTCTTGCGGGAAAATCATGGGGTGCATCGGTACGAGCCATGCTTCAACTGTATGCTGCACTTTTTCTTGGCTTCATGCGCTACAGCCTACCTGTGCTTGGCAAGGCCCGCATAACAAACGTACACGTTCTCCAGTCATTACAAGCTCAAGCACTGAGAATATGCCTCGGGCTGCCGAGATGCGTATCCTCAGCAGCGACTGTCGCAATCGCTCATGAACACCCTATCACAACCTACATTCGTGTCGATGCTTTAAGAACGCACATAAGACATGCCACCCGGATTCAATCGCATCACCTCGCCTCTCTTCTGACTTCCAGGCCATGCTCTGCGTTCTGCTCTATTATTGCCCCACATCGCTAGGTGATTCCCACGAACTTCACGCACGCAGCAAGACCGTCGTTACCATTGTGGTGTCTACATCCACTGGAAGCCCTGATAACCATCCCCGGAATGCAAAAGAAGAAAAATTTGTCCAATTTGGCCCCAAAACAAACAACATTACTGTTTCTGCATGAGAAACACAGTGGACGCAT
The DNA here is from genome assembly GCF_043290135.1 of Rhipicephalus microplus. Taxonomy (NCBI): domain Eukaryota; kingdom Metazoa; phylum Arthropoda; class Arachnida; order Ixodida; family Ixodidae; genus Rhipicephalus; species Rhipicephalus microplus. Next base: position 44,707,893 of record NC_134707.1, read on the forward strand.
TCACATTTACACGGATGGGTTAGTCACTTCAACAAGTTCAACAGGCGCAGTGGTAATTCCGGAGAAATCCATCACTATAAAGTTCAAGACCTCGCATTTGACATCATCCATGGCGGCAGAACTCGCCGCCATTCGTGCCGCTCTGCAGTTCCTAGTTGAAGAACCGCAACAGACATGGTCAATATTCTCCGACTCCAAAGCAGCTCTCCAGGGCATTGCCTCGCCATATCGTCATGGACCAAACGAACAGCTAATTGCTGAAATACGACTGCTTCATCACCGGGCTATAGAGAAACAACATGACATAGCGTATCAATAGATACCAGGCCACTGCAGCATTGATGGAAACGACCGTGCAGATGAAGCAGCCTGAACTGCTCATGATGATGCCCCTTGTGTAGCTATACCATTATCAATAACGGACGCCGCTGCAAGACGTCGATCACTTGCACGAGAACTGACACTCACCCAGTGGAATTCACCGGCATTCACCAACGTCCGCCTTCATAATTTGGACCCACACCTACAGCTCCGTCTTCCATCAGGAATAACCAGAGCAGGGGAGACACTTTTGGGCCGTCTGTGGATTGGGGTGGCCTTTACGAATGCTTATTCGTTTCGAATCGGAATAACCAGAAGCCCGGCATGTGACAACTGTGGCTGCGCAGAGACTTTCTCCCATCTTCTCTTCGAGTGTCCCCGCTTCAGCGTGCCAAGAAAAGAGCTGTCAAAAGCTTTAGATAGAATAGACAATCGCCAATTGTCGAAAGAAAGGGTATTAGGACACTGGCCGAGACCGTCCTCTGCACGCAAGGCATTGAGAGCGTTGTTGCGCTTTCTGCGGGCAAGTGGTCTTAGAGACAGACTGTAAACAGCGTCGTGGATCGTCTGATGACCTTCTCTCTCTTTTTTTACAACGTCTCTTTTCTCTCATCCTCTATCCTTCTTACCCCCTTCCCCAGGACAGGGTAGCCAGCCGGTCTGAGAACTGGCTAACCTCCCTGTCCTTCCTCATTTAATCCTCCTCCTCCTCCTCCTCCTTCGATGTGCTGCCTTCGAATCACCGAATATAACCCATTTTCCTGGATGCTCTTGAACGACATATTGTAAAGCAGCTCTTATAGCAGCAAGCTCTAATGCCGTAGACGGAGTCGTATGCGACAACTTCAATTTGATTGTCATTGCTGCAGTCGTAATTACAGCGGCACCTGATGAGCTGCTGGACGGGACCGACCAATCAGTGTATATTTGCGTTCGGTCCAAGTACAACTCATGTAATATTAGCAGTGTTGCTTGCTTCAATTCCACCCTGGACTGATTGCTTTTCTTTTTGATACCCGGAATTTCTAGACGTACATGCAGCTGGTCGAGGCACCACAAGGGACATGGAATTCTCGTAGCTCACGTATGTCCTGATGGAATGCTGTTTAGGTGCTTGGCTATGACGTCTGAATACGTAGCACGTGGTCTTTCAAAGAGTTGAAGGCCCAAAAGTTGGTCGGAGACATGGCTAGCATGTCGAATCTGCACTCTGAGGCAATCCGCAACTGTATATCTGCTGACCGGATGGTCTTTGGCAAGAACGATTGTGGCATAAGTAGACGTACATGCATCGGGGTTGTCTTAGGCAGATACGCAGCGCCTGAATCTGTGAACTCTCCAATGAATGAGTATTGGATTTGCAAGTGTTCGTCAGTACCGACAAGCCGTACCGCAATAAACCCAGAAATAGGGCCCTGTGCAACTGTAGCATTGAGGCCACAGAAGTTCTCCATGCTTTCTCGCACATTAATTTCATCATATGCACAATAGATAGCAGTCTCTTCTTCAAGTACGCACAATGCGGGCTCCACGAAGGACTTGCGTCAATTATTATGCCCAGGACACGATGCGTCCATGCATATTTGACACTTTGCTCGTTAAAGTAAACAGGGTATGGCATCATTGGTTTGCGTGTAAAGCCAAGCAACGCGCACTTCACAGTTGATATAGTCAGGCCTTGTTTCTGAAGGTATGCTGTTGTAAGGGTTGCTTCCCACTGTATTTGTGCACGTACCCGAGGTCGAGTAACTGCAGCACTCCACATGCAAATATCATCGGCGTATATGGATAGGCACACCGACTTTGGCAGAACCTCCACGAGACCAATGAGGGCAACGTTGAACAAGGTGGGGCTTAAGACACCTCGCTGACGTACTCCGTAGTAGGTGCAATGTTGAGTTGTTTTACCCTCATAAGTTTGCACCAAAAAACCCTGCCAGATATATAGTCTTTTATCCATTCAAACATTCGTCCACCAATGCCCATTGTTGCAAGAGAAGTGAGGATGACATCGTGAGCTACATCATCATATGCATCCTTCACGTCAAGAAAAAGTGCCACTGATATACGCTTGCGGCGTTTTTACTGGTGAACAAATATTGATAATTCAAGGACACAGTCAATGGAGGACTGGCCACGACGGAAGCCTGTCATGCAAGAAGGGTAGTTGGTGTATCGTTCCAAGTACCATTCGAGACGAAATAGAACCATTCTCTCCATCAATTTTCAAAGTCAGCTTTCTAGGTCGATATGGCAATACGCTGTCAAGTCCAATGGTCATTTTCCTGATTGCAGAAGTGGTAATGATCGACTTATTTTGCATCTCGGGGAACACCGCCGCTGACCCAGGAGGAATTCAAACACGTTAATAGTTCTTTTCTGGCTTTTTATCCAAGATGTCCTATAGCACTATAAGTAATACCATCAGGACCTGACGATGACGTGCGCTTAGAAGCGACTAACGCACCTTCCAGTTCTTCCAGGGTGAATGGAATGTGCATTTCTCATAATCGAGTTTCAGGAATTATCACAGCGTCGATGCTATTGTTGATATTATTCCCGGTAACTCTCGTACGAAATTATTCAGCCACCTCGAGCTCTGTTTTTCTATGATGGAGTGCCAAAGCTTTAAAATGGTGCCGTTGTTGCGGAGAGGAGCGAGGACCACGAACTGTTCTCCAGATATAAAACATCAGTGTAAAATGGTTCAGAGATCCGCAGAATGCTTTCCAGCGTTTGCTCTCCAGCTTGTCAGTGCGTCGTCGAATCTTTTTCTGGAGCCGTCTCGCTTCTCTCAGGTCGTAAATTGATTTTGTGCGTCTTTATCCTCCTTCAGCAGGCCTTCGTATAGCTCGTAATCTTTCCAGTTAGAATGTCGAACTCTGTTATTTTAGACGAGAATGATAGTTCACATTTGGACACTTGCATAGCTTCCGCGATGGTATTTCCAAGAGTGTAGGCAAGGCCTTCATGGCAAGCGCCTTCAACACGTGACGCAAACATCGACCCGTAGATGCCAAATACCTCACAATGAAAGAGGAATTTTTCTGATTCCATTAATCTTCACGTAGCTGGGTATGTGATCCCTCCCAAAAGCCCCAATATCGCAAAACCATTTAACTTTGTGAGAGAAGCACCGTGACACCAAAGTCACGTCAATGCAACTGCCATTGAATGAACAGCCGAGAGCATAAAAGCAACCAAGCAAAGAAATAAAATATGACATCTGATTCAGCTCACAAAATTAACGTCTGGACGAAGTAACGATGTGCGTAAAATACTCCCAATTATAACGCTAAAGGTCCTGAAAGCAACGCCGGAATTCAAAAGTCTGCAACGCAAAGCGGTAGAGCTTGTGCTCCGAGATTGATACTTTTCCTGTCAACTGTCTATGAGGCCATCAGTTTTTCTAAAGGCAGTGTCTTCTTCTGGCAGTAGCTGGCAGCACCCTGCAGGCAGGCTTTCTAAAAAGGAGAAAGAGCAGTGGTTTTTGAACGTGGCGCGCTGCCTGTTCTAGCGGCAGTGCTTCGGCTATCTTGATTGTACACAGCAGGCGCACGTATGCCGCGTCATTCTGCGTCCAGTTGTGATAAGCGGCCGCGCGCACATTTTGATAAGCACTTTTTTCTTTACTTCTTTTTTTTAATTGTCGGCGCTGCTGTTGCTATGGGCTTCCAAACAAATGTCGATTGTTTCACTGTTTCTTTGATTGATTGATTTGTGGGGTTTAACGTCCCAAAACCACCATATGATTATGAGAGACGCCGTAGTGGAGGGCTCCGGAAATTTTGACCACCTGGGGTTCTTTAACGTGCACCCAAATCTGAGCACACGGGCCTCGACATTTCCGCCTCCATCGGAAATGCAGCCGCCGCAGCCGGGATTTGAACCCGCGACCTGCGGGTCAGCAGCCGAGTACCTTAGCCACTAGACCACCGCGGCGGGGCCACTGTTTCTTTGGGAGCGGCGTCGCCGCCCAATGCTACTGTACGGCATAGAAGAAAATGGAAAAGTAAGCTAGTTGGTGAAGATTCACTATTAAGTGCAGCGTGAAACACCCGCACATAGACTAGAAGGCGACACGCTACAACGCTGTACCGTGTCCTGTAGTAGTCTATGTGAGAGTTGTTTCGCGCTTTACGCCATAATGAATACGGCATCCGTCATTTTCAGATCACAGGGCAGACATAGCCACCGTGGATAGATGACGCCATAGGGCAAGAACGAAACCACTCGCTCAAATTCAGCGACAACTCTGGTTGTTTTTCGACCATGTAAGGCTAATGTTTTTTTTTGAGTTCTTGAGACACTATGTTGCCCGCCCGATGGCTGAAATGGCAAATTTATCAATATTTTCAACAGGCGAAAATGCACATGTCTATACAAACAATTTACCGAGTGTACCGTCTACGCGTAACGTACTCTTTGATGGGATCGGAAAGTCCTGCAAGGAATGCTGGTCGCGCCAGCGAGGAAGCCGAAAACTGCCGAAACGGCGAAGAGCAGACGCTTGAAGACTAGATGCCCACGCTTCACCAGGTCTGTGACTCACCCGGCCATGTGTGCGAGCTTCTCGCAGCTGTCGGAGAAAGGGAGTTAAGATTCGAACACGTTTAGAGCTCAAAGAACATGAATGTTGCTCTGCGATAAAGGGGAACAGGTATTGGTCTCTACATTCCTGGTTGCCTTTTAAGCCACCACTTGTCCAGGCCCTCCAAGTTGGTGGCTGTGGTCATGGGCTAAAATGCTTACGCTGATTTGTCGCTAAACTGAAACTTTTTTAAAATTGTCATGGAAAGAGAGGCATAAAGTTGTGGAGCTCTGTTTGACTTAGATAAGATGTATTGATATCAGTCATGACACACAACTCACATTATATGCAGAACTGGATGCAGTCACAGTGCACCCGCTATTTGGTACGGACAATGCTTTAAATTTGGTGCATAAGCACTCTCGAAGAGACACCATATTAACCGTACATTCAGTATGGCAACCTGGCAGTGCTAGTTCTCTAACAAGTACTCTAATATCGAGCTATTGAAGGCAATGTGTAATCGTCAGCTGCGAGTGGTTAGTGGCCGTTATGACTGTTATACGACAAATCGTGTGCGGACGATGGTGTAACAACATTTGCCACCCATTGAACGCCCGCCCACATGGAAAAGAATATGAAGTGTTCAACCTAGGAAGCGACGGGCAAACACATGGGACTCACAGAACACAAGCAGGCGCTGCAGTGGCACCTTAGTACTGTCACTTTTGTCGCCTTCAAACACTTTATGTCATACACACCATTTTGCCAATAATCGCAATCCAGGGGAAGGTTTTGAAACAATTCATAAATTCCATTCGAAGACTCTCTGCGAAACTCTCAAGCCTGTCATTTGGCACAAGTAGCAGAAAATGCAAACGAACAAACCCAGTGAAGTTCATTTAGATTTATTTACACCAAAATATCACCAGAGTTGGCTTTTAAACTTTTTTTTGCATGTACATGCAACGCCGTTCCCGCGCATATTTTGTGTGAGACATCGAATCCAAACTCGCGACTACAAAGCGATTCACCAGAAGGTGGGCTTTCACATTCAACAAAGCCAGGTTCTTGCCAAATCTTGTTTACTACTACGGAAGAACCAAAACCTCGGGAATTGGAAAGCTACGTTGGAGCTATACAACGCATAGCAAAAAGCGTGTGCCTCAAGTTTTACATTTCGGTGATTTGTTGTCTTCGAAACAATACTGTCACGATGAGTCACAAGTACTGGGGGATTTATTAAACCACCAGGTAGCTAGCACTTGGACGATGCGTCAGTCGTGGCTGGCTCTCGAGCAAAGAAGAATGCGATCTTCTGTTTTCCTCCAGATTTAGAGCCGCTCTTGCTGTCAACCCACTACGTGCTGGCGGCATTATCCCCCCTTCCGAAAAGAAAAAAACAAGTACCAAAAAGAGGAAAGGAAAGTACATAGCAGCACCGCGATGCTACTACATAGGCACGTGAAAAAAAATGGAAATTCAGATGAAGTGAAAGTAAAAATTAAAGAGCGTGCCAACATAGGAAACGTCAATGAACGAGAAAGTAAGTTCACAAAATAAACAAAAAACGCAAAGAACGCTGTACGGTAAAGGAAAAGTTACGAACAACGCGCAATAAATGGCTTCATGCGCAACACATGAACGACGTCCGGCCTCAGCCGTGTCCTGCTCCGTGCATGGGGTGTTGAGTCCGGAACCACTTCGTAGTTCACGTCACTGACGCGGCGTAACACTTTATATGGGCCAACGTACCTACCGGCTCAGCAACTTTTCACTAAGGCCACGGCGGCGGACGGGCGTCCACACCCAAACTTGATTTTCGGGGGTGTAAAACACTTCTCTGTGGCGGGTATTATAGCGTCGTATGTCTGCCTGCTGTTGCTGGCCGATGTGCAGTCGCGCGAGCTGCCGGGCTTCTTCGGCACGCTCAGCGAATTCTTCGGCGTCTGTTGCCAACTCGTCTTCGTCCTGACACGGTAGCATTGAGTCTAGCATGGTCTGCACTTCGCGGCCGTAGAGAAGCCTAAATGGCGTGAATCACGTGGTCTCTTGCACGGCGGTATTATACGCGAAGGTCGCGTAAGGCAAGATCCGGTCCCATGTTTTGTGCTGTACGTCGATGTACATTGAGATCATGTCTGCGAGGGTCTTATTCAGTCGTTCAGTAAGTCCGTTGGTTTGAGGGTGGTACGCAGTTGTCCTTCGGTGTCTGGTGTTGCTCAGTTTGAAAACTTCGTCCGTAAGCTGCGCTGTGAATGCCGTCCCTCTGTCCGTTATTACACTGGAAGGAGCACCGTGTCGTAACACGATGTGGCGCATGAAAAATTGTGCTACCTCAGAAGCCGTGGCTCGTGGGATCGCCTGAGTTTCAGCGTAGCGTGTCAAATAGTCGGTCGCGACGATCACCCATTTGTTGCTGTCCGCAGACATAGGAAATGGCCCGAGAATGTCCATGCCGACTTGGTTGAACGGCGTGCAGGGTGCTTTAATGGGCTGAAGCAAACCAGCTGGCTTAACAGATGGTTGCTTTCGGCGCTGACATTCCCGACAGCTCTTTACGTACTTCTTTACGCTTGCTGAAAGTCCTGGCCAATAGTACCTCTCGCTCACTCTGGCAAGTGTCCTTGAGTAGCCCAGATGACCGGATATGGGTTCGTCATGGCAAGCGAAGAGGACGTCGTCTCGCATGTCTCGAGGAACCACCAGGAGGTAGGCACGATTGTTCGAACGAGCGTTCTTGTACAGCACACCGTCTCGTAGGCAGAACGACGTCAACGAGCGGGATAAATGACGTGGTATGATTGCGCCCTGGCCCTCTAAATGATCAATGATTGGACGAATCTCTGCATCATCTCGCTGTCGTTTGCTCAAGTCTGATGCACTAACGGCGCCCAGAAAGCCTTCGTCTTCCTCTGCTTCCTGACTGACGACATGAAGGGGTGCGCGTGACAGTGTGTCAGCGTCTTCATGCTTACGGCCGGACTTATGGACGATGGTGACATCAAATTCCTGCAGCCGCAAACTCCACCGTGCTAGCCGACCTGAAGGGTCACGCAGGCTTGCCAATTAACAGAGCGCGTGATGGTCCGTCACTATCTTGAAGGGACGACCATAAAGGTATGGGCGGAACTTGGTGATTGCCCACACGACTGCGAGGCACTCTTTCTCCGTCGTGGAATAATTCGCCTCAGCACGGGATAGAGAGCGGCTGGCGTAGGCTATCACTCTTTCGATGTCCTCTTGACGCTGAACGAGCACTGCACCGAGCCAAATGTTACTAGCGTCGGTATGAACCTCCGTGTCAGCATCATCGTCGAAATGAGCGAGAACGGGCGCTGATTGCATGCGCTGTCGCAGCTCATCAAAAGCTGTTTGTTGCTCGTTTTCCCAGACAAACGGCGTGTCGTCCCTTGTGAGACGTGTCAGAGGTTCTACTATCTGTGAAAAGCTATGAATGAATCGGCGATAGTAGGCGCACAAACCAAGGAAGCGCCGGACGGCTTTCTTATCGACAGGAGCTGGTAATTCGGCAACAGCGGCAAGCTTGTCCGGATCGGGACTGATTCCTTCGGCGCTAACTACATGTCCAAGAAATTTTAGTTCTTTATAGCCGAAGTGGCACTTCTGTGGCTTTAGTGTGAGGTCCGCCGATCGGATAGCCTCCAGCACGCTGCGCAGGCGGTGAAGGTGCTGCTCAAACGTGGTAGAGAAGACCACCACATCATCAAGGTAGACAAGACAAGTCTGCCACTTGAGCCCTGTGAGGACAGTGTCCATCATTCGCTGGAAAGTTGCCGGCGCTGAACACAAGCCAAAAGGGAGCACTCGAAATTGGTATAGGCCGTCTGGAGTCAGAAAGGCTGTTTTCTCACGGTCTCGCTGATCTACTTCGATTTGCTAATACCCACTTTTGAGATCGAGAGAAGTGAAATGATGGGCACGACGAAGTCTATCCAGCGAATCGTCGATACGTGGCAGCAGATACACATCCTTTTTCGTCACGTTGTTAAGCTTTCGGTAGTCGACGCAGAAGCGTAGCGACCCGTCCTTCTTTTTGACAAGTACGACTGGAGATGACCACGGGCTGTTAGATGGTTCAATAACGCCATCGTCAAGCATCTCGGTGACTTGCGTACGTATTGCTTCACGTTCTTTGGCCGACACGCGGTAGGGGTTCTGGTGTATCGGACGTGCGTCCTCGTACGTGATGATCCTGTGTTGAGTGATGGACGTCTGGCGGATCTTTGAGCAAGTTGCGAAGCAAGACCTGAACTCTAACAAGAGCGCTCGTATTGCAGTCTGGTTAACGGTGGACAGATCAGGATTGATGTCAATATTACTCATTGACGTGTCGGCAGTATCCACTATTTCCGACGTGAAACAGTTGGTGACGTTTGCTACTTCGTGGGCAAACGCTATCGAAGTGCCACGGAAAAGATGTCGATGCTCGTTGCTAAAGTTGGTTACGAGCAATTCAGATCGACCATCACGAAGGTGTATTACACTTCTAGCTACACAAATGCCTTGCTGCAGGAGGTGTTCTAAATTTGTCTCAGCCACCACATCGCCATCGCCCAAACCACAGCATGTTACGTCGACTAGAACACTTGTTCGTGGAGGAAGCGTCACACTCTGTTCAGAAATATGGAGTACGTTGACACGCCTTCCACCATCCTGCACGTTGATTGCTCGCTGGGCTGAGAACGTGACGCGGCGCTCTTGCAGATCAATGATAGCTCCATTTTCTTGTAGAAAGTCAACTCCCAGAATGACGTCACGGGAACATTCGCGCAGAACAAGGCAGCTTGCTACGAACGTGTACCCTTGAATCTGTACTCTAATTGTGCAGGCACCCAGTGGAGTTACGACATGGCCACCAGCTGTCCGAATCTGCGAGTTATGCCACGGCGTGATTACTTTCTTCAGCTGCGTTGTCAGTTTCCCGCTCAGTATGGAATAGTCTGCGCCGGTGTCCACTAACGCAATAACTGCACAACCATCAATTGTCACTGCTATGTCGAGTAAAAGTCGGCCATCCTTTGCAGCAGTATGTGATGTCGGACCGGTTTCTGTACAGTTCTGCGTCAATAGTAGGTCTTCAGCGCTTCGACGTTCAGCGACCCCGCCCCCAGAGGTCGCTTTGGCTAGTTTTCCCGGCGCGGGCTGGGAGTCCGTGTGGTAGAATACCGCTGGGGCGTTGATAAAAATCGCCTCGGTGATGGCGAGCGCGACTGGCGCCCGGCAGATGGTGGTGCATGCTGCTGGGAGAGGTAATTTTCGATGTCGCGCGGTCTCTGGCCGTAGCGGGGTGGCAGTGAGTACGCAGAGAAGCCGCGAAGCCCAAGACGGCGATTGGGCACTGGCGGTACAAGTGATCAGCTTCTCCGCAGTGAAAGCACAGAGGCCGGCGATCAGGTGTGCGCCAAACATCAGACTTTCGAGGAGACGTGCGCCGATCGTCGATGTATTGAACTGGTTGCACTGAACGATGGGCGACAGAAGCACCAGGGACAAAGGCCAACGGTGGTGGCGTGTACGTGCCTTCGTAGTACGGTATGTGCTGCGCTGACTGTAGTGAAACCGCAGGAACAGGATGGACGAATAATGGCGGCGTTGCAGCAGGGCGTTTCAAGGCTTCCGCGCGGGTTGTCTCACGGCGGTATTCAGCAGGAGCTGGCACAGCTGTATCATGAGGCAAGGTGTCCCGGAGGGCCTGGTGCAGCTCATCCTTGATCACACTTGCAATAGAGTTGACTGTAGGATGAGGTGTTACACCAGCCTTTTGTAACTCTTCACGTACTATATCACGGATGAGTTCACGTAGACAGTCGTTGTTGGTTCTAGTGGCGGTGAAAATGTCGGCAGTAGACATGCCACTGACTTGCCTGTCGTATTGGTTGGATCGCTGCTGCAGCATTTGTTCCATTGTCACGGCCTCGGACAAGAACTCCGCGACCGTCTTCGGAGGACTTTGCACGAGGCCGGCAAAAAGCTCGTCCTTGACACCGCGCATCAATGACGCAACTTCTTGTCCTCCGTCATTCTTGAATCGGCCCGTCGGAAGAGGCGCGTCATGTCTTCGACGAACGTGGTCACAGTTTCGTTTGGCAGCTGGACGCGGGCCAGAATAGCTCGTTCAGCTCGTTCTTGGCGATCAGCACTGGCATACGTCTGCAGAAGTCTACGAGAGAATTCGGGCCACGTCGTCAGCTGTTCCTCTCGGTTTTGGTACCACGTACGTGCCCCGTCTTCGAGATAGAAGTAGACACGACCCAGTTTCGCCGCGTCGTCCCACTGATTCAAGGAGGCTACGCGCTCGAAATCCGCCAACCAGTCCTCAACGTCCTCGTGCTCCGAGCCATGGAACGTCGCCGGTGCGCGTGGGCTTTCCAACGTGTAGCGGTTCGACGTCGAGCTTCCCGTGCCGGTTGCCGAGGTTTGCACCGAAGCGCTGGTCATGTTTGTCGACGTGGTGGGAGCAGTATCGTCGGCTTCCGGAGGCAATCCCTTGATTCGGCGGCTGGTCCGATGCACGGGAGTATTGGCTGGCACTGGACTCGTATCGCGGCTTCCAGGGGGCGTCTGCAGCATCCGTGAGACTACCCAGCACTTCCACCAGTTTGTCACGATGAGTCACAAGTACTGGGGGATTTATTAAACCACCAGGTAGCTAGCACTTGGACGATGCGTCAGTCGTGGCTGGCTCTAGAGCAAAGAAGAACGCGATCTTCTTTTTTCCTCCAGATTTAGAGCCGCTCTTGCTGTCAACCCACTACGTGCTGGCGGCAATACCAATATTTTTTTGAAGAACGAAAAGATGGCAGCAGTCCTCAGGCGGGCTTGCTTGTTATTTTGAAGGTCATCTTGTTTGCTGCTTTTAGAAATATTAGCGCTGTTTACGTGGACTTGTTTGTGGTCTCGGAGGCCATAACACAGTCGTAACAGCTGTTGTACTGTGCAAAAAGTTGTCAGCCCTCCTCAAATTGGCCTATTTCTGGTCTAGGATGCCATAACAAACTCAGAAAAAATGTTTGATTGTGTAAGAATGTGTCAGCACTGATCAGGCGGACTTCTTTTTGGTCTCAGGGGCCATAACAGAGCCGAAAGAAATGTACTACTGTGCAAGAAAAAGGCAACACTCCTCAGGTGGCCTTTTTTGTGGTCTTGGAGGCTATAAAAAACTTGAAAGAACTATTTTTTTTTTGTCCAAGCAGATGGCAGCACTCCTCAGGCGGGCTTGTTTTTAGTCTCAAAGGCCATAACAGGCTCGGAAGAAATGTTTTATAGTGCAAGGAAGAGGGCGACACTCACCAAGCGGATTTGTTTGTAGTCTCAGAGGCGATAACAAACATGGGAGAACTGTTTTATTGTTAAACAAGATGGGAGCACTCCTCAGGGGAGCTTGTTTTGGTCTTAGATGTCATAACAGACTCGAAATAACTGCTCTATAGTTGACTGCAGCAAAAAACAGAAATCTTCTGTAAAATAAAGGTGGCAGAGCTGGACTCGAGCAGTTTCCCAATGCGTTTGAGTCAACTGATTTTGTTCATCATGTTGTTGCAAACGGCCGCCATCGCTGCAAGGCTGGTCAGGTTGACCAAAGTCTAAAGCGGGAACCTTTCTTGGTGATTTTGGTACCTTAACTAAAGCATTAAGAAAAACTTCGTCACACTCATAGGCTCACTGCAGCTACCACAGATCAGTGGCGATGCTATGCACTTACGATGAAAAAAAAACAATTTTACTGTAGCAGGAAGTTGTTTTAATTTTTCAATATAACGTTTTCTCGCTCGCGCCTGTATAATATTCGTTATTTATTTCAATTTGGGCCAATCACAGAAGAATGAAACCATCAACAAAACAGCCGGCATCCGAAGGATAACGCTGCTTTATCACCATTCTTACAGGCCCATATAAGGTGTGCTGCCATGTTTTTGCGCAAAGTACAATTCTTGCAAGTTTGTTATGGCCTTTAGGACCACAAGTAAGCAAGCGTGATGAGTGCTGCGAACTCTTTGCACAGTATAGCACTACTTCCTACTTTGCTAACACCTCCGAGACTGCAAACAAGCCAATTCGAGGTATGCTGCCATCTCATCGCACAACAAAAAACTTTTCAGAGTTTGGCATAGCGCACAAAACTGCAAGTGAGCCCACATGATCTACACTGCCATTTTCTTCCACAATAAAACAGTTCTTCCAAGTTTTTTAAGGCTTACAAAACCACAAACAAGCCCATTTGATTACTACTGCCATCTTCTGCAGAATAAAACGTTCATGCAGAGACTATTATGGCCTCTAAGAAAGAAAACAAGACAACCTGGGGAGTGCTGCCATCTGCTCGCACAGTAAAACAGATCTTGCGAGTTTGTTCAAGCCTCTAAGACTAAAAACAATCTTGCCTGATGAGTTCTGCCATCTTCTTTCACAGAAACACACTTATTTCGAGCCTGTCATGGCCTTCGAGACCACAGGCCTGCCTGACCAGTGTCGCACTTTTTTTTAGAATGAAACCATCTTTCCGAGTTCTGTGCGAGGCATGGGAACATGGCTTTCACATGAACCTAAGTCTAGTGATTGGGAAAGAACTGCGAGTGTCTCAGTCGGGTAGTTGTGTCACGTGGATGAAAACAAAACGTGCGAGAGCCCATCAAAAGGAATGTTCGCAGGACCACCCGTATCGCGGGAATAGTGTGCATGGACGCGCAAAACAAGAGTAAAAAAACTGACAACACTTTAACTAGTTCTCTTTGTTGGACGCTTGAGCCCGCATAATTACTGCAATATTTCATGTTGCATTGCGAAGCATATACACAGGACGCGTGTATTTGTGAAACATGAAAGCTACTTTTACTCTATTTCTAAACAAAGAAAACTCTTTTCACTGTTTTCGCAAGCAGAGGCATGGCCATGTGATTAAACATCCGCTTGTCACACAAATGACTCGGGTTTGATCCCCACGAGGGCCCCAGCAACCCTGAGTCGGTCCCTTGTAGCTCAAAAGTGGTACTTTTTTATTTATTTTTTTGTAGTGTTCTCGGTTTTTCGGTGACGCATTAGATGACTTTTCTCTCACAACCTACGAAGCATCGTTCTCGATTTCTCTGTCACGCATAAGGTGATGATTTTTCGTTCAATTGTGAAGGAAAACGTTCGTGTGAACGTTGGTTCACACGGACGGTGGCAACTCAGAGCTGCTGGTCTTATAAATGACAAATAGCTGCTATTGATTGGTTCTATAGGCCACAAATACGTCTCACCTATACGAGGCTATTGGTGCCAATACGCACAAATAGCTGTCGCCTATAGGTACTATTACATGATAATTGGTCCTATAGGAGACAAATAGGTGTCGCCTATTGAGCCCTAATGGTGGCAATACGCGTCTATTGGTTATATAGGTGACAAAAAGGTACAACCAGTAGGTGTTATTGGTGACAAGTTGATGGGGTCATTTGGTTTTTATTGGTGCCAATAGAATTCAAATAAGACCTATAAAATCCTAATACAGCTCTTATAGACCAAAGAAGAGTTCTTTAGAGGACCAATACATTTCTCTATTGGCATTTTTGCTAGGGCTTTTCAGGGGCGAAGCTCCCAAAGCCGTGGGTGTGTCATGGTACGTCATATGGTAGCTCGTCATATTACGTGACCGCCTAGTTCAATGACTCACTCAGCAGGCACGAATGGACATACAGGCAGACAGATAGATGGACGGAAGGATGGATGGACATAGACAGAAATACAGACAGACGCATAGACAGGCGCACGGATGATTCACGGTTTACCCTCAAAACCCCCCGACGCTTTGCCCCACTCATCAACATTTACTCCTTGGATTTGCTGTAACAGATTTTTCCAATGTTTCCAGCCCGGCAACGTATATTTCTTTTGTTTGAGGAAGGCGGCCGCGCTAACAATGAACCATTATTACACAATTATAACCAATATATTTAACGGGTTTGCTACAATTCGGGAGCCCCAGTAAGCTGACAATTTTTTAAAATAAGTGTGCCGATGTATATAAAAGCAACACGGCATTCGCATTCATACTGAGGGGCCTACGCTGGTTTTCAGGAAACAGAAAATATCAATATTTGTTGAGAAGCCCGCAAGCTAGAGCGCTACAGAAAAAAAAGAGAACGAAAATAAAAAGTTATCTTGGAAACCATCGTGCGAGGTCTTTTCGTGGCTAGAAGCGGAACGCTGAAGACCGCGGAGCGTCTCGCGAATGTACAATCAAGATTGTCGATTCATTGCCGGAGTGCAAGCAGCGCGCCATGTTCAAAATACCCTCTCTTTCTTGCTTTAAACCAGCTCGCCTGAAGAGTGCTGCCATCTTCTTTCAATCAAAAATACTTCTTGAGAGCCCGCTTTGGCCTCTAAGACAAGTAGCAACAACACTATTAATCTTGAAGCACATGTTTTGCTGCTACGCCTTGTAGTCTTGCCTTCTCTGTGTTGCCATTAACAATTTTGTTATTCGAGCTTCTGCGAATAAGCACAGGCAAGAGCTAGCCTGTTAACCCTAAGAGGCCGAGGTGTTACTGTCTTGCTTTGCAGTCCCTGGATTTCATATATGTTTGGTTTACTTCTAACGCTGATGCAGATACCTCATATTCGGCCCAAAAGTGAAGCTGCGTGCTGGAAAACGGTACCTTTGAGAGAGAGAAACAACTGCATAGAGTTGACAGCCTATTCATCAAAAGTTTGTTTGTTAAAAGAAATATTGCGTTGTCTTCATGAGGCAGAAAAAATGGGAGGAAAAGAACGGCAGGAAGGTGGTTAACTAGCCTACAGGCAGCCGGTTTGCTACCCTGCGCATCGGAGAAGTATCAGGGAGACGAAAGATGGAGAGCAGAGAGGGAAGAGAGATAGACACACCACATTAGGCAGCACACGCGCGCAGGGCTAATTCGGATTGTAGGTAGTATGAATGGCTCTCTGATGACTGCTACATTTTAAGCTTGGGACATTCAAAGTAGAAGTAGGCATATGTGATTTCAATTGAGATGTTTTGTTTATATGTTCCAGGTGTTAATACTTTCGAGCTATGCTGTACAAATTAAGCATTGTCTTTCTTCTGTTTATTATTCATTTCAATGCAATGTGTGTAAATATCTTTCCTTTCCGAAAACAGTTTTGCCCCTCCTGCTAGGGCCCAAGACTGGCCTGCAGTATCTGTAAAATAAAAATAAATAAATAAATACTTGAGCAAGAGTGATTGCGCAAGAGTTTCACTACAAATTAGTTGTAAACGCCGGGGAAATTACAATTGACATCTGTTGCAGTGGAAGGTCATCAAGAGCCGCATAACCTATGCAATAAACACATATTTTTTCAACGTATATACGCCAGATCAGGAGGAGACTCCCTTAGATCACCGCTGTTCAGCTTCGAGAAGTCATGCGCCTTGCGTAGTTGCCGTCTGGAAGTGCTTTGAAGCGCATGAAGCTCCGACTATTAGGTGGTCATTCTACGGAAGTCGTCTTATGCTCCCTGACTATTTGGCGTTAGATGACGAAAAAAAATGACAGCATTTCCACGAAGTGAATAATGATGAGTGGCGAAGCGCCGGGGGGTTGTCATCGCTAAGCCTTTAACCATCCACGAGTATCGCCCGCTAACCATAGAAGACGTGACAAACACTCTATATATATATACAAAAAATTTTATTATTCGTGAGTGGCAGCTATACGTCACTTCTGTTCCCCCTATATTATAACGGCTTTATGGTGGGTGAAGTGGTGGATCGATGATGGAGCGTAGTGGAATGTTTGCCCACTGCTTCGCGGACGAAGTAGTGCGCTGTTGGCAGAGGTGGAACTGTAGGCAAGTGCTCATGTACATACATACATACATACATACATACATACATACATACATACATACATACATACATACATACATACATACATGCATGCATACATACATACATACATACATACATACATACATACATACGGAGCTCCTTTAGGAGCTTCGCTCCTGAGAGCCGTATTTTCTCGGTACAAAAGCTCCCTCAACAAGAGCGGATCAGCCTCTGCATCGAATTTCCTGAAACAATGCTAGATGACGATTCCCCAACGCTGCCCAAGAGAGTATTGTGGACGTGCCCAGAACTGCCAGAGCTGTAAACATTACAAATATCCCCTCTCACCACTATAAATAGGTTTGCAGGCGTACCGTATTGCACGTAGACGTTCATTTCTTAACTATGGGTGTCCATCACATCAAGTTTGCGAATCTATCAAAATATTTTACGACACCATCGGTAAGTATTGTCACGGATACAACTGTTGCGCTGGTTAATGCGAGAAAACGCAGCATAGGTGAATTACTCGCTGAGTGCATCGCATGAAATCGACTGGTACATGACCAAAGCTCTGCCGGAAAATATTAATTTTATCATTCTCACTCTCTCTCTTTTAGCCGACCATGCTGTGCGGTTCAAAAGTGGCTTGCATAACTGCGTACCACATATACCTCGAATGTTTCTAAAGTCTTCCCCGAACTTGTAAATAAATGCTAGCAATAATTTCGCAATACCAAACGCTATGCAAGACCTACTTTTAGTCACGCAAAGGGTTTTGACAGCGCAGTTGCAGCACAATAAAGCTCATACCTGAAATGACAGACAGTAAGTCCTTATGTGTTTTTTTTTTGTCAGTCGCGTTCCTCTAGTTCGGAATATGTCAACTACAGTGGTTATACCACGCCACTTTTTATTTGAAATTTATGCACCCATTAATGTGTTAATGAACTGCAAATTACTCCACGAACACCATCATTATCATCCTGTTGAATCCGGTGTGGGAGGCTTTTTGATGTGCCATGCTCCGGACTAAGATTTTAAGGCAGAGGAATGCGCATACTTTCACTGTTCAACCGTAGAAAGCTGCGTTGATAAAAATGTGGTACCTTGGCTTCGATCCCGCCACTGTGGTCTCGTCACTAATGCACTCGGCTGCTGACCCACAGTTCACGGGATCAAATCCCGGCCACGGCGGCCACTCTTAGAAGGGTGGCGAAAACCTCCGAGACCCGTGTGCCTAAAAGATGCACGTTAACGAACCTCAGCTGGTCGACATTTCCGGATGCCTCCTCTTCGGTGTTTAGGATAACCATATGACAGTTTTGGGACGTCGAAGTCCCACAATTATTATTATTACTTTGACTTCTGACGTAGTTGTGTGAGATCATGGATGTCATTGTTGAGTGCTCCGACCGAACCATCGTCAAGGAAAACACTTAATGCTGATGTATTTAGATGTGATTCAGTTAATGAACCATAGAAGAGCGAAATTTATGGAGTGCTCTACTAGGTCGTCCCTCGTATTATAATCATGATTTGGGGATGTTAAACCCCCTTCAATCTTTATTACTGGGCCCGTACCTTTGCGAGCGGGTCTGCCCAGACGAAGCAGGGACGACCCACGCCCGTCAGCGAAATAGCGGCAGCACGTTTTTTTTTGTTACCACACCACACACCGAGTTCGAAAAGATTTTATCTCGTTCTCGTCATGTGCGCTTCAAGCGAAAACCATATTCCGCGACAGACGATCACGTGCCCAACTCGGCGTGCCAGACCAAAGCTGTCGTTTTTCATTCGCCCAAAGTAGTGCTGCGGATTTCGTACTTTAAGCAAAGTTGTGGTTGATATAGCTACCGGAGATAAGCCTGTCTTGTCTTGAAAATTTTCGTCAGGCCTCCGACAGATATCGGCAGCTTTCGCTGTGCTTAAGCGTGCGTGCCGTTGCTGTAATGTCTCTGGTCGACAGCGTTCGTGCACACAAGCTGGGATTCAACGCCGTTTTAGACAACGCGGGTGTTACGACGTGGTCCACATGCGAATGTGCGCCATTTCGTCTACAGCACTCTTGTGAGCTTCGCCACCAACGAGTGAGTTGTCTCGGAATCGCACTTCTCATTAAACAAACAAGTGTTGAAAGCTCGGTGAGTTGATACAGGTTCATCTCGATTCGTTCCTTCTATGTGTCACGCCTGCTTTCGAGTTATTTAGAAGATGAATCTCGATAGCGGTAGAATAAGGTATCCAACAGAAGAAATATATCTGTTCAGGAAGAAATTGATGTATTGTTATTCGAATACTGGTAACGCTATTCTCTCCTACAGGTAAGCTTGGACGCACAGGAGTAAGTAAATGTGTCAGGCAGGGGCGTAGTCGGAAAGTAATTTTTTTCGGGGGAGATAGGAAGTAAAGGTTACCTCATTGGCTACACCGCAGGCTTGAGGCGTATAGCCACATCTAATCTCGAGCGCGCGAGTTCGTCTCCAGGCCCTAGTATTTTGAAGGGGGCGAAATTCCCCTGCACACTAATTTAGGGGCACCGTGGTTCGTCCAATTTTATTGAAAATTGATCCTTTCAGCGTGCATCATCATCATGACATGCTTCGAGGACAGCTTTTCTTGTTGTGCAATCGCCTGTTGTTATGTCTTGACTTCTAATATGGAAGTATAATTTTTGAGCGGATGGGTATGCTTTTGTCAAGTTTATTGCATCTTTTATATGCTTCACTTTTCAATCAGCTGAAATAATTTATTATATAGACAAGTTACGCAGCTTTCGTTTTTGTAGTATTTCTTGACATACCGAAAGGTTTGCTTTGTTTCCAATTTGTGCGAGTCTGTCTGCCTTACGCCTTCATTTGTCTATGTGAATTATAAAAGGCGTAGTTTCTCACCTGTATGGACCTATGACCAGAGTATATTGTGATCAAACCAATAAATGAATAAATAGATACTCTTGTTATTGTTCGTGAAAAAATTACACTTATATTTAAGTTGCCAACTATATAGAGTCGCTGGTATACCAATGCAAGATGGCATAAAACAAGCGTTAGCCTAGCTAGATATCTTGGCATACAACCCCGTTTACATCTTACTAATTCTGTTCAAAGAGGTCTTGAATTCATAATATGAATGTTCGCAAGAGCGCGTTTTTTGTTGTCTGTCTTGTGATCCTTTACACTATTTATAGCATCAAGCTTTGTATCTTTTTTCGGACTGTTTGCGGAGCGCTATCTTTTTCAACGCGTAGTTAAATAAGCCACCTGTTGTAAATTTACATACAGCTGCACACTTTATTCCTTCCAGAATTGAAAAATTATATACATATATTTGACTTCAGTTTACTGTTCTCACAAGGCGTTGTGTAAAAAAAAGCAATGTGTGGGCGTGCTTGGATATACAATACCAAACATTCTTCTTAACCCAGTAATCAAACGCTGGACACAGACGTCCCACTTTCGGGTCCCCAGAAAAAAAAAACCTTTCCAATATCACCCATTGCAATAACGTAACACGAATTTTGCAAACGCTCCTCGACTCGTCTTTCTCCCTTCACTTGACAGAGTTGAGCACTGCGCCACGGCTCAGCTCAAAAATTACGCTGCGCTACTCAAGAATCGCAGCAGATTATCGCTGATATGCACTGACTTGCCGTGCCTAGATACAGCGCCCCCATCAGCTTTCTCAAGTGAAGGTGAAGCGTTGAGTGAAGGGACGTTCTAGAATGCGGGGGTAAGTCTTCGAACTCTCGAGGAAAATTGTGTGATGAGGCTTTTGGAGGGACGATCAGGCTTTTGGAGCCATATAAGCTCGCACACGCGAGCGCGCGGCAACTAGCCACAAAACCGAGATAACGAGATAATTGGATGGCATTGTCGAAACCATATGGGAAAGGAGGGGCGCTGTTCCACTGTCTGTTAGCACTCCCGCTTCGCTAGTGTTGCGGGCAAACGGCAGATGATCACATGCGATGATAATGCGAAAAAATACACAAAAAACAAAGTGACAAACGACTATAAAAATGCGCAGTCGACACAATATTTATAAATACAGGCATGGCATCACGACAGCCTATGTCACAGCCAATATCATCATCATCATCATCATCATCATCATCAGTCTGACTAAGTTCACTGCAGGACAGAGGCCTCTCCCATGTTCCGCCAGTTAACCACAGCCAATATCTCAGCAGATAAATGGGTGATTGGGTGTGGCTGTGCGCGTTACGTGTGTTCCTATCACTAATGCCTCCCCTCCCCTGACGTACTAAAAGCTGCTGGTTAACAGCATTGATACCGAGGCCGAAGTGTCAACAGATACCAGAAGCTTTTCTCCCTTGCCACTTTGCTTCCAAGATCAACCACTGCAAATCATTCTATGGGGGCGCAAAGCTATTCCTTACACGCTCGCGTGTTCAAACTCATATTGCTCGCGACAGTACAGGCATAGAGTTTTCTAATAGACACTAGAGGGAACTCTGGCGCTAGAGTCTATAGGAGCTGCAATGCGCGGCGCTTCAGCGAGCATGGGAACGATGGGTAGTACACACATTTGTCTAATATTCGTACTTCTGTCCTGTTTTAGCCTCCGTGTGTGTTCGTGTGGCTTGGAGCTGTTTTCTCACGAAACAAATATTAGCAAATGTTCTGCGGTTGCGCTTCACCATCTTATTCTTTTAGACCTACCTTTCCAAATCAGGTTACAAAGTTCAAAAGGGTTGAATCTTTCTTTCAAAACAAAACCGAAACACAGCAATAAACGAAGCCACAAGTACGATTCGCCGCCCGCAGGTAGGAACACTAGGCAAATGTGTGTACTACCCATCATTCCCATGGTCGCTGAATGATCGCAGCGCCAGAGTCCCCTCTAGTTAATTTTAGGAAACTCTATGAGTACAGGTACAGGCATGAGCATAACTTGCAGACCACCGGATGGCGTGGCCGTAGGCATTGATGCGCTATTTGTCGACGAGACGTCTGCTGCGGTTCGCATGCGCGTCCCATCGTATCAGTTGGCCTCTCATGGTGCTCTCTCTGACGCGCTCGTAGCCAAAACGACATCTAACCTCCGTATTCAGAAACGCTTCTTGACTTGAACTTGACTTGAAATCGCCTTCAAAGCAGTACGTTTGGAAGGCGTCTGTGCTTTGTACTACCTTGGCACCACCTACAGACACCGCGTTCGAAACGCGTTTGTGCGGCGTTGAAATCGGTGGCAAGTCAAGTTCAAGTCAAGCAGTGTTTCTGAATGCGGGGGTGAGTGTCGCTGTCCTTGCTCCAACAAAGTTGTGCCATCGTTTTTCTTTTAGGGGCGAAGCTCCTTAGGGCATGGGCTGTGCGTCCCCTGTATGTAGCCACCTCTCGATTAGTTCTTGCAGTGTTCACTAGATGGCGGTACCGTCCCCTGTATGTAGCCACTTCTCGTTTAGTTCTTGCAGTGTTCACTAGATGGCGGTACTTGAGCTGATGATGAAAAGATGCAAGATGTTATAAACTAGACGACGGTACTTGTAGTTGATGATGAAAAGATGCGAGATGTTATAACATAGGAATGATGTCGCATATGGCGCGTGTCATTGGTGGAAGGCAATCGATTTAGTGTGGCGACGTCCACTAGGGGGAGCGTTGTAATAAAATCGAGTGGGCAAAATGTACGGGGGATTCATGGTTTATCAGGTTTACCTCCGGGGCTTCGCTCACTCATCATCATTCACTTCGTGGATATGGCGGCATTTTTTTTGCGTATTCCCTGCATCAACGCCCGTTTCAGCGCCGCGTTCGCGTCGTGATTTATGCCTATTTATTAGAATGACTAAGTTTAGCCACCCTCCCCCCCCCAAACCTGATGAAGCCAAGCACACAAATTTAAGTTTCTAAGATCAGCATCTCTTTGTATCATTGCAGACCGCGCAGGTGCATGCTCCACTTGCAGCAAACAACTTTCGGATATTCACATGTTTATCAGCGTATATAACAAATAGCCGAAGCATTTTTCCTGATGTGCAATAATTAGTACATAAGTCTTCCGTTAATCACTCTTCTTCAAGTAGATTACAAATACATCTTAGACAAGCCTTGAGTCATGTTGTTTTGTAACACATGTGCACATGCGCACAGTTTTAATGAATCGTTGTTTCATTTAAAAGTATTATTTTTCCAAATAAAGTTCAGTTGTGCGGTAAGCGCTGTGTCCCTTCTCTCTTCGTAATTAAGCGGTTGCGCTGTGAAATGTTTTGCGATGAACATTCACAAACTGGGCCAACTTGCGTTTCTGCTCCATTATTGAGAGGGTTTCCGGTACAGTAAATACGCGTATAAGAGGCACAAATGCAGGTTTCACCGGGCGACACGCCTGCCTGAGTGAGGTAAAGACACAGTATTGGCAATGTTCACGAACTGTAGGTATCGCACTGTATGAGTCAAGATGGCGCTTGGAGAAGGTTCAGCCCATATATGAGCAGAGAGACACGTAGGAAGTGTAAACGTACCGAGGGGGGGGGGGGTAAAAAGTTCCCAGGCCTCGCACGCTCCTTTAGGAATACATGAAATAGTGGCCTTGGGTTTTTTGAGCCCACCTGTAGAACATGTGCAACTTTCAACGGATGTTTTTTACAGCCTTCAAATAAATATGAGACCGAAGTCGTTTTCCCAACCATCAAAGCTCTTCACCTGTTATGTGGCCGGGAAGTAAAAGGTTACATTTCAGCTTGATTACCATGACTGATACATTTAAAAATGCTGTGCCTGTTACAAAAAACTGTATGAACTGCAATTGCCTAATGAACTGATTGGCACTCCGAGGTAGTACACGCCAGGCATGTCTGATGTATTTGGCGGAGTATCATGTTCTAGCGGACAGTGTCATCGGCGCTACTCAGGACCCAATTTTTATTGAAATGATGGTTTGTAAACATATTACGTCATCATCGTAACTCACGCAGCCAGTAATTAAGTTGTTTTTTTTCAATTATAAATCATATAACTATCGAATTCAAAAGGACAGTGAACTAGCGAAAAATACTGTGCCAGAGCTCATTCCTAGAGACTGTGCATTTTGTGAATGCCACTGGTTTGTTTATAGTGCTGACGTTATTTTTGAAACAGTTCCTGCACCCCTCTTGTCTGACTACTCTTTGTGCCAAAAATAAAATGATGCTAAAAATGACCAACCCTATGTGGCACTACCTCTTTGATTGGTTAATGAAATCTACAAAACGGTCACACACGCACACACAAAATCAGTCCACTCAGAGGCGTTCCGACAGGCCAGTAGTTCGTAAGAAGCCCAGTAGCGCTTGCACGGCTTTCTTCTGTGACGATGAGTCATGACGATGGCGCAGTATCCTTTCTTCTGACAGCGGCTGGTCATCTAATTTTTTTTAACTCTCCCTTTCTCTTTCAACCCCCTATTCCCCAACCCCAGTTTAGGGTAGCATACCGGATGCTAGCATCTGGTTAACCTCCCTGCCTTCCTGTTTTCTCGTTTCTCTCTCTCTACAAAACGGTGGTGATGCGCAACTACCCTCAGCCAGCTTACGCACTATTGAAGCACGCTATTGCTTACAGTAGCCCTGCAGTTTTTATAGTGTCGGATACTGAGTCTAGCAGTCACACATATTGCATACATAACGACTACCTGCAACCGGGCTTTTCTTCAGTACCAACTGTGAGTGCAGCAATTTTCGCTTTGTCGATTGCTGCATGCTTGGTATAAACGCAAATGTCAAATTATCGGAAGAGAGAAAGAGCTCCGAAGAAACAGAACAACAACCAACTCATCCCACCCATTTTGAGTCTATTTCATACGGAGCAGGCGGAGGTAGCAGATTATGCCAAAACTTTAGGTTTTCAGCAAATGTTAACTTGTATGTCGACGCCATCTAGTATAATGATCATTTGTGCACTTAAATAATCTCTACAGTCATGTAGACTACATTTGCGTATGAAGGCAGGTGATGGTCTGACATAACGTTGGCAACTAGATTAGGGCAGATATGTTCGTTTTCTCGCACCCTGTAGTGCGAAAGTGGGCGTATGATTTCTAGCAGTGATCAGCTCATTTATAACATTTGACTACAGCTTGTAGACTTATTGGCATGCATATGTAATGTTTATTACATAAAAGCAGAAAAAGAACCTTAGCATGAAATCTGCTGTACAATTGTGGTGATTGTATTCAGTCTTTTTCCGAGGCAGTGTCAAGCAATGGTACCTCTTTTTAGTAAGAGTTTAACTCACAGGTGCAGATTTACGCGAATAAGCGTCTCAATTGTTACTTCGGCGCCTCGCAAAAGGGCACCGCCCTTTTTGCAAGTGAAGGCTGTGAAACAATTTCAGCTACCTTTGTGCGCCCGGTAACTACAACAGAATAGTTTCGACGAAACTCAAAGGCTAGCCAAGACGTACCATTCTCGCCACTGCAAGATTAGTGCGCGCGATCTAGCGTACAAACCCTTATTCTCTACGCGGGCCAAAGTACGCGTGAGAGATGAGAGCCACCGCGCGCTCATTGCGCCATCTTGCTGATAATGCTGAAAACACAACAGTTCCCTCCCCCCCTAGATGCTCGCCAACAGCGGTATGTGGCAGATACGTATAGCTGGCCGTTTGAACATTGAAAGAGGTACCTCTCGGTGGCTAATTCTTTCGTCGGCCCTCACGCGCGTCCGACGCAACAGTCATGAGCTCCATAGGAGCGGCGTTTGCGGCACAGACCAGCCACGGTAACAGCATAAAGATCAAGACGCAGGATGTCAGATCATTTCGCCACCACTACCCAAGGGACGCATCGCGCAAAACACATTGGTTTTACTTGGTGATGTGTGTGGCATATCGCATCGAGTAGATTTCCGAGACGTGCTCACCACTACAGGACTGCTGCCTGAGGTGTTGGCACTCTTGGCCTACCAGATAAATCGTGTCTTGGCAGCCACCATAAGCAACGCGGACGCTACGGAACGCTTGCTGGACCTGAAGGAGCTGAAAGTCAAGGGGCGACGCTGCATAATCGTAGACCCCAGGATCAGCAGGTGCGGCTTCGCCTTCTTTGGTTGCTGCATTGCATTAACGATGAAAACGTGTGAACGGTGTTGGCAGCTTTTGGGATGGTCGTACAAGTCACCCGGGAACATTGGCGCGTTCAAGGAGTCAGTGACAAGGAATAAACCACACGGTCTGTGCCTTCTAAGTTTTAGAGTGGTGTGAAGGTTGAAGATCTCCCGCGTCAAATCAGGCTGGCTGGTGAACTGGCAATTGTGGTTGCACCTGATCGGCCAATGCAGTGTTTGCGCTGCCAAAGTACCGGCCATGTTAGAAGAGAGTGTAAGGTACCCCGATGTTCGCGTTGCCGGTGGTTTGGCCATAGCGAAGATGAGTTCATGCGTACGTACGCATCGGTTATGGGATCCGCTGAAGGTGAAGACACAGCAGGATTGGTGATGAATTGACCGAGGCTGAAAGGGGGAGGTGACTTGACACTAACTATTGGTGACGGACTAACAGTACAAGACGACATAGCATATGGGCAGGTTACTCAAGAACCAGCCGGCCAAACTTAGGAAGGCTTTAAAAGCACCCAATTGAAGGAGCCCGAGCCGGTGGAATTACCGAAAAACTTCCAGGGTCGACTGAGAGCACCAGTAGTGCTGCGCCAAGCAAAATACCCCACGAAGAGTGAAAAGCATGAAAATGGGCCACCTGGGAAGGCGACTTCGTTCCGACGCAGTAGCAGAAGGCTGCGTCCGAACCGGATATCGGACAGAAACAGTCCACCGTTGTCCTCCAGTGGCAGGGCACCACCTGGAAGCTCCGAGAGTGTCTAGCTCTATGCTAGACGCTGAAAGTAAGCATCATGCCCCGGGCTAACGTCTTCACTGTGTTGACATGGATTTTGCACCAAAACTTAGAGTAGCAACGTCAAATGTTCGAGGTCGTGCCGCCAGGCGGTAACAGCCAAGTCTACAGGCTGCTCGTGGATCATGATTTGGATGTATTAGCTGTACAAGAAACAAAAAAAAATGGCAGCATATCCACGGAGTGAATGATGAAGAGTGGGGCGAAGCATCCGTCCGTCCATTCGTTCTTGCTTCCGTCCGTTCATGCGTCCGTCTGTGTGACCTTTCATGCGTCCATCCGCACGTCCATGTGTGCGTCTATCCCTGCGTTCGTCTATGCATCCGCCCCTGCGTCTGTCCATGCGTCCATCCGTCTGTGCAGCCACCCGTGCATCCGTCTGTGCATCTGTCTGTGTGTCCGTTCGTCCATCTATTCAACACTCCAAGTACACCACGTCGCATCTTTTCATCGTATATTCCCCATATAAAAGCACCGCTATCTGGCGGACATTTCAAGGACTAAAGAAGAGGCGGCACACGCACACTTTCTTACGGCTTGCGCTTCGTGTCTACTTCCCACCTTTAACCACATCGAGTTCATGGTATATACTAGTTCACTGTATTCATGGCACTGCGGCCTAACACTCGCTAAACCTTTCTAAAACCAAAAGAGGTTACGCCCAGCGAGTATAACGTAGCAACCCTTTCTTGTTAGATAGTAGCCAATGTACACGCCAACGGCTGCTAATGGGGAATGAAAGACAGGAGAATTCGGCTTTCACTGTCTCATGGCTTGCGCTTCGTATCTGCTTCCCACCTTTAATCACCTCGAATTCATGACATATACTAGTTCACTGCATTCATAGCACTGCGGCACAAGGCTCGCTAAACCTTTCTAAAACCAGGGAGGTTACGCCCAGCGAGTATAACGTCTTATCCCTTTCTTGTCAGATAGTGCTCAATGCACATGCCAATGGTTGCTAATGGGGAATGAGAGACAGGAGAATTTGACTTTAGTGAACGCGCACGCTGCGAATTTTTTATTGTTCAACAACGCACAGGGGAAATCTCCCCCCGGCACCACCTTGCAGGTCCAAACGTAAGACTGGTTACACACTACTACGACTACGACTACTACGAGGGACGAACGGGTGCCGCTTTAAGGAGCTTCGCCACTAAAGTAGACGATGAGGAAGAGACTCGGGGTATTTTGCTGAGGTTTCTGACGCATTACTACGCAATTGTAAGTAAAGCGATAAGCACATCTGCAGGCTGTGTCTTGTTCATTAAGAAGTTACCGGATCTGGTAGCGCAAGATACCTTCTCTTGCTTGTCTGGCAGATTGGTTTTCTGTGGATTTGTATATATGAATGTCAGTGACATATTGTGTGTATTTATGCACCAACCATTTGCGAGGAACGTTTACTTTTTTTTCAATGCTAAAAGAGCACTTTACTTTATAATGTAAATCTGTACTACTTGGTGATTTTACCTGCGTTCTCAACGGGTGAGCTTGATCAAATGGACGCGCCATGTACTATAAATGTTGTAGGAGGCTAGCAGAAATCATTACTGAATTCGAGTTAGAAGACGTGGGTGGCGCCTGCATGGAGGGAACGAGTGAAATGCCTTTCACACATTTTCAGGGGAATAGCCATGCACGCCTTGATCGCATTTACGTGTTGCTTGAAACAATAGCGCACTGCAAGACATATGCTGTCTACCCCACACACTTCATTGATCATTGTTTAGATAAATGTGTTATGGGAGAGAAAAAAAGGTGGAACTTTTTCATGTGAGCTGTGGAAGATGAATTTCACGTTGATCACTGACGAATATTTTTAGATCACGTAATGAACTGTATGCATGAAATAAAAATGGGTGATGAAGTTAAACCTGCAGAACAATGGGAAGAGTAGAAGCAGCAAATAAAATGACAAGAAAATGATTGTTCTTGTGCATTGAGATACCGAAGGAAACAGAAAGAAAGAGAACTCCGAATGACCTTGGAAAGACTAATTGACTTGGAGTGCAAGACACGGGAAGAGTATTAAAATTACAACTGCAATATTAAGCAGAAACTTGCCCTGCATGACGAGGAACGCTACCGCGGTGCACTCGTTCGTGCTAGGGCTGATGCTTTAGCTGGTAGAGACGCCAACCACAAGAGCATTGGGGTTGCGAAAAACGAGCGCTGGATGGAATCACATCGAAAAAATAGAGAAGGATGGTCATGAAGTAACCGATACCGACTGCATTTGCGCGTATATTTAAGGCATTCTTAAAACCTTTTAAAGGCGAAGCATTTCTTAGCGAACTTGGGCGAATTTTGCGTATCTATCTATCTATCTATCTATCTATCTATCTATCTATCTATCTATCTATCTATCTATCTATCTATCTATCTATCTATCTATCTATCTATCTATCTATCTATCCACCCCCCTACCACCTTTAGCTCCCCTGGCCGTTTCAATAATCGTATCGATACCAAACTTGGTATAGCAAAACTTGACTGTATGAAAAACATATTTGACTGTTCATAACATGAAAACTATGACATATATGTCATGAATGTCATGATTTACATTGCATGGTCCTGCAGCTCTTGCGGTGGTTTCATTTACATGGGATGTTACAAAACTGGTATGGTGTGACATGATTGCATGGAGAACACAAGTAACAGATCCTAAAATAAATATCATGAGACGCGTGCCATGTAACAAGACTACATGCCGCGCTCATGGCGCGCTGGCGGTCGTTTGATAGCTTCACATATGCCAAATTTGGTATTACGTGACGCCAATGCATGACGAAGTAAGTGATTGGTTCAAACATGATAATCATGAGATGCGTGTCATGTGAGAACATGGGCACATGACACAGTCAAGGCGCTAATACATTTCGACTTAATGCGGTGCGCGTGCTCGCCGGCGTTCATTTCGTCGGGTCATGCTGGCGTTGTCACGCCAGGTGCCGGTCCTGCCATATACTCGCAGGCTCGTGCTGCGCTGCGTTTCTTTGACGCATGCGTGTTTCAGTGCATCCGGCGTCCCTTCGTCATGAAAAGAGAGATAGATGCAGTGTTGTATGGGTAACGCATCGGCGTGAAATGTACCATATTGCATTTCTCGCCGGTTGCCATCGCGCCACGCCAACTGACGCTGGTCGTGACTGGCGTCAGACTTAGAGTGCTCCCGTTTCGCTAACGTAGCGGCGCTGTTCCTAGCGTGCGCCTGCGTCAACGCTACATTGAAGTACACTGGGTCCTTCAGGATGCGCTCGCGGCCGTTTTGCTAGCTCCAATAATACCAAATTTGGTGTTACGTGATGCGTGAATGAATGGCAAAATATACGACTGGTGCAAACATGACAATCCTCACATGCGTGTCATGTAAGAACATGGCAACATACCACGCTCATAGCGTGCTCGTGGCCGTTTCGCTACGTCCACATATACTAAATTTGGTATCATGGGACGTCAATAGATGACGAAAGTGAACAACACATACAAACATG